>NC_134801.1:58820265-59025265 GCF_046742065.1 Oratosquilla oratoria
GGGGTTAAGGGACATGGAACTGCCTAGTGCACGCCTTAGTGTCTCTTATAGTCTCCTCCGTTCTTATGTTATTATGTTTACTAGCCAGAATAAAATGTCCAAAGGCGACCGGCAATCCGCCATTGTCTTACCATGAAGTATGAGTAGTTCCCAGATTCTCTTCTGGTCTGCGAAGATGATTTTATTCAGGTGAGGTCGGGTGAGGGAGAGGGGGAGGCAGCTTTGTGACAACGCGAGACCTTGATCATTGGAGACTTCACTCCCTCGCGAGACTCAATCAAATCTCCCGTAGTTAACCAGAGCTTCGAACTAAGGTTCGCGTAGCGCTGACCCCATTCCTAAACACTGAACATTTTGTTTAGTATTTAACGTTTCGTTCTGTGTTTACGAATGGTAGCGTTCGGGGCTCGCGCCACGCAGACCTGGGTTCGAAGCTCGCTCACAGCCGGGTTTCATTATCAGATTAGAATAAGGGAAGGACATAACAGTGATGAAGGGATAACATAAGAATGGAAGAGACTGCAAGAGACCATAAGGCCTACACTAGGCAGTTCTATCGGTGGTATTCTTTAAAAAAAAGTCTTATATAGATCTTACATAAATGCTTGGAAGGGAAAGATTTATATAAGGAAATGTATGTGTGTGTGTGTGTGTGTGTGTGTGTGTGTGTGTATATATATATATATATATATATATATATATATATACATGAAAAAATTAATACCATCGTAAGATTCTTACGGTATTATTCTTAAAAAAAAACTTTCCATTTATACTATATATCTTTCCCTTCCAAGTTTTTATGTAAGATTTACATAGGCCTAAGGAAAGGATTTTTTTAAGAATACCACCGTATGCACTTAACCATGTCATCCCCATTCATAGGGTTCTCATCTTCACCTAAAACAATAGTTTCAGTTCTCACTTCATGGTAAATTTATTACAAAGGATTACAAAGGTGGAGCATACCGACAGGAGACTTTTTGGTCCATAACTAGGTCGGATGCAAAAAAATAATAAATAAATAAATATAATATAAATAATAAAATGCAATAAATGGATAGGTATAATTAGATAATAAACTGGTAAATAGTAAATAATAATGAATTGACAAATATCTAATATTAAATGAAAATCAAGCAAATAATAAACAGACAAATAATAACCTCTCTTTCGGTAAACCAGTTCTTGCCTATTTTATTCTTGAACATAAAAAGGAGACATTAAGGCATGACTACCATCTGTTAAGGATTTGGTCCTAGCTTTAACCCCTGAGGCTGTCATGGGAGGCCTAATTGTAATAAAATCACCATGGGTTAGGCAGAATAAAATATACCAAGTTGACCCAGGAAGCATCTTCCTCTACGATATATATATATATATTTTTTTTAGATTATGATAAATAGAAGTCGCCACTCTCGCGAAGTGGTTACTGTAGGCATCCCTCATAATTAGTGTTACAGTGGCTGATAACCATCACTGCGTCCGCCACCCGAAACCGCCGCCTTATAAGTCGACCTCACCTTCTTGCTATTCTTCCTTCTCTACACTCATACTTCTCCTTTTACTTTTCTTCCTCTTCTACTACTTTCCTTCCTCGTTTTCTTCTACTCTCCCGCTTCTTCTTCTCTTTTTCTTCTCTTCTCCATCTTCTACTCTCCTCTTGCTCTTCTTTATTTTCTTCTACTTTTTCTTTTTCTTCTACTCTCCCTCTTCCTCTTCTGTTCTTTTTCTTCTTCTTGATATTATTATTATTATTATTTCTTCTTCATCGACTAGTGAAAATATGGTAAATTTAGAATAATTATGCAAAATCTGGTCTCTGTGAACAAAACGTCCATTTCAACCTTACCTGCAACTTCACTAAGACACCGCAACCTTACCTCGTATCTTGTAGAAATGCAGGTGTTCTTTGACGCTGACGTCACGTAGACTCACACCCGTGTAAACAATACATGTAAACACACACACACACACACACACACACACACACACACACACACACACACACACAAACACCTCATTTTTGACATACTGTTTAATTATGTATTTGTGGATTCTTCTATGATTATCTATTATCTTTATTTATTTATATATAATGTGTGCATACTCATATGTACGTGTATTGTGTGTGCGTGTTTGTATGTGTGTTTATGCGTGTGGCTGTGAGTAAGCGGTTCTTTCTATACGTTATAGAAATTAACTGGAACCATCCAATAATGACAGAGTTTTCAAAGCTCTCGTAAAGTCCCGCCGAGAAAACGAAAGAAATCCCTTGGAACGAAAATCTTCGAGACGTTGGCGGAGAACCTGAGACTCCTAAAGATTCCCGATGAACTCCGACAGACTCTAGCAGACACTGACAAAATGTAGAAGAATCTGATGAACTCCGACAGAATGGTGGGTTCTGAAGGACTTCAACAGAATCATATTGAGTGACAGATTCTGACAGACTCCGACTGACTCGGGTGGTTTCCGACAGAATGGTGGGTTCTGAAAGACTGCAACAGAATCACATTCAATGGCAGATTCTGACAGATTCCTACAGAATTTCGATGAATTCCGATAGACTCTGACAAATTGTATCAGAGTGTGAAAAATTACAGTATGGTGGATTCTGATAAAGTGCAACAGATTCTGACAGATTTTGACAGACTTCGACATATTTCGGGGGCATTTCTGAAGCTGAATTCAGGGGCGGAAAGACGCAAACGGAACTGAACAGAAATTCTCCTTCATGAAAACTAGGACAAAATTCAAAGACTTAGAATCATTACTTAGAAGAAATATTCATTTCGCCGATGCTCTTAACACAAGAAAATGAATCGCTCTACACTGTATATGAATCTGGTTCCGTTCATCTCTCCAGGATCCTCAGCATTCGTCAGATTTGTCACTTTTAGCAGGAACTTTGAAAGGTTGTCAGTAGTTATTCATTGTATATAGGACCCTTGAGAGTGTTGACTGCTGCAACTTAACCTGGTCTATGTGGGATATGGGGAGGACTTAATAAGAATGGGAAGGAAAAGCCTCTGGTGGGGCATCGTGTCGACAGCCTGGCTTCTTGCTTCCTGTGCAGGAGCCTCGCCTCCGCCATTGCCTTGCTTCCTTCGCTGCCCAGAACCCATCCAAGTCTCTTGCATGGTATTGTGTTTACACACGCGCATGCACCGTAACGTCACACACACACACACACACACACACACACACACACACGTACACATACCTGTCAAGCTGCTGTGGTGTCTTGTCGTAAGAATTTGCGTTAGAGACCATAAGAATTTTTTTTGCCATTCAATATTTGTTTCAAAATAAATGCAGAATGAAAAAACAATGTAAACGCGTAACAGTATGAACACCACATAATAAAAAACAGTACTGTTTACAAAAGTTATTGTAAACAGTACTGTTTTTTCAAATTGTTTAAAACAAACATTAAATAACACATCGCATACGGAGAAAAAACGTAAAATTTTCAACTTACACCGTAAGAATTAGAAATCGTAGAAATTGCGTAAGAATTACGCGGAAAACGTAAGACTTGACAGGTAAGTACATAAGCGCACAAACAAAAGTGGATGTCCGAAAATACATATGTCCGCACACACACACACACACACACACACACACACACACACACACACACACACACACACACACACACACTATCGGAGCAGTGGTACCGTGTGACCACAAATTCATTTTTCAGATTTCGAATCCCGCCCAGGGCTGAAAAAAAAAATAGAACCGTTGCACCGCTGCCCCACACTCCATTTCTAATGTACAAGGAGTTGGAAGTATGTCTCTTTATCTCTACTCTCTCTGGCTTTCTCTCCCCTTTTCTCCCTCTCCCTCTCTCTCCCTCTCCCTCTCCCTCTCTCTCCCTCTCGCTCCCTCTCTCTCCCTCTCCCTCTCTGTTTCTCTCTCCCTCTCTTTTTTCTCTCTCTCTTTCTGATGTTCTCCGTTTCTCTCTCTGTATCTCTGACTCTGTATCTCCATATCTCTCTCCCTCCCTTTCTCTCTCTCTCTCTCTCTCTCCCTCTCTCTCTCCCTTCCTTTATCTTTGTCTCTCTTTGTTCTCTCTTTTCTCTTTATCTGTATCTCTCAGTACAGAAACTATCGTTTGTCCTCTTCCTCCTGTAATTCCACACTGTGGAGCGTTCCTCCTTTGAAAGATGTATATGATGTCATGAGGACCGTTGCCGTCTGCCACTGAGGCGCGGGGCAGCAGTGAAAGGAGCCAGGTCAGAGCGAATATATTCTATTAATAAAAAATCTTGTCATTAATTGGTTGGCGCCAAAAAAGTCGCGTCATTAATTGGTTGGCGCCGGGAGCTGATTGTCCAGTTTTGCGCAGCCATTTGTTCGACCGAGTCAAAGGCTTTTTCGTAATCCACAAAGACCAGAAGCTGAGGCTTTCATATTCTGCGGTTTTCTCGATTAATTGCCAGTGCGCTGTCAATAGTCTTGGCACAGACAGATAGTCAGACAGAGAGAGACAGACAGAGACAGAAAGAGAAGCGGAGATAAAATGAGATAGATGTGTTTCGTCGCCGATTACTTCCGCTTCTATCCGTGAGATCAATATCGCACCAGAGGTGGTCAAAGAGAGATTTCAGGAGGGCAGCAGAAAAGGTTGGATAGTTGAACTTGATAGTGGTCAGGATTCTGTTTTGAGTAAAGATTAGTCTACAATCAAAAGAGTTATGCTTGAATATGGTCCAGAAGAGAGTTATTGGGACGTGTGTACACTTCTGTGTGTGTGTGTGTGTGTGTGTCGGTGTGGGTGTGAGTGTTTGTGTGTATGCGTGTTTATGCATGTGTGTGTGCATGTATGTATATTCTGTGTTTATAAACCAATGTGTGTGCGTGTTGTGCATGTATGTACATGTGTGTGTATTGTGTGTGTTTATGAACCAATGTGTGTGTGCGTGCTTGTGTATACATGTACATATGTGTGTATTTGTGTGTGTTTGTATGTGTGCATATGTGTACATGTATGTATTTGTGTGTATGTGTGTCAGCGTTTGTCTGTGAGTGAATGTGTGTGTGTGTGTGTGTGTGTGTGTGATTCATTATGGTCTTGGGGCACGTGTTAGACCCGTGATTGACAGCTACCACCCTCCCCGATGAGAGCTCAGAGCTTATATATGCCCGATCTATGGGTAATGCTTTGACCCTACCCCAACCCCCCACACACACGTACACCCAACTCCCCGCCCACGAGAGTTGGAGTACCGGCTCGCAGTGCAGCGATGTTGAAATTATTTCAGCCCTGGGCATGAATCGAACTCGGACCATTGGATTAGCGGTTACGAACGGTACCATTGCTCCATCGAACCATGTGTTTGTGTGCGTGTAAGTCTGTGTGTTTGTACATGTGTGTGTGTGTGCGTGTGCATTTACCTCATTGTAATGTACAGGAAATGAGTCTGAATTCGCTTAACGTCTAACTTGGACTTACTGTCTTTTCCATTCTCTCTCTCTCTCTCTCTCTCTCTCTCTCTCTCTCTCTATATATATATATATCTATATATATATATATATATATATTTATATATATCCCCTCTCCTCCCTCTGTCTCCCCCTCTTTCTCTTCCCCTCTTAGTTTCGAACTGTGATCTCTCTCTCTCTCTCTCTATCTCCCTCTCCCTTCTCTCTTTATCGTCTTAGTTTCGACTTGTGATCTTTTTCATTTTCTCTTTCACCCTCTCTCCCTCTCGCCCTCTCTCCCTCTCGCCCTCTCTCCCTCCCCCACTCCACTTCCTTGTAACTTGTCGCAGACCAGAAGACCTTCTCTGTCAATGGCTAGTTCCTGTTCTTTTGAACAACATGAACGATACCAGCAGTTCACGTCTTTGTATTGTTTCTTTCAGTGACTTCAGCCCCAATGTACTCGATACTTTTTCCATAAACTTTCATCATTACCAAGACCCGGATCTCAGATACGTGTTGGAAGGCGGAGAATAAACACCAAAGACTGAAGAATGGAGTCATCCACCCGATGTGGATGGGAATCATCGAGATGAAGCCTGATCGAAGAAGGCTGTAGGGCCCATTTCCTGCTGGAGAAGAGGGAGTTAACTCGGCGGCAGAAGAGAGAGGGGGGGGAGGGGGAGAGAGGGAAAAAGAGGAGAGAGAGGAACAGAGAGGGAGAGAGAGAGAGAGGAACAGAGAGGGAGAGAGAGAGAGGAACAGAGGGAGAGAGAGAGGAACAGAGAGAGGGAGAGAGAGGGAGAGGAACAGAGAGGGAGAGAGCGAGGAACAGAGAGGGAGAGAGGAACAGAGAAGGAGAGAGAGAGAGGGAGGAACAGAGAAGGAGAGAGAGATAGGGACAGAGAGAGAGAAAGGGATAGAGAGAGAGAAAGGGGGAGAGGGATAGAGAGAGAGAAAGGGGGAGAGGGATATATAGAGAGAGAGAGAGGGGAGGAAGCTCCACAAACCATGGAATAATTTACAAAACCCACTTGCATTTCCAGCGGTCAGCAGATCACTGCGCCACTGCAACGGCAAAGCCTAACAAAGGAATAAATTCCTCATGGAAAAAAGTTTTGGTTTTTCTTGAAGTCGTGGTTGACATCGAGCCGAACGAGTTGAAGAGGATTTGTAAAGACCGATTTGACTGAACGAGCAACTAAAGGATATGAATACTTGTCGGAAGCAACTAAAGTTTCTGTATTCAGAATATATCGCCCAAGAGTTGTATATAATTTAATTATATATATTTTTAATATCCAGGTCATAGACATGTTAAGGGCCCAGTCACGCCAAGCTTACGACCTGTCTCCGACCACCGGCGACCTGCAGGTGGTCGCCGACCAGTTGCAAGTAGTCTTTGGAAGTCGCTGGTAGTCGGTAACAAGATAGATAAATAGATGGATCGATAGATAGATATAGTATAACACACTGAATAATCCCCAGTACGTAGATTTTCATCTTATCAACCACATTAACTATTTCCATTTCAATTCCTTCCATAGGTTTTGTGTCGCCGACCGATCGCTTGATTTTCGGTCGAAGGTGGTCGGAAACGGGTCGTAAGTTTGGTGTGACTGGGCCTTTGAAGATAGATTTATAGCAGAACGGAGGGATGGAAGAGATTGGTAATTATGTACATTCATTTCCGAGCGGAAATTAATCTCCATTCATTAAAGGGGGCCGCGTGGTTCTGGTCCGTAGAGGTGTCACGAAAAACTCCTGAAATATAAAAAAAGCTTAAAACTTCTGCCGTCAATTCACAAATTGACTGCAACTATGGGGAAACCGAGAGAGCGGTTGAAGGAAAGTTGTCTGGAATGGGAAGGGTGTCTACATGTGAGCTTCCTCGGAAAGACCGTGGGGACTGACGCCGCCGTGTGAGTGAAGTAACGCGCCCCCTGGCGTATGCCACCAGTTGATGATGGTGAGGGAGGCCAGCCCCCTCAACATGTTGAGGTCCGTGAATAGAGGACAGTCCCCTCAACATGTTGAGGTCCGTGAATAGAGGACAGCCTCCTCAATATGTTGAGGTCCGTGAATAGAGGACAGCCTCCTCAATATGTTGAGGTCCGTGAATAGAGGAAAGCCTCCTCAACATGTTGAGGTCCGTGAATAGAGGAAAGCCTCCTCAACATGCTGAGGTCCGTGAATAGAGGATAGCCCCCTCAACATGTTGAGGTCCGTGAATAGAGGACAAACCCCTTAACATGCATAGGTCCGTGAATAGAGGACAGCACCCTCAACATGCTGAGGTCCGTGAATAGAGGACAGCACCCTCAACATGCTGAGGTCCGTGAATAGAGGACGGCCCCCTCAACATGCTGAGGTCCGTGAATAGAGGACAGCGCCCTCAACATGTTGAGTTCCGTGAATAGAGGACAAACCCCTCAACATGCATAGGTCCGTGAATAGAGGACAGCACCCTCAACATGCTGAGGTCCGTGAATAGAGGACAGCACCCTCAACATGCTGAGGTCCGTGAATAGAGGACAGCCTCCTCAATATGTTGAGGTCCGTGAATAGAATCGACTGGCATCAGACTGGCACAAGCATCTGGGGTCTGATTTTACTTAAAATCTGAGCTGAAGAGAGAATAAATTAAATGGAGGCTGAGTTGAAGTGGAGTGAATATTGGAAACTGTATGAAGAGGCAACTGGTTGTTTTACGAGAAGATTAGATATTTTTATGGATAGGGATTACAGGTGGTAAGGGACATGGAACTGCCTAGTGTAGGTCTTATGGTCGCTTGGAGTCTCCTCCATTCTTAGGTTGTGAATGGAAGGATATGATAAGGGACGCGCTCTACTAATTGCATTCTGGTCAATGCGAGTTAATTCTATTCAGGTAGAGAAACTCCAGCATAGTGACTGACATCAAGAAAGAGAGAGAGAGAGAGAGAGAGAGAGGCAACCTTCCTCACAGATGGGGGTACCATAAGCTCGAACAAGGTACCACCCACCCACACACATGCACATACTGACACGCATGTACACACACACACACACACACACACACACACACACACACACACACACACACACACACTTGTATATATTCTCTCTCTCTCTCTCTCTCTCTCTCCCTCTCTCTTTCTCTCACGTTTCGGCAATGTATTGCTCAACAACCATACGGGTGTCTCGTAGATGCAACATCTTGCAAGACTTGGCAACCTCATCCTTTGGGAGAGAAAAAGTGTACCTGATATTCCCTGTGCAGGTATTCAGCTCCCATGCGTGGCTGCAAGGGGCAATTAACATACGGTAGCGACCACACCCCCTGAGAGGACCATTTCGGCTAATGAGGAGAGCAGGGCGCGTCCACAAACTTGTCCCGGACATGCGGCGAATCGGGACGAAAGGCCGGGAATTTGATACGACGCCGCGCCCGCCTTTTTCGTCGCCGCGCGGAGCATATCTCTCTCTCTCTCTCTCTCTCTCTCTCTCTCTCTCTCTCTCTCTCTCTCTCTCTCTCTCTCCTCTCTCTCTCTCCTCTCTCTCTCCTCTCTCTCTCCTCTCTCTCTCTCTCTCTCTCTCTCTCTCTCTCTCTCTCTCTCTCTCTCTCTCTCTCTCTCTCTCTCTCTCTCTCTCTCTCTCTCTCTCTCTCTCTCTCTCTCTCTCTCTCTCTCTCTCTCTCTCTCTCTCTCTCTCTCTCTCTCTCTCTCTCTCTCTCTCTCTTCCTCTCTCTCTCTCTCTCTCTCTCTCTCTCTCTCTCTCTCTCTCTCTCTCTCTCTCTCTCTCTCTCAAGTTAAGGTCAAAAAGGGAAATAGCCAAGAACAATCTCCTGCCTACATTGCAACAGACTATTCAAGGGAAGGATTGCATTTACCGGCCATCTTCGCACACACAACTCCTAGTGGTGATTCATAGACATAAATATCATTACATTTTGACCAGAAGTCGTGGTTGGATTCGCCTGGGAAGAACAAAAAACAACAGGCAAGAACTGGTTTACCAATAGAGTAGTTAATGAATGGAATAGACTTAGTAACCATGTAGTGAGTGCTGAAACTATTTGTTGTTTTGAGAGAAGATAACTTTATGGATAGGGATGACAGGTGGTAAAGGACATGGAACTACCTAGTATAGGCCCCACGGTCTCTTGCAGTTTCCTCCGTTCTTATGTTCTCAACAAAAGGGTTGTGTAAAAGAAATAATAATAATAATAATAATAATAGTAATAATAATAATGATGATAATAATATAATAATAGTAGATAATCGAAGCCTCTGAGGTGTTTAATCAACAGAATTACATAAGCAACTACTCTCCTCATCTCCGTGGCACCTCCGAAGACTATAGTCTCTCTCCATTAATTCCTTTTCTTTTCATCTGGATGACAGATGGTAAAGGACATGGGACTACCTAGTATAGGCCTCACGGTCTCTTGTAGTCTCCTCCGTTCTTATGTTCTCAACAAAAGGGTAGTGTAAAAAAATAATAGTAGTAGTAATAATAATAATAATAATCGAAGCCTCTGAGGTGTTTGATCAACAGAATTTCATAAGCAACTACTCTCCTCATCTCTAGCGGCATAATCGGAAGCGTGTTGGGCCTGCATTCGCTTAGGTGTGGGTTCGATTCCCGCACACCTCCCAGATTCCCACCAGTTACCTGTCCCGACAGTCTAAGCACATAGGGCAAAGGTGACGGCTTCGGCCGCAGGTATACCCCTCCTGGATGTCGCCAGGTTCTTCTGATCATCTTTGTGGAACAAGTTTCGGTAGCAAAGTGCACATCCAGTGGTTATTTCTTTCTATAGTTCTTCTACCAATTTTTTTTCTTTATTTGTTTATTTATCTATTTATTTATTAGCTCATTTTATAACTTGTCTTCTTTTATTTGTTATTTGTTATTTTATTTATGTACTTGTTTATATATTTATCGAATTATCTATTTTATTATTCATGCAATTATCCATTTATTTGCCTATTCATCTATTTATTCATTCATTATCTTATTTTTCATTTGTTTGGCTTTATCATTTATTTGTTTATATTCTTATATATTTATCGATTTATCTACTTTATTATTTGTGCATTTAGCTATTTATTTAATGATTTTATTTATTAACTTTTTTTATTTATTTATGCATTTATTTATTCATCTACTTATAGATTCATCCATTTATCAATTTGATTTTTTATGTATTCATTTATTTATTTACATATCAATTGCACTTCCTTTGTTCCGGCTGCAACTGAGCTATTTTATTCATGGTCATGGCAAACCGTCGTTAACGAAGAGACTAATTGTATTAAAGTTCATAGCAGATGCGCCAATGTTTTCGTGTTGGGGAGATTTCGACCACAAAAAAAAAAAAATGATTTGAATGTAATTGGCAGATGCCGACAAATCTATCGAAATAAACACTATGTGAGAACACAGCCTTTATCAGTACGGTTTCTTTTGCTTGTTACAGCTTTATAATGTATAAAGCTCAAACAAGCAAAGCGTTGTGCTTAATAAAGCTATCCGTTTCTTTTCGATAGACACAGAAGTGATGCAACAATGTTTCAGAATGTTTCGGTCAAGCGAGCATTGTCATGACGAAGACTACCGACGGTAATTTGTGGTCATACAGGGTACACACCGAAGTATGATTGATTTAGCAGCCAATGAACAAGTGATGAATCTACGTGTGGTTTATGTAGTGCTGTTGAACACTGAGATAAATGGAGCATCTGGGTGGCTATGTTAATATTTTTAACGCGATAAAGTTAAAAATGGCTGTTTCTCATTGCCAGAATTTTCCTTGGTTGTTCTAAATTCCAGCCATATTGAGACTGGATGCAGAACAATAGATATACAGGCGCATAAAAAAAAAACGTAGACTCAGAGGTGACTTGATACAGGTCTTCAATATTCTAAAGGGAATTGACAACATCAAAAGTGACAAAATGTTCACACTGAATGAGAATCAGACAAGAAACAATGGCCTCAAACTGTCCGGAAATAGATGTAATTTGGAAGTGGGTAAAACACAACTTCACCAACCGTGTAGTTAATGAATGGAATAAGCTTCCTGCAGAGGCAGTGCAATGTACTTCAGTTCGAGGCTTTAAGAATCATTTAGATAAACACCTAAGCAAGATGCTGCAATGACTATCATTTAATTTACATTATTTGTTTATTTGTTTTGTTATAATTTGTCCGTTTATTATTATTTGCTTGATTCTCATTTATTATTAGTTATATGTCTGTTTACTATTTACCTGTTTGTTTATTATTTAACTATACCTATGTATTTATGTATTTTATTATTTATATTATTATAGTTTTTATTTATTCATTTATTTATTCATGATTTTCTCGCATCCGACCTAGATATGGACCAAAAGGTCTCCCGTCGGCATGCTCCGCCTTTGTAATCCTTTGTTGACTTCAATCGCAAGCCACATGTGGGACTCAGTTGGACCCGTTGCACACGTATCGACTTTTCGCCGTGCGCCGTGTACGACACGACGTCATGCTCTCGAATAACCATGGGTCTGTATATGGACACTTTCACACGTCACGACAGCGTCCATAGACATAAATGATTATTTGAGAGCACGACGTCGTGTCGCACACGGCGCACGGCGAAAAGTCGATACGTGGTAAACGAGCCTCAGGAAAAAAAAAAAAAACATGAATACAATGCGAACAGGTTTTTTTTTTTCATTATTATTATGATTTTTTTCGCATCCGACCTAGATATGGACCAAAAGGTCTCCTGTCGGCATGCTCCGCCTTTGTAATCCTTTGTAATCAATCGCACACTACTGTATACTTATGGCAGAGTTCATCCTGACCCGTATACTTGAATTCGAAGAAGTGGCAAATCCATATCGTTATATAGTAATCTAACCGTATATCAATCCTTCCGTGTATTGATTTCATATGCAAATGAAATTGTACTTTACGATTTATTCTCTTGTTGACAAAACTGTTTTGAAACAGAGGAAGTAATGGGAGAATAAATCTTTAAAATAACTTGTTTAATGTTTATGCACACACACACACACACACATTATATATATATATATATATATATATATATATATATATATATATATATATATATATATATATATATATATATATATATATATATATATATATATATATATAAGCTGTTAATTCTTTGACAAAGCCAATAGGAGTGGTTAAAGAAAGGAATATAGTAACATGTTTTGTGAGCACTGAAAGACTTGGTTGTTTTAAGTGGGGATTATATAACTTTATGTATAGGGTGGCAAGGGACGTGGAACTGCCTAATGTAGGACTTATGGTCTCTTGTAGTTTCCTCCATTCTTTTGTTCTCATGTTCTACCAGTCTTGTTTGAAAGGGGTGGGAAACGTCTAACAGGCAACTTCCGCATCCATTCTAGCCGTGAGAAGTTGAGTGTTTGGGCCGTGTGTTTGAGTTGCCATTGTTCAATTTTTTTTTTTAATTGTTATATTTTTCTTAATCATTCGTCGCGTAAGTTCGATTGTATTGATGTTTGTTTTTCCATGTCTGTAATATGATTAACGAACATGTAATTTTTAGCACAAACGTGTGTTAACCCAGTTATTTGTATTTGTATGTTTGTTTTGATATGCTTGGATTTATTTTTCTTGGAATTATGCGTTTTCATGTTTTCTCTCTTTCTCCCTCCCCTCTCTCTCTCTCTCTCTCTCTCTCTCTATCTCTCTCTCTCTCTCTCTCTCTCTCTCTCTCTCCCTCCCTCTCTCCCTCCCTCCCTCTCTCCCCTCGGTTACATGTATGTGCGTATGCGAGTGCACATACGATTTGAAGTTCGGGGACCGTATGAAAGCCATCGGGGTATGTGGACGGACTGGAAAGCCCTAATCTTTTTACGCTCTTTCTCACAATTTCCAAATTTTTTAGCAAATTTCTTGAAATGGGGAAAATACTTTAGAGAGTTGTTCGAGGCTATTTTTACCTTTGTTAATTCATGATTGCTTAGATGTGTTTTCTTATACTGAATAATCGCTGGGCGTTACAGGCTTAACGAACATAAATGAGAGATACTAGAATGAAAAGTCCAAGCGAAAAGAATAGAGAGAGAGAGAGAAAGAGAGAAAAGAGAGAGAGAGAGAGAGAGAGAGAGAAAGGGATAGAGATGAGGGTAGAGAGAAGGGAGATAGACCTAGAGAAAGAGAGAGAGAAAGAGAGAGAGAGAGAGAAAGGGACAGGGATGGGGGTAGGGAGAAGAGAGGGAGAGAGAGAGAGAATAAGTGACAGACACAAAGAGAGATTAGATATGAATAGAGAGATATGAAAAACAATGTAGGAAGAGAGATGCGAACAGAAGAGGAATGGACATGGATCGATAGATACTGAGAGACAAAAATGACAGACACGGAGAGACAAGAATGTCGAGACACAAGGAAATAAAGACATAAAAACAGAGACATAGATACAGCTAAAGAGAAAAGATAACATAAGAAAGAAGGAGACTGCAAGAGACCATAAGGCCTAAACTAGGTAGTTGTGTGTCCATTACCATCTATCATCTCTAACCATGAAGTCATCTAATCTTCTTTTAAAACAACCAATAGTTTCAGCGTTTACTACATGGTTACCAAGTCTATTCCATTCGTTAACCATTCTATTGGTAAACCAGTTCTTGTATTTCCTTCCTAATAGAGAACGGAAGGCGAGATGAGGAAAACGTCAACACAAGAGTAATGACGACCGTAAGAAGGTGTGAAAAGAAGAGAAGGATAGAAGAGTATTGTCACAAAGGAACGATTCACGCCTGTGGTCAAAGTGTTGCGGTCAAGAAGGAAGTCTCACACTTCGCCCACTAACCAACCCCAAATTGCCTCACTTCTGTGACCCACGGACGGTCAGCCAATCAGAGCCCGGCATTCAGGAAGGGGGCGTGGCGCAGACCCGTCACCTGGGACGGGGTCCAGAAACGAGTTATAACCTACCAAATGGCATCGATAGGTGCTAGCTAGTTTACGAGCCTTTACGGAGTATAAATAACTGAGTACTATTACTGACGCCAGGGTAACGTGTGCTGTGTCCTTCTTCACTGTGTATTGCTGGCTGGGTATCTGATCGGTGCTGTACAATCGGCTCCACAGTAGCCGGTGCCACCGTTGAAGAGTTCTTGTTGGCGACAGCACTGTCTCTTATTATGAGACATTAAACTCGAAAAGTTATGATGATATTTTAACCAGGAGATGATGGTCGTTATATAAGATTCTGGGTGTTGCAAGGTGATTTTGTTAAACTAATTGAACTTTACAAAATATTACAAAGGAGCATGCCGGTAGGAGACCTTTTGGTCCATAACTAGGTCGGATGCGAAAAGAATCATAATAATGATAAATGCATAAGTGTAGTTAAATACTAAACAAATAGATAAATAGTAAATAATAATAGAATGACAGATTAATAATAAATCAAGCAAATGATAATAAATAATAAACAAATAAACAAATATAAAATAAAGAAACAAACATCATCTGGATGTATCCGGCGCCGTTTCATAGTGTGAAGGGCTCAGCCTCATATTCAGACGCTCCACTAGTTAGAAGCCCTACTACTCAGAAAGCCCACTAGTCCGAGAATGGGAAAGATCTGTAACCCCCCCCCCCCCCCAAAAAAAAAAAAAAAAAAAAAAACTGAAATGCAGAGGAAATTTTTCCGTCTGAGACCTAGGAATATAGGAGAAAGTGTAGTTAGCAAATTCAAATTCCAAGCAGAATATGGATAGTCTCTGACTTCATTGAACCACTTTCTATATATGAACATAAAGTACTAGCTTGTTGTATAACCTGAACGCCATTTGAATTACAAAATATGCTTCATATAAATATACTTCATAAAATATGTAAAAGTAAATTTTACTTCATAAAATATACTAAATAAAATATATGAAATATACTTCATAAGATATACTAACTTAACCTAAAGTTCTACAAATTGGAACAATTATTTTCATTTAAATGATACCACAACTAAAACAATAATAATAATCATCATCATCATCATCATCATCATCATCACCATCATCACCATCACCATCATTACTACCACCACCATCATTACCATCATCATCATCATCATCATCATCATCTTACTGACCACCGGACCTTGTGACTAGAAATCCCTCGAGTATAGTGCGGACCCTAGTGTGACGCTGGCTTAAGAAAATCGAAACCTTAGTTTACAGACAACGCTTTCACATGATGGATTTTCAGAGACTGACAAAATAGAACTTAGATACTCTGATCGAGATAACCACAAAACCACTGAGATGGCAGAAACTCATGAGATGAAGTAGATGATCTGGGGTTACGAAAATACATTCAACGTGAAATGTTATGTGCAAAGATTTTCAATGGGCCTTAGTGAACTGGTGGCGTAATCGGAAGCGTGCTGGTCTCGCGTTCGCTTAGTCTTGGGTTCGAATCCCGCACGTATCTCCAGTTCCCTGCAGTGACTGTTACCTGCCCCAACAGTTCAAGCACATAGAGCAAAGATGACGGCTTCGGCCGTAGCTCTTCAGCGCCTCCTGGCGTTGGCTCCTCACATTTTTCATTCTCAATCATCTCTTTAGTGAAATTCCCAGTTCTTTTCCAAATCTCAAATATTCCTGTCCTCTCATAATCCTTTCGCTGTGTGTGTGTGTGTGTGTGTGTGAGAGAGAGAGAGAGAGAGAGAGAGAGAGAGAGAGAGATTCACCATGGTCTTGGATCACGTGTTGGACTCGTGATCGACAGTTATTTCCCTCCCGAAAGAGAGCTCAGAGCTCATATATGACCGACCTATGAGTACTGCTTTGACAATACACGCACACACATACACAACTCCCCGCCCATGAGAGTTGGAGTAACGACTCGCAGCGGAGCAATACTGAAATTATTTCAGCCCTGGGCGGGATTCGAACCCGGACCACCGTAGTGGCGGCCGCGGACGCTACCACTGCGCCATCGAGTCGTGCGCGCGTGTGTGTAATTGTCAAATTTTTTACACTAGATATACAAAACAAATAGCATCTTTACTAAAGTGTGTGTGTGTGTGTGTGTGTACACGTATGCAATTGTGTCAAAATTTGACACTAGATATACAAAACAAATCGCATCTTTACTAAACTATAAAAAAAATCCATTGACGTACATTTCCAATGCTTCTATTGTTACCAAAAATTCGAATTCGCCTTTTGTCGTGCAATGATAAAATTCATGAAATCAATAAAACACTCTTAACTTTTATATTTACCTCATGGCCTTCTGCTGACATTTAAGAATATCCCAAAATATTTTATTTATTTTATTTTGTTTTATGGTTTAATGTCACAAACTCTCCCCTCTCGGGAGGCGACGATGGTGCCCTTCACAGAGGACCTTCCAGCATGGAATTTGATAACTATTCTCTTTGTTCAACTTCGCCGGTGGCAGGAATCGAACCGCCATCCCCTCGAACCACGCCTATCAGGAGGCTAGGACGGTGCCCTATACAGATGATCCAGTAGCATGGAATTTAATTAACTCTTCTCTTGGCTCAATTTCGCCGGTGGGAGGGTTCGAGCCGCCATCCCTTCGAACCACGCCAATCGGGAGGCTAAGACGGTGCCCTTTACAGATGATCTTGTAGCATGGAATTTAGAAAATTATTATCTTGGCTCAATTTCGCCGGTGGCAGGGTTCGATCCGCCATCCCTTTGAACCACGCCTATCGGGAGGCTAGGATGGTGCCCTTTACAGAGGACCTTGCAGCATGGAATTTAACAAATTATTCTCTTGGCTCAATTTCGCCGGTGGCAGGGTTCGATCCGCCATCCACTTGAACTACGCCGCAAGTAACAATGCCCTAACCCGATTGGCCAGCGAACTTCAATTTTTGATAATTTCCAGAAACCAGAGCTCATTTTACAACGTCTTTTCCAAGAAATGTAACAAAATGGACACAAGATACGAAACAAAAATGAAACATGCTATACAAATCGAAATACAATTTCTTCTTGACTCAAAATATCATAAAATAGTTTCAAGAATAACTGTTGTGTCGAATTCTCTTCTTGACAACATCTTATATATTTCCTTTACGAAAGGTTTAAAAATTTTTGCATTGCTAAAAAATGAATGATATATGCATACATATACCAAAGGCTTTTCCCCTTGCACGGGAGGTAGCCAAAAGACAAAGGCATGGAAACCACTCCTCTTGATGGCGTAATCGGCTAAGTCACACATGTCACATGCTAGCCTAGGTTCGAATCCTTGGCTGTACCATGTTTCAATTTCTGCATGTTGGCCTCCTCGAGTCTCACTCGATGTTGATGGCTTAGAATTAAAGTGTATTGTGGTTGATAAAAAAGGAAAATGAATGATAATAAGGAAAATATTTTAAATAGAAAAGAATTTTTGGCATCTCGAGCCAGTACAGGTCAATAAAAAAAAATTATATAAAATTGTATTTTGTTGTAACGCCAAAATATATCCTATATCTTTTTGAAAACTGATAGTGAATACATTGATAGTATATTTTCACACTATTTTAACATGTGGCAATACTTATAATTTCTGAAATTAAATTAGCGGAACGAACACCGGCTCAGCATAAAGTAAATAACATTAAGTCCAGTTCACCCAATAATCAATCATATGAAGAACGCGAAGAGAAGACACTTAATATAGTTCCGAGTTTATTCCTGGCCGGTTTCGCTCTGAGCTTCTTCAGGGGAATCAGGAGTAAACTTGGAACTAGAACCATCTCTTCTTTTTTCACCTCCACTCGTCACAATGTCTCCACGCACACACACACACACACACACACACACACACACACACACACACACACACACACACATATATATATATATAATATATATATATATATATATATATATATATATAAGAACTTTTCCCCCTTGTAAGAGAGGTAGCCAAGTCAAGTCACGTACCTATTTCCACCCACTCCACTCCCGTCCACCATCCCTGCTTCCCTCTCATCATTGATGACGGGTCATCCCTGTATTCCGCCTACTGCCCTAGGTCAGAAGCAATGCATGAAGACGCATTACATCTATTGCGAAGCTGCTTCACTTAATCGGCGACCCCACCTGTCCGTCACCTCATGCAGAACAAGAGAAGACGGGGGAGAAATCCCTTCGGGCTGCGTCAAAATATCATTCACACATAAACACCCCTACCCCAATCCCATCACCTCCCCCTATCTTCCTTGCTTAACAGTGTCATCTATACACAGCCACTCTCCACTCATCTCTATATCTTGCCTTCTCCCTTCCTCAACAGGCATTCCCCTCTTAGCTCCCCCTTCACCCCATCCATCCATCTCATCGTCGGTCGTCCCCTTAAGTTCACTCCCTCCACTTCTGCCCTCCACACCTCTTTTACTAATTTCTCTTCGTTAGTTCTTTCCATGTGTCTAAACCATACCAATACTCTTTCATCAACCCTATCTACCATCTCCACTCCCGCTCTCCCCACCTCGTTTCTCACCTCATCCAACCTAGTAACTCCTACCATACTTCTCAGACGTCTCATCTCAAACACATTCAAACTTTTCCTCTGCCTCTCTTAAATTCCAAGCCTCTGCCCATACAAAACCGTCGGCACAATCAGCACCTCCATACAGTCTCCTCTTTGCATCCATTCTCAGAAGCCTATTTCTCATGACACTTTTTAATCCCCCAGGGCATTTATTTGGTTCTCAGTCTACAATTTACCTCCACTTCCACCCTTCCCTTTCCTGCCACATGCGACCGCAAATACTCAAAGCTACCACTTTCTCCACTCTCTCTTCTTTAAGACTTACTTCCAACTCACTACCATCCTCTCCCCTTGTACATCTCATCACCTTGTTTTTACCCACATTTACCTTCAACTTTCTCCTATCGCATACCTTCCCAAACTCCGTCACTAACTTCCTTAATCCCCCATCTGACCTTCCCACAAACGCTGCGTCGTCAGGAAACAGCAACTGGCTCATCTCCCACTTCTCTCTATTTTCTTTAACCATCTCCAGTCCCCCGTCCCATTACCTTGGCATTTACCTCTCGCACCACCCCATCCATGTACACATTGAACAACCACGGCGACATGACACATCCGTGAAGCAGTCCCATCTTTACCTCAAGCCACTTGCTCTCTCAATTTCTCATTCTAACACAGGCGCTACTACTCCCGTAAAATCTGAATGCCCTTAACCCAGTGGTTCCCAACCTTTTTTTTTTTTAGTTTTACAATTATACGTACTAAGTTAACCTTAATCCTAATGCCGGGTACCGTAATGTTTTCTTGATTTTATTTTATTTTATTTTATTTTCAATTTTTTTGTCAGCCCTCCATTACCCCCGAAAATGTGTTACCTCCCCTCAGGGGGTAATTTACCCACAGTTTGGGAACCACTGCCTTAACAGCTTTCCCCTGATCCCATATATCTGCTAAACCTCACACAGTGCCTTGCTCTCTACCCAGTCATAAACCTTTTCCTGATCCATAAAGTCTCCAAAAAACATCGTTACATTTTGCTAAAGCTTTCTCACATATCTGCCTAACCACAAAATTCTGATCCACGCAACCCCTGCCTTTCCTAAACCCACACTGTTCCTCACCAATTAGTCCCTCTGTTACTCTCTTGTTCCTCTCAATTAAAATTCTTCCCATAAGCCTTCCTAGCTACATTCAACAAACTGATCCCTCTGAAACTACTACACTCACATTTATCCCTTATAAAGCGGAAGTATACAGGTACTCTTCCAGTCCTCCGGCACTCTACCCTCCCATAGACACACATTAAACAACCAACACATTACAACAACACATTAAAAGCCAATACACCATTACTGTACCTACCTTCTTCAGACACTCCGCATGACATCCATCTAACCCAGGTGCCTTACCTGTTTTCATATTTTTCAGAGCTACTTGCACCTGATGTTTTCTTATTTCTCCTCCATTTTCCTCTCCCATCATCATTTTCTTAGCGTCTCCCACTGCTACCATCAATCCTTCCCTATCTTTCATATTCAACAGCTCTCTAAGATACTCCGGCCATCTATTCTTTACCGCATATAAATATATATATATATATATATATATATATATATATATATATACGTATATATATATATATATATAATACTGATGACCCACTTTCGGAGAAGAATAAGCGAAGATATAGAGATCTGTATATTTCGATCACTTACTGTGATCCTCTTCGGCCGAAGAGGATCACAGTAAGTGATCGAAATATACAGATCTCTATATCTTCGCTTATTCTTCTCCGAAAGTGGGTCATCAGTATTATTTTACATATGTGCTACGACATATCTTTGTTGTGATATATATATATATATATTATGTTAATACTAATGACCCACTTTCGGAGAAGAATAAGCGAAAGTAAAAAGATCCGTATATTTCGATCACTGTGATCCTCTTCATCTGCTGAAGAGGATCACAGTTAGTGATCGAAATATGCGGAGCTTTTTACTTTCGCTTATTCTTCTCCAAAAGTGGGTCATTAGTATTATTTTACCAATGTGCTACGACATTACTTTGTGATATATGTATGTATATGTATGTATATATATATATATATATATATATATATATATATATATGTGTGTGTGTGTGTGTGTGTATGCATGTATATATATGATGGTTGAAATAAACTGCGCTAATGGCTTTTACAATCATGAGTGTGTTATTCTTTAACTAAAAATTACCTTTCTATAGTTAGAAAAAAGTGTCTGAACGTAGATATTCATTTAGACATCATTATAAGATAAAGATATCCACAGTTAAATACGGACTATTTCTATTAGTCGGTACTAAACTATGGATATCTTTATCCGTTTATTGTTGGTTAAATTAATAGTTACATTCAGACGCTTTCTGCTAAAAAATAGAAAAATATTTCTTAAGTTAAACTATATCACACTCAGTATTGTGAAAGCTACTAATGAAGTTGCTATCAACCAGAATGTGTGTGTGTGTGTGTGTGTGTGTGTGTAATGTATGTATGTATATATCTAATCTTTAATCACGTTACATCTCTCCAGGAGGTGCCAAGATAAAAGGGAGGGTGGAGGGGAGTGGAATATATAGGAAATGGAATGGGTGGGAGTGGTTTCTATGCCTTTTTCTTTTTGGCTACCCCCCCATGTAGGGGGAAAAGTCTTTGGTATATGTATGTATGTATGTACATCTCTCACACGTGATAACGAAGCTACTATAGCCTCGTACGGTCTCTCCCGTGTGACAGTTGGAACAGAGTTCTGTCTTCCTCCCACTACCGGATTAAATTAATTATGCTCCGGACAGCCTCCGTTGCCGGGGACCGTCTGTCAACGCGGACCGTGTATGGGCGTAGCACTCACGGTCCTCTTAAATGCGTTATAACATTGGGCTTCACCAGCGAAGTCCGTCGAGTTCGATTGAGTAAGAACGTCTTCGGTTACAATTATTTATTTTTCAGATCTCTAAATTTCGTCAGAATAGAAAAACAGGGATACACAACTTAGGTCTAAATGTAACGATATGGCTAGACTGGTTAAAAAGAATACGCGCACAGCGAAACGTAACTACGAAATTAAGGTTGCCAGAGGGGCAAGATCCAACCCAAAGGGCTTCTTTCATCTCTACAGAACAAAAATATTAGGGAAGGATAGGACCAGATAATAACGACGGAGATGTCTTGATAGATTCAGAGGAAAAAATAGCGAAGCGTTTGATAAATATTTGCTCACTGTATTTACAAAGGAGAGGTTAGATATGGTACCTGACTGCAACCTGATCTTCAGTGGGGATGAGAGAAGTAGACCAACAGACATCAGTATCAGTAAGGAAGAAATGGTCAAACAGACTGATAGATATAAAGCTACAAAATCTCCAGGTCCAGACGAAAATTTTCCGAGTGCTTAAAGAGTGTAAAATCGAAATCTGCGACCAGTTGATGGAAATGTTTAGAAACTCGGTAGACACTGGCCTCGTGCCTATCTCTTGGGGGCAGGCAAACGTTGTTCCCGTTTTCAAAAAAAAGGAGATAAATCGCCTTTGCACAACTACAGGCCAATCAGTTTGACATCGGTTATAGGTAAAATGGTAGAATCAATAATACCTAATAGAATCAGTAATGACATCGATACATCATTCGATTCGTGACTTACAGCATGTCACTAAGGGTAAGACGTGTAACTAATTTCTATCTTTTTTATATTAATGTCTACAAGGCGTCAGATAACACTGATACGATGTTATTTGCCTTGACTTTAGCAAAGTATTCGACAAGATATTTCAGAGACTTAAATAAAAAACACCTGACATAGGAGGAAAAATGTCTCAATGGATTGACGATAGATCAGTGACAGAAAACAGCAGGTGACCATTAACGATGTAAAATCCAAATGCGGAATGTTGCTAATGGAGTTCCCCAGGGCGATTTTGAGTCCCTTATTGTCCATTATGTACATAAACGACATGGACAATGGGATTATTAATGATGTTAGCAAGTTTGTTGACGATACTAAAATAGGACACCAAATCAGGTCAGGAGAAGACGACGGGATACTGCAGGATGATCTTAACAAATTGGCAAATGGACTACAGTATCTCAAAGTGCATTGTATTAAACGTAGGTACACAATTAGAAAGTATATATAGCTTAGATAACAGCTTTTTAGAGAAAACTGAGTGCGAGAGTCTTGGGAGTGCTAGTGAGTCCTAACCTTAAATCCAGGAAACAGTGCATCAGCGCCAGTAATAGAACTAACAGAGCATTAGGTTTCATTGCTAAGACGGTTACAAATAGAGGTAGTTATTAAACTCTGGAGTTAGTTGGACCTATCCTTGACTATGCGCACAGTTTTGGTCTCCGTCCTATAGAATGGATATCAATTCATTAAAATGAGTACAGAGGAGAATTACCAAAAATACATGGTCTCAGAAATTTACCTTAAGAGGACAGCCTTAGGCACCTTAATTTCAGATTTCTAGAAAGACGACGAGTGCGAGGTGATCTAATGGAGGTGTTCAGGTGTATCAAAGGCTTTAACAAGGGTGATGATGACAAGGTCATCATATTAAGACAACAGGGGAGAACTCGAAGCAATAAATTAAAATTTGACAAATTTAGATTTAAGAATGAAATAGACAAGAACTGGTTTACCAATAGAGTGCTCAACGAATGGAATAGACTTGATAACCATGTAGTGAGCGCAGAAGCTATCGGTTGTTTTCAGAGAAGATACTTTATGGATGGGGATAATGTGTAGTAATGGACATGGAACTGTCTTGTATATTTCATATGGTCTACAATCTTTGTCTTATGTTCTTATATAGCAAAGTTGAATGATGAACTAAGAAATTGTGAACCTATACGAATGTTAGACATACTGTTGAAATTTAGAAATAAACTCTACTGATGGGATTCGAACCCTTGCCTGAGCGGCTTGCGTCTTTATAAGACAAGGACCGTAACCACTACTCCATCCTGACCCTACAAAACGAAACTACTTAGTTCACGGCCCAGTCGTTCCGCCGAGGGCACCCGGGTGGAGCGTGTTATGTACTGTATTTCATCAAATCCTTTATGCAGGCTAGTCTTCCGACAAATGTTTGTGTCAATTGACATTTGGGAATAAACTCTTCTGCTGGGATTCGAACCCTTGCCTGAGCGGCTTGCGTCTTTATAAGACAAGGACCGTAACCACTACTCCATCCTGACCCTACAACAAACAATACTGTTGAAATGTTCTTAGAGAAATCTAGATATATGTAATCGAAGTTTTACTGTAGTTATTCAAGTGGAGGTTGGAGGTAGGATGTCGGAGGAAAAATAGTCTAGTGTGATAAGCCACTAAAGGTGGTCACGTCAAAATCAAAGCCAGTTACTAAAGGAAGAAAGGGACACAAAATTCGTGGTCCTTTTGTACTGAAAAAAATCGTTTGGCGCCAGAGGAAACATAAAAATATTCCATTAAGGTTGGGAAGGAGGAGCCCAGAGGACCTGGATAAAATAATCTGAGACATTTGCAAGAATAATGAGAAAATGAATTCTACAATGAATGGTGGTGATAGCCAAGGAACCATAAGAACAAAAGATGGGAGGGTGCAAGAAACCATAAGGCCTACACATGGTAGTTCCACGCCCTTTACCGCCTATCAACTCTATCCATAAAGTTGGCTAACCTCTTAAAACAACCAATTGATTCAGCGCTAACTACATGGTTACTAAAAGGGTCATCACACTGGGTTAGTTTTCCACCAGCCTCCGATTAATCGGCGGTACCTCCCACCTCCAACACTTTTTCCGGCATAAAAATCACTCTGGCAATTTCTTTTTCTCAAACAAACACAAATAAATAAATGAATAGATAAATAAACAAATAAGAACAAATATAATTTCATATGCTGGAGGAAAATTATTTCTCTCCAACACATCAAATTCTTTCTCCGAAAGCTGCGAGCTGCAAAACTGCTTCAACAGTCGAAGTTTTTAAAAGAGACGAATTTATTTTATGATATTTAATTATATAGTTTGTTTGTGAATGATTAGGATATACTTCTGTTTGTTGTAGATGAGTAGAGAAGTAAACCTTACTTGTTATGAATGTGAAAAATAGCATCTACATATTTTAAATATATAGAATAACTTTTATGATTTTATAACTAAAATAGATTGTATATTAGTATTTTAATGTATAGATAACTAGTCGATATATATGCGCTGAATGGCCTTTGGCTCCGGCGCGTGGCAAATAGCCACAAACTTCATAAATTCAATTCAATTCAACAGTCGAAGGAAAGATAACCCAATGTGATAACACCTTAAGTCTATTCCATTCGTTAACAGTTTTTGGAACGCTAATGGGTCAGCACTGGACAGCATTTGGCAATATTCCCACGCGTCCTAGTGTGACTGACAGTCCCTCAGTCTGTCTTGTCCCAGAGGTCTCAGGATGTCCGACGAAGATGAAAGCCACAAGTCGCCTCCTGGTGTAACCTACTCGTTTATCCATTAATGTGTGAATGTTTCACAAACTGTATGAAAGCGTCTGGTATTTGCCAGAATAAAACTACACGTGATAAAGACCCGTAAACGAAGAACGCATTAGGGTTGATTTTCTTTACAAGCTAATATTTGGGGTAACTTAGCTTAAAAAGCTTAACTTGACCTAACCTAGCCTAGCCTAGACAAGCTTAACTTAACCTAACCTAAATTAACCTAACCTAACCTAGGACTGCTAATCTTTACAACGTCCTAAAACTCGAAAAGAATGAAGACATTCTTTATCGAGGTAAATGGAATTAATTATAAAGTCTCCCCCACCCCCCAACTGACGTTTGTCTATCGGACGCAGTCGGATCGCATCTGCTAAAGAATTGATAGTAAGCTGAAAGTATAATCTCTCTCGGGGTGGGAATAGAGGAAGCGAGGGATTCCCAACCGAAATTACCGAGTCGGTGTAAAATGATTATAATTGATTTTATATTATTTGTTTTTGTTTTGTTATCATTTGTCTGTTTGATTTTCATTTATAATTAGTTATGTGTCAATTTATTATTATTTACTGTTTACCTGTTTGTTTGTTATTCAACTATACGTATGCATTTATTTATGTATTTTGTTTGTTGCATACATTATTATATATATATTTTCTATAATTATTATTTTATTATTATGATTTTTTCGCATCCGACCTAAATATGGACCAAAAGGTCTCCTGTTGGCATGCTCCGCCTTTGTAATCCTTTGTGATGAGAGGAAAGACATTTCTGTGATTACTAACTCCTGGAGCAAAATACAAAAGTCAACCACATTTTTACATAAGAATGGAGGAGACAGAAAGAGACCATAAGGCCTACACTAGGCAGTTCTATGTCCATTACTACCTATCATCCACATCCGTAAAATGGATGATAGGTAGAGCCTTTCGTAACACAACCACTAGTTTCAGCGCTCACTACATAGTTACCAAGTTTATTTCATTCATTAACCACTTTTACGGTAAACCAGTTCTCGCCTGTTTCCTTCTTAAATCTAAATTTGTCCAATTTAAATCCAATTTCGCGAGTGACCTTGCCTGCATCACCCGTGTTAAAGCCCTTAACGCATTTCAATACTTCTATTACGTCACCCCACACCCCGAAGACGTCTTGGGAAATGGACAGACTGTGATGTCTGTCACAGACATGCCACGTGTCACTTGTCATATCACTTATGCCCTGTATTCCCGCATGTGGTTATTAGATTTTTGTGCCTAATTTTTTTTTGTTCTGCCAATGTGGAATTTAATAGCGTTGTGCCATTTAATACACTAAAGTAGACAAATGAGGATGTCTCCTCACAGTTGTCTTCTTACCTCCTCTGTCTCCATGACAGTTCATATATTCATGTATGTGTGTGTATATATATATATATATTATATATATATATATATATATATATAATGTATTTGGATGATGGAGAACATAACACAGGGGAAGGCTCGGAACCCTAAACACTCTCATGTTTCGTTCGCGTAGAACTTCTTCAGAGAGTGTATGTAGAACTGCAATTGAAGTTTATGTACTCCATCATCCAAATAATTTGTCTAAAATACTTATCAATATATATATATATATATATATATATATATATATATATATATATATATATATATATATATATATATATATATATATATATATATATATATATATCTTTGACATCATCATGGCCTTGTGTAGCCTTGAGACAATATGTTATGACTCGGATAGGACGATATGACGTCACGCTTAGGCCCCGCCCCCTTGCATGTGGACGGTCGTCTTTGTACAGTTAGGTTAGATGGACAAAAGCCTTGGTAAACTGCAGTCTATAACACAACAACAGTACACTCCATTTTCGTTGTGGATCAGTGTGTTGACAACACTGGTCTTGATCTCTATCTATCAATTTCAGAAAATATTTTATTCTGATTAATTTATGAATTCTTTCATTTATTCATCTCGTAGTTCGTCCACCTATTTATTCATGCATTTGTGCGTTTATTTATTTATTCATGAACTATTGTGTGTGTGGTCTCCTGGTAACGTATTTTTCGTTGTCGTCGGCTCTAATTCCTGGTAATCCTGTGTCATCCATTTAATTTTCATTTTTCCTCGTGAAAATGTAATTCTTGCTTTGTACTCCAGTGTTGTATACATTTATATGAAAATGTAGAATACAACGGCTGTCATATTATATATATATATATATATATATATATATATATATATGTATATATAATGTATATATATATAATATTGTATGGAGTGGAAGGAAACTGCTCAACAATAGGTTAATCTAGAATGTGTGTGTGTGTGTGTGATTGATCATGGTCTTGGATCATGTGTTGGACTCATGATCGACAGTTATTAACCCCCCGGAAGAGAGCTCAGAGCTCGTATGACCGATCTATAGGTAATACTGTGACCTCACACACACACACACACACACACACACACACACACACACACACACACACACACACACACGAGAGTTGGGTGTGTGAGTTTTGTAAGACAGGTAGAGACAAGGAGAAATACTGAGAGAGAGTAATAGAGAGGAAGAGACGGATGGGTGGGGTTGAACAAAAGAATTACTTAAGCCTCGGTTGTTTTCTAATTTAGTGCTTGATCTAACGATTTTTTGTAAACAAATGTCGCCTTTTGACATTCGTCTTTGCTGCGTCCTTTCTCTCTCTCTTTCTCTCTCTCTCTCTCTCTCTCTCTCTCTCTCTCTCTCTCTCTCTCTCTCTCTTTCTCGCTTTTTTTAAGCCGGTGTGGAGGAAAATTAGGTTTGAAAACAATTTGCGTAATTCTTTCAATTCTCACGTTTATTTATATATTTATTTATTTGTTTAATAATTTGTATATATATAATTATTTGTTTATATATTTTGTTTATTAATTTATATATTTGTTTAATAATTTGTATATATATTTATTTATTTGTTCAATAATTTGTATATATATTTATTTATTTGTTTAATAATTTGTATATATATTTATTTATTTGTTTAATAATTTGTATATATATTTATTTATTTGTTTAATAATTTGTATATATATAATTATTTGTTTATATATTTTGTTTATTAATTTATATATTTATTCGTTTATCAGTTTATTTATTTTATTTATTCTAGTTTAAGCCCCAATTTTAGCTGAAACGTGGGTTAGACCCATCGCGATTGACCTCATCCGTACCGAAAAGTAGCGGATTTATTTCCGCTAAACCCACACAATTCTGTCAATTTCGTGAGTCGTACTTGGTTTTGTCTTTCCGAAATTTTGTTTTTCTTATGTGACTCGTTTAATGTTTTCTCGTTCTCTACAGTCATAAGGTACTCGAAAATCACGTGATCATTCTTTTCTTCAGGGCACATATATCAGAGATTCAGCAGTGGGTCCTAGAATTAACAGTAAACTCATTCTCGCTGATATATCATCTCTCCTTAGTACCACTTCTCTTCCTGTTGAATAACTCCTCCCAATTCAATTCTCCACAGTTGAAATCACTCGCTAGTTCTACGTTGTCATTCTTCAGTATTTTATTATTATTTTTCAGGTGACTGGTTTTGTTTATCAACATTTATCGATATTTAATCTCGCTACCTCGGGAAGTGGTAAGGAGTACATACCACTGCACAATCTCATTTGTTGTTTAATATTATCCTCTTTCATTTTACAAAGGATTACAAAGGCGGAGCATGCCGACAGGAGACCTTTTGGTCCATATCTAGGTCGGATGCGAAAAAAAAATCATAAAAAAAATCATAAAAAAAAACTATAATAATGTAAATAACAAATAAAATACATATGTAAATGCATAGGTATAGTTTCGCTGCTATCGTCACATATCCCATTCTCTTTCTTTTGACATTTACACAAAATATATTTTTCATCTTCCGTTGAGTATCAATGTTATCCGCTTGGTCTCGACAAAACACATTGTATTTGGGTCTTTCTTTTCCTAACAGTCATTCATCTCTTACGAAATTAATATTATACCATATTTATGGGCCTACGCCATTTTTAATTCCTCTTAGTAATTTTTTCATTTCTTTTGTTTTTCCTTTCATATCACTTCCTCTGCTTCTGATTTAGTGTGTACGTATGAACCTCATTATACAGGTAGCCCAGTGGATACCGTGTTGAACTCATGAATAGAAAGTCGTGAGTTCGATTCCTGGGACCCGCTGTGGGCTTGCTAGGTTGGTTCTTGACAGCCCTGGCCAAGCGGGGAGGCGACACAACATCGGGGGAAAAAAAATGCTTGACGCAACTGACAGTGTTTTGCCTTACCAGGGGTTTCTCACTTCCCACTGAGTGGGATTGCGATGGTGGGGCAAGGTTAAACTTAATGAATGGATCCAGCCTGGGCTATATATTCTTAAAGTGCTATTTACACAAGTTCAAGTATCAGTACGGAAAGTTAAATTTCTTCATATCCTTCACATATATGGTCTCTTTCGTATTGTTCCCATGACATCGTTA
Source organism: Oratosquilla oratoria (assembly GCF_046742065.1). Classification (NCBI taxonomy): domain Eukaryota; kingdom Metazoa; phylum Arthropoda; class Malacostraca; order Stomatopoda; family Squillidae; genus Oratosquilla; species Oratosquilla oratoria. Next base: position 58,850,239 of record NC_134801.1, read on the forward strand.
TGTCTTCCCGTTGTAGACAAAAGGACTATTAAGTTTGCCTACCCCCTTCAATAACCTTGTGTGTGCCCGCGTGCGTGTGTGTGTTCTGTGCTCGACACAAAATTTCATTGTCCCTGCTGCCTACGTTTCGTCTCGTGTACGTCGTCGTCATCGCTGGCAGAAGCAGAAGTAACAGTGGCGGCGGGAGGGGGTTTAGGACAATTATATCTCGGACAATTGCGTCCCGACTTGTTGTGATCTGGAAAATTGCGAATGCTTAAAATCCCTTACGCCTTATATTTTTCACAGTTACCCAATTGTCCTTGTACGAGATTGTCATGGTACGTAAGTGTCATGGCACACAAAGATCCTGGTCCTCAAATGTCCTGGTGAGCAAGTATCCTGGCGCACAATTGTCAGGTACGCAATTTTTCCGGGACGCAATTCTCCTGGTACGCAAAAGTCAAGGCACGCAAAGGTCCTGGTGAACAAATGTCCGGTTGGACAATTATCCTGGTGAACAAATGTCCGGTTGGACAAATGTCCGGGTGCACACATGTCCTGGTGAACAAATGGCCTGGCCACAACTGCCCGCTCAACGGCGGCAGGAGGAGTGCCATAGTGTGGCAAGCGAGACGATCGCCTCTGATGCAGCTGAGAGCCAAAGGCCAAAGGTGACTTATTCAACGCGGCCTACAGTATTCACGACCCGTTGATCGCACAATTGGCTTGCACGATTTTTTATTCACAACGCGATCAATGATAGAATTTCTCATCAGAATACCCCCGGTCGGGCTCGAGCATATTGATGGCTCCGGTCAGTGCCATCGGTTGATATTGATTTGCGTTAGTAAACGGACCTGTTGTATTTGACATGTGTCGCTCATGGCGAATTATGCAATCGAGGCATCAAAGGCTTGTGCAGCGTTAACTGTAGTGTAGGTACCATCACACATATACATACTCACACACACACACACACACACACACACACACACACACACACACACACACACACACACACACACACACACACACACACACACACACACTGCCACTACGGCGGTCTGGGTTCGAATCCCGCCCAGGTCTGAAATAATTTCAGTATCGCTGCGCTGCGGGTTGTTACTCCAACTCTCGTGGGCGGGGTGCTGGGTGTGTGTGTGTGCGTGTAAGGTCACAACATTACCCATACATCGGTCATATATGAGCTCTGAGCTCTTCCAGGAGGGAAATAGCTGTCGATCACGAGTCCGACACGTGATCCAAGACCATGGTGAATCACACACACAGACACACACACACACACACACACACACACACACACACACACACACTCGCACACACACACACACACACATCTACGCATGAATCTAAAAACAATGATTACAGCCATGAAAGGTGTGGACGTTCTTAATGATGAGGTGCTATTAGTGCGAGAACAAAGAGAACCCAGAAGCCATGCGACGAAAAAAAAAAAAACACCAAGTGGGGACGGAACCGTTGTTTGTACGATATTTCTCTTATTAGAGCTTTATCAGGTACTCGCTCACTCTCGTGGATCTTGAACCTCATGTAGATTCTGGTCCGCCAACGGTAATCCTCTCCATGCCCTTCGGTCCTGTGCTCCTTCCATCCAGGTTGGTTTATTTATTCCTCTTCTGTCCATCTCCGAATTCACACCGTCCATCCATCTCATTCGAGGTCTCCCTCTGGGTCTTCTTCCAGGCATTCTACCCATCATGTATGGAAAGCTAAATTTCTCCACATGTAAAGTGTTTTGATAAGGCTGTAACGAACGAAATGCTCCGTCCTCATAGACTGTTTCTTTTTATATACTTATCGGCAAATTCCAATTACATACAAATGAAAAAATAGGTTTGAAGGACATTAGAATACAGTTCTCGATCCAGAGGTATTATTTCATGGAATTGTTTTGATGAAGCAGTAGTAATGTCAACCAATATGGAGCAATTTATGGTCAGAATTGATCATTGAGAGCTCAGATATAGAGTCCTATGAGCATAGCTCTTTTCCTGTATACTATACATAGGAAAACACACGCACACACATTGCGAGCCGTTACTTCAACTCTCGTGGGCGGGGAGTTGTGTGTGTGTGCGTGCGTGTGTCAGGTTACAGCATTACCCATAGATCGGTCGTGAGTTCTGAGCTCTCATCCGGGAGGATAACAGCTGTCGATCACAAGTCCAACACATGATCCAAGACAATTGTGAATTACACACACACACAAGTGATCAGAATTTAGCTTTCCCTTGGTAACTGATTTCTAATTCACTAAATGTGTGGATACTGATTTCTAAACTACACAGAATCGTCTAGTTTATGCCAGAATCAAATCACACTGACCTTCATTTTAAGTGAAATATAAGGTTCAACAAATATTAAAATCCCTAAAACATAGAAAAAATGCTGTGAGCATTTATCAACCCAGACATCATAGGTCATGTAAAATCTAAGTTGATTGACTAATGTCTTTATTCATCGCTTTCTGCAAATTTTATTCTGACAAAAGAGAGGTAAATTTCAGTCAGTTTAGTGAACGTTGTTATAGCTAAAATGATGAAGGATATATCAACTAACCCTTTTCGCTACTGTAACATAATCTACAACTTTTATTGTGACGATTTAGACCAAGGCTTCCCAATCCGAGATGCTGAAAGCAATCATAGGGGTTGCTGGGAAGTGATGTAGATATACTGTACACTTTGCCTTGTCCTTCTTGTGATAAGATATTAGTGCTGCACGCCCAAAATCCCATACATCACAATCCCACGAATCCAAATCCCATAGCCAATATCCCATTGTTCATAATCCCACTCATAATGACCAAAATCTCATATGTTTATATATTCCAGGATGTTGATAGTATGAATATGCACTAATGAGTATACTTTCATTTGATAGATATAATGAATATAAGCCTAGGTTAATTGGTTAGGTTAAGTCAGGTTGGGTGTAGGATTTAGACCAATGGGTGATTTGGGTGTGGGATAATGACCTGTGGGACCCTATGGGATTATGTCATGTATTTGGTATTAGGGTATACTGGGCTATTTAGGCCTAGGGGTGCTCTTAGGGTCTGAAAATGTTTGGAAACGTTGATTTAGACCTTCGTTAACGTTTCATTACAAAGGAGTAGCTATTCAGTCATCTCCACACGGGTCGCTGCCTCAGATTACAAGGGATTAGGAAAGGAGGAGCATGACGACAGGAGACCTTTTGGTCCATAACTAGGTCGGATGCGAAAAAAGTATAATAATGATAAATGAATAAATAAAATTAATACAAATGATAAAGAAAATAAATAGATACAGCTAGATAAAAAACAGGTAAATAGTAAATAATAATAAATTGACAGAAAAATAATCAATGAAAATTAAGCAAATAATATACAAGCAGAAAAATAATAACTAACAAATAAACATATAATATGAAATAAATGGCAAAGATTACAGCATCTTTCATAGATGAGTGAAATATTTGAGCGATGGCAAAAACCGTATTTGTTGAATGTGTCAACATAGCAAAGGGGTCAAGATCGATTTAATACGAGGTCCTACATTGAGATGAATCAAATTACCTGGCCTGAGCCAAAACAGGAGTTTAGTGAATTTATTGACTAAATTGCAATATATAGCTTAATACATTATACAACATATTATGATGGTACAGTATGCACGTTAGTGTGCAAATTATGTACATTGTATTATGAAGATAGAAACCGTCTATCATATAGTATACATGAACTATATATGCGTCTTCCTCAGAAACTGTTACGCACCTACATTATGAGTTCTTATGGTTTTATACCGTCAAGTGGTCGAGCGGTCTAAGGCGAGTGTCTTGGAAGTTTACTTCCAGATGCAGCGGGTTCGAATCCCGTGCGCTACTGTCAAGGAGATTGTCTGATTGATGTCGCTGTTCACTGGCGAATTTCTCACATATATATATATATATATATATAATTTTTTCTTTCATCTCATCGAAGGGATGAACAAATGTGCCACCTCACCCTTTCCCCACCTCGCTACGGACTTGACAATCCTGTGTCAAACGCTTTGTGCTGGAGAACATTTGAAGAACAAAAGAACGCGTGAACAACATTCGGTGCAGGTGTTCAGCAGGCTACGCAAGTTCTACATCACGGTTATTGTTCTGCATTTCGATATATTTCCCTGAACAAAAAGAAATACATTCTTTTGTATGATAAAATATGTGTCCATGGAACAGGCTAACCCCACGTGAATGCTTGTTTACAGAACGAGTTAATGTACGTTTTCCTCTGTACGATTATCGTTCAACGATTATCGTCCAACGATTATCGTCCAACGATGATCGTTCAACGATTATCGTTCAACGATGATCGTTCAACGATTATCGTTCATGGCTCAGTCATGATCGTCAAACGATTTTCTGGAGCACTAATTCTGTGTTTTACTTCGAGATGCAAAGTACGAGACTGATAATTTTAACCGAACCCATCGACGCGCTTACCCAAATAGGATTCCAGGTAGTAGGATACGCGTCATCACCCGCCATTGACTGCGGTAAACTAGTAATAGCACCGGGAAAAAAAAAACGTACCTTTAGAGCGTCGGTACTTGCGGCGGAGGTCCAGGTGACGGCGGTTCGAACTCTGCCACCGGCGAGTTGGACCAAGGGCGTGGTTCATTAGATTCCACGCTGCAAAGTCCTCTGTAAGGGGCACCGTTCTAGCCTCCTGATTGGGGGTAGTTCGCGACGCTAAACCGAATCATTATTGCCATTCGTCTACGGGTCACCCTTCCTTACGTACATGTTGGCACTTTTCTATTTGGGTTATACTGTCGCCAGGTGATTTTATTACGTTCTTTGGCATTCTCCTCTCGGGGGGTGAACTTGTATGTTTCAGCATGTCAGTGAAAATTTAATGTATATGAATATATGATTGCGTCATCAGCATAGTTTGTGAAAGAGAGCAAATGAGACAGAGACAGAGGGAGAGAGAGAGAGAGAGACTAGTGAAAGTCAAATGATGTCCCTTGTCTTTGCCTAATTTTGAGAGAGAGAAGAGAGAAAGAGAGAGAGAGAGGCTAGGGAAAGTCAATCAAAGTTCCTTTTCTTTGCCTAATTTTGATGACGTCACAATCGTAAACGAACCGAGATGGATGCCAAACATCACGAGGAGGAGCAATTAAAGGAGGATATTAAAAGGGTAATTAATGGAGGAGAGAAGACAGTTTATATATATTGTGTTGCTCTCACATTTAATGTGACTCATTGCCCTTGTAAATTGGACAATTAGGGCAGAGATTGGGTGTAAGGATATTAAATGATTATTCATTTAGTTCCATAAAAAAGTTGCATTTTCTTTGTTTTCGGTAGAATGTCGTAACCGTATTCTGTTTTCTACTTGTGATACACATATTACTACTTTGATGTAAACAAAATTTTGGGAGGAAACTTTGAAGAAAGATTATGATAATTCCGAGGAAATTCTTTCTTCACATAAAACTTGAAAAGTGTTGTGGCATATTTGCATGGACATTTTGCTTGCAGCTTCTAAGTGACCAGTTGGTTTTTATTTATTGATTTTATATATTATATGTATATTTGCTTAACAAGCAACGGGTGTGACGACATCTTGACAGGTTGTGAGAGAGGCAGAGGGGAAAACACACAAATAGAACGAGAGTTTATTCTTTAACTTAACTTTAGTTGAAGAAGCACCATAGTGTGAAACTAGTTAAAGAATAAACTCTCGTTCTATTTGTGTGTTTTCCCCTCTGCCTCTCACAAACAACGGGTATTACCGCAAAACTGCCAGCCCTCTATAGGCCTATGCGGGAAACCAAGACGCAGGTGACACAGCACAGACCTCATGTTGATGAATTGACACAGCACAGAGCAAAGGCAGACCTCATGTGTATTAATTAAAGTAGAGTTTGAACTCCACTCTCGTTTGAGATACTTCTAGACGTACTACCTCAGCATCTCAAGTGAGAAAGAAGTTCAACCTGTACTTTAATTCAGTAACAGAAAGTCTGCATTTACTGTGCTGCCTCGCCTATGTGGCCTGCGTCCCAGTTCGCGTTTAGGCTAACTGTTCTCTTGTCTATTTGTATTGAACATACATGTCGTTATGAACACATGAACAGTATAGATTGCGAAATTCTTTTCCACAAAGAAAACGGGTGTATTATTGTAGGACTTTCCACGTTTTATAACCGCTTTTACTTATATGTGCTGAATATAAATAACCATTGTGAATTATTTGTTTGACAGCATAAAAGCTCGACGCCCAAAGAATAATGAATATTATTGCAAAACTTTATACACGTTCTCTCTATCATGGACAGAAGGTTTCTTTGCCCTCTTCTTTCCTATCTCTCTCTCTGCTTCATTCCTTTATTTTCTCTCTCTCTCATCGATATAGGGTTTCTTTACCGTCTTCTTCCCTCTCTCTCTCTCTCTCTCTGCTTCCTTTATTTCCTCTCTCTCATGGATAGAATGTTTCTTCGCCCTCTTCTTTCCTCCCTCTCTCTCTCTCTGCTTCCTTTATTTCCTCTCTATTTCATATTGCTCTCTTCTTCCCAATACACATATATATATATATATATATATGCATATATATATATACATACATATACATATATATATATATATCTGTCTCTGCTTCCTTTCTTTAATTTCTCTCTATCTCTCATGGACAGAAGTTTTCTTTGCTCTCTTCATCCCTATCTCTCTCTCTGCTTCCTCCCTTTGTTTCCTTTCTCTCTTTCCCTGTTTCTTCCTTTCTTTCCTCCCTTACCCACTCCTCCATTCTCCTTCTCACCCCAGTTTACTCTCTTCTCCCCTATCTCTCTCTATGCTTCCTCCCTTTATCCCCCCCCTCTCTCTCTCTCTCTCTCTCTCTCCCTCTGTTTTTTCCTTCCTTTCCTCCCTTACCCATTCTTCCATTCTCCTTCATTTCACCCCATAACCCCTTCGCAAATGAAGCTGTCACCACATGCGGAAGTGTTTAGGTGATATTTTTTTCAGCGTAATCCGAAGCTTGAATATTATATACTAATATTTTGTGAACACCATGTGCAATTTGGCGTGTGTTTTGTTTGGTGAATAAATTATTAGTCGTGTCCAGGTGGTGTTATGACCGTGGTTCAGTACCGCGATAGAGAGAGGACAGGTGATGGATGGAGGGGGGGGGGGTGTTGGGGAGGGGCAAAGACACTCACTGTTGGTGTAATGTCCCCATTGACATTTGGCTCCTTGGAATTTAGCCCTGCCTCCCCCCCCCCCATTCCCCACTTCCTCTACGATTTGGAGTTGTCCGGTCAGTTTGAGGAAATAGACGTTTTGCAGAATGCCAGATCATTTTGAGAAATGACCAAAACAACGGTAGATTTGCAAAATTACCATAAGTATTTTGTCATTTTGCAAAAGGGCCACAGTGTCGGTCATTTTGCAAAATTACTAGTAATTTCTTCGGCCAATTTGCGGAATGGCCAAACCAAGACGTTCTCAATCACAGAGCTCGGTAGAACGAGCCAACAGAGATGTTGAAGCAATTCTTGCATATTGGCTGGTGGACAAGAACACTATACACTGGTCACAGGAACTACATTTTGTTCATTGGTAGATCAACACACATTTCCACTCACTCAGCTACTCAAAATGACCAAAGACTGTAGTCCTCCTGCAAAATGTTCAAATATTTAAGGTCATTTTGCAAACTGGCCACTGTTTTGGTCTTTTTACAAAATGACCGGACTTTTCGCAAAATGACTAATTCCTCAAATTGACCGTAACATCTGTATGCATGTATATATGTATGAATGTGTGTATGCATGCATGTATATATGTATGAATGTGTGTATGCATGCATTTATATATGTATGAATGTGTGTATGCATGCATGTATATATGTATGAATGTGTGTATGCATGCATGTATATATGTATGAATGTGTGTATGCATGCATGTATATATGTATGAATGTGTGTATGCATGCATGTATATATGCATGTCTATAAGTATGACTGTGTGCATGCATGCCTGTATATATGTATGAATGTGTGTATGCATGCATTTATGTATGAATGTGTGTATGCATGCATATATATGTGTGTGTATGCATGCATGTATATATGTATGAATGTGTGTATGCATGCATGTATATATGTATGAATGTGTATGCATGCATGTATATATGTATGAATGTGTATGCATGCATGTATATATGTATGAATGTGTGTATGCATGCATGTATTTATCTATGAATGTGTGTATGCATGCATATATATATGTATGAATGTGTGTATGCATGCATGTATTTATGTATGAATGTGTGTATGCATGCATGTATCTATGTAGGAATGTGTATGCATGCATATATATATATATATATATGAATGTGCGTATGCATGCATGTATATATGTATGAATGTGTGTATGCATGCTTGTATATATGTATGAATGTGTGTATGCATGCTTGTATATATGTATGAATGTGTGTATGCATGCTTGTATATATGTATGAATGTGTGTATGCATGCATGTATATATGTATGAATGTGTGTATGCATGCATGTATATATGTATGAATGTGTGTATGCATGCATGTATATATGTATGAATGTGTGTATGCATGCATGTATATATGTATGAATGTGTGTATGCATGCATGTATATATGTATGAATGTGTTTTAATGCATGCATGTATATATGTATGTATGCTCCCCGTGGAAAGGTATGCAAGTCCGGAATTGTCTTCCTAAGCCACACCAAGGCTCAAGGGAGACGGCGGCAGCATCCTTGATGAAGTCACAGCACCATCAGTCATCTTCACACATTCATGTTTAAGTCATCCTTGGGAATGTCGTTATCGGCCATGATGGACTGCCATAATCAAGCAGTGTACATATTTATATGTATACGTATGCATGCATCTATACATGCGTGTATATAATGTTCGCATTTATGCATGCGTGTGCGTATGTATACTGTATCTTATGTTGTACAGTAATATATAATTGACTGAATGCTTACGAGTGACCTGAAAACAATTAACTTGGTGATGTACTCTCTGTATAAGTAAATCCGATACGTATAATTTTAACGGGACCCCCCCCCCCTCTCCAGTTGCCCAAACATTATTTATCCTCTAAAACATGAAACAAAAATAAAATAACTTATTCTTTGGCCCAAACGTCCGATCACCTATCTACTCTCCACTTTGCAAAGTATACTACGAACGCCAGAATCTATCGCAATCTTTTTTTCGTGTCACAAACCTCTGCTTCCAAGTATCCGGTCAAAGGTTACTAAACAAGTACAACCACTCCCGTCCCAGCGCTCAGCATTCCCTTAGTCCCCCATTGTCCCTTGTCAGAGCTATCGGAATGACGCAACTACACCAGATAAAGCACTTCGTGATTACACTAGCGGCGAGATAAACACGACGAGCTCACCCGGCCGAGGCCGACGACGCCGACCATTGGCGGTCAAAGGCACAAGCGGCCAGATACCACGGCTTTGTTGTAGTATTGATTCCCACGCGAGTTGGAACTCCCACACTCCAGCGGCCGGGAGTTACGCGGGTTTTGGAGCTTCAGGTGCACAAGTCACTTTCCTCCGAGCAATCCAGAGTCCACAATGCCCAAATAGGATAAAGTCTATTCGCGTTGGAAGGAAGACCTGAGGAACGAATGCCAATTAAGGGTGATATAGGCAAGGTCATCATATTAAGACACCAACGCAGGACTCTTAGTAATGGATTTAAATGGAACAAATTTAGGTTTAAGAAGGAAATAGGGAGGAACTGGCTTACCAACAGAGAGGGTAACGAATGTAGTGAGGACTGAAACTATAGGTCGTTTTAAAAGAAGGTTAGATGACTTTGAGGATGGGATGATAGGTGGTAATAGACATGGAACTCCTTAGTGTAGGCCTAATGGTCTCTTGCAGTCTCCTCCATTCTGATGTTCGTGGTAAGGTATGTATGTCGAGTCACTGAATACTTAAGAATCCTCAAAATTAATGTCGTTAGTTTCCCGAAGGTAACTAACCTGCTTGGGAGAACCGTTGACGGATTTCCTCGGCGAGTTAGTTAGTTAGAGGGTAGGATAGATAAGATGGGGGAGAGGGAGGGGGGATTTGGGGGTTTAGTGGAAGGGAAGAAAGAAACGGAAGGAAGTATGAGTTATGATAGATGTGGGGCAGACCCACTTGCTTAGTTTATAGTCTCGAGCCGGATGTCGAGAGGGTATTTATGCAGAGCCACCTCATCATCGTCACCAATCGGGAGCAGACGCCAAGGAGCACATTACTTCTTTGACACGCCGGCACCAGTACCCACTGTCTCTCCGAGTAAGCTCCCATGCAGACATCCCTAAAAAAAAAACGCTCTGGGTGATAGAGACTTGACCAGACATTTGGCCACTGTGTGTAAAGATGAAAGAAAATGTTTACTTTCATCAACCGGACTTTCATCCACACTAGTGCCTCAGTTCAGTGTGGACATCAAAGCAAACAAGTATATTTTTGTCACTATCAATCCATAAAAAATGCGGTGGTTGCGTAATCGGTAGCGTGCTGGTCTTCCATTCGTTTAATTGTGGGTTCGAATCTTTCAATTCACTCCGGTTCCCAGGTATGACTGTTAGTTGACCTAAGTCCAACCCCATAGGCCGTAGTGACGCACCTCTTTTCATTGGCTCCTCGCCATCCAGCTTTAAGATAATATCTGTTTACATCGCAAAAGGCCTCTTTTCTCTTATGAAGGTAGCGAACATTCGTTTCTCCCATATCTTTATTTGTATAACGATGTCAGTGTTATTCCGTAATTAGACAAGACCCCACCGGACAAAACCCCTCTCATTGTGACCAAATGTCTTCCATCAGATACCTGGACAACATACATAATTGTTCATAGTTTAGATACTTGTTAACATCAACTAAACTTTATTCATACTCATTTTCGTGTCGTTTTACAGTAAAGGTAGAAATGGAATCGGTCAACTTTTATTATTATTCCACATTTTGACAGCAAAAACATTGGAAAGTATAGCCATGTCTGTTGCTGTCTCACTGCTGCCCGAAGTCTTCCAACAAGTATCTGCACACCATATACAAAGCTGAACTTCATTTATTTTGAAGTATGGGGATTGGACGGTGGCCAAATACCGCTCCTGCTACTTTGTGACAAAATGTCTTGTGAACAAGACATCATACGACTGAATGACTTGTATTTGACTTTTCATCACCAAGTAATACATTTGCAAGTTCCACATCCTCTCGAGTTTCTATTGTGGCGTTTCGTTGTTTGACTTAAAGGATCTCAAGAAAGGTATCAGACTTACATGAAATATGTATTTATTGAAATATACATCACATTCAACGGCCACATTAGAAAACAAGTGTTATGGAGATATCATGAGGCTAACTTTATTCATACTCAATTTCGTGTCGTTTTACAGTAAAAATAGAAAAGGAATGCGTCAGCTTTCATCATTATTATTCCACATTTTGACAGCAAAAACATTGGAAAGTATAGCCATGTCTGTTGCTGTCTCACTGCTGCCCGAAGTCTCCCAACAAGTATCTGCACACCGTATACAAAATTCAACTTCTTTTATTTGAACTATGGTGATTGGACGGTGGACAATTACCGCTCCTGCTACTTTGTGACAAAATGTCTTGTAATACATTTACAAGTTCCACATTCTCTCGAGTGTCGATTGTGGCGTGCCGATGTCTGAATTACAGGATCTCAAGAAAATTATCAGACTTACATAGAATATGTATTTATAGAAACATAGATCACATTCAACGGCCACAATGGAAAACAAGTGTTATGGAGATGTCACGAGGTCAAACAAATCGCAGGATTCATTTGAGGCGAAAAAACGAGACTACGTCACAAGGGAAAGGAGGACAACCATCTTCGAAATATTTGTGATGGAGAGCAGACTGTGCTGATAGCCGATTCTTGGGGTTACAGAGGAGGTCGTCCTGCGTCAAGGACAGGAGAGAGTACGAGAGCTGGAACTTGACGTGTCCGGGTAACTCCGGAGGGTGAGAGTTCTTCTGGAACAGAACATGAGAGAGCTGAGAGGGACTTCCCCTACACACGTAAGCACAAGACAGACCTTCAGGTCGACGGCAACCTAATCCACTTGCAAACACTTCATCCCCGGTCACAAGTTCAGAAAAAGCGTTAAGAATATTACTAAATTCCAAAAACTCCTCTGAACATATCATCAAGCCTCGAAGTTAAAAAAAACTATGATAATTCCCATGTTGGTTTTCTTATCTGTAGCAGAGTAAACATGTATATTATCGTTATTATTTGTCTTTTTCCTAAAAACTTTATATCGTTTCCGTCTGTTATTAAAAGGGTATCATGATAAGGCAACATGTTGATACTATCTTCTACAAGATTTAACTACTTTAAAATTCTTCTCAAAGGTAACCTACGAGGAGCTATTACAAGTATATCGTCTACGTATCTAAGCCAAACTACCTCTCTAAGGACAATGTTGCTAAAAGTAGTATTTTCTAAATGTTTGCCAGCACTGGGCTTAGTGGAGAACCCATTAGCAAACTTGCTGTCTGTAATAATTATCATCATATAAAGCCATCTATGTGAGGATTCATGTGTATTGGGACCACTTTTCAATAGATGATGCAAGTATATTTGACTATAATTCTGCCTGGAAAAATATCAGGAAGAGAGATGTGAATGTGCGTCGTGCGAACATTTGTTTCGTAAGAGTGACGGAGTAGAACATCACAGAACACAAAAATTTCAATTAACACAATATACAAAGAACTGCCCATCAAAATGGAGGAATTTTGACTGGAGGCGACCAATACCTGACTCACACAGGATCTTTAAAAAACTTCATTTCCAAAAAAAAAAAAAAAAATATTTATAGAAAAATAAACGACATCGAAAATATATATTGGAAATTTTGTCTAGCGATTATTATACTGGGATTTTTTTCTGACGATTTCTAGTATGGGAAATTTTGTTTGGCGATTACTAGGAACATTTGTCTGGCGACTACTATATGGAAAAAATTGTCTCGTGATTGCTGTTTTTGGTGACCAATAAATTAGGATATTTTCTCTGGCGATTACTATATTGGGGCCATTTCTATTTCGATTACTACATTGAGAATTTTTTTTCTGGCAAGTAAAATGTTAGGAAATTTTGGCTGGAGATTACTATATGTCAAGTCATTATTATTTACTATTTACCTGTTGTCTGGCGATTACTATATTGGAAACATCTGTAATACTAAGGCCAATAACTATTTCATAAAAAGGTGTATTCCTTGAATGTCGCTGTGATATTGTTAAGAAGGACAAAAGCGCTGGAAATTTCTGACATTATTCCTTGGATAAGAATCGAAACAATAGGACGAATACCCTAATCATCATTATTGTCATTGAGGGCGGTTTTCTACATATTAGTAAGTATAGTTAGTATCCCTAACCTGATCAAAATCTATTGAAATAAACCCCACTAAGAAAATGACGTAGGTCTAGTAGGTATTAGTTAGTATCCCTAACCTGATAAAAAATTATTGAAATAAACCCCACTAAGAAAATGACGTACCCAGACAATATCCTACTTTAACTAAAATAAGACATATCCAGTAGGTCATATGAAATGTATAACAATTGGAGGTAATTCTAATGTAATCGTAGTAGAAAATTACATTACCTGAAGTTGGGTGTGTGGGTGGGTGTAATCTATTGGGAGAGCTCACCTTAGATTGGAGTGATATATATAAGCGAGGTCACGCACGGAAAGCTCATTACTCGTCCAAGACAGTTCGAGCCTTTTCTACAGTTACCATGAGTACGAAGACAAATCCAAGGAAACGGACCCTCTCACCAGACCCCGTTTCTAATGATCATCTTGTAGAGCCCCTCTCGAAGAAGGTCTGTTCAGATGTTGAAGAGCCTCAACATCCTCTCGACAAACCTGTGGCGAGCCAAGATGCCTTGCCTGTCCTTGGGGAAGGTTCCTACGGAAGCGTGTATTTAATAGAGGATAAGAAGACATATTATGCTTTTAAGTTCTCCGAGATCTCCGTCGATTCTGCAAAGGAGGCCTTCAACAAGGAGTTCCTGGCCTTGTCGAATCTCCGAGGTCACCCGAATGTCCTGTCACTCATTAAGTTTATCATGGATGAAAAAACGGCGGGTCTTGTCCTTGAGTACGTCCCATTTACATTGGACCACATTATTTCCTTTCGCCAGAGGGGAAGACACTTGCCTTCCATGTGGGTCAAATCCCTCGTGAGCGACCTTCTGCGTGGAGTAGCTCACATCCATGCCAAGGGCTTCATTCACTTCGACCTGAAGCCCTCAAACCTCCTGGTCGCCCGCGACGGTGTTCTGAAGATCGCTGACTTCGGCATGGCCGAGCTCCAGAGTGACTCCCCCTACGAACTCGAAAAGATGACCGAGTGTTATCGGCCTCCCGAAGGCTACGTTAGGAGATATCTCCTAGGCACTAGGTCCGACATGTGGTCAGTCGGTGTCATCATTATCGAGCTTGTGACTGGGGATGTAGTATTTGGAAATGGAGGTTGGCTTCGAGCTGAAGACCTTGCTTGGGCTTATGGGTGCAAGGGGAGTCTCTTTCGGCTCTCTGATGTACTGCTGCAGAAGTCCTCTCCCCCTCCGGAGTTGAGCGGAGACATCAAGGTTCATCTCTCGTCCGACCTCTTCTCCTTGACGGAGGACCTCCTTCGCTGTAACCCCAAGGATCGCCTTTCTGCACAGGCCGCCCTCGAGCACCATTATTTCGAGGATGGTCTTCCTTCTGGTCCTCTTGACGTCGTCTCGTCTTTTGGCCTCCAGTGACTTAAGTTATTTCATGTAATGATTTATTTGATACTTTGGCACACTTGTACCAAATTATTTGATACATGGTACTTGTCTTCCAATGTGTTTTCGATGTCGTTTATTTTTTCGATAAATAAAACTTTTGATGCAAATCGAGTTTTTAAAGATCCTGTATGGGTCAGGCATATGACTCCTACCCTCGAAATTCCTCCATTTTGATTAATTATTGTGGTGTTCTCCCGCGCTCTTCCAGGTTATTTTTCCAGGCAGAATTACGGCTGCTCCTAATAATTTTGCCAATGGGTTCGCACGAAGCCCAGTTCTGTCGTTTAGAAATTACTACTTTTAGCAAATTCTCCTCGTAGGTTAGCTTTGAGAAGAATTTTAATGCGGTTAAATAATTTTTAGCGCTTCTTCTGAACTACAATAGGCTCTTTAGTTTATCCTAAAAGCCAAGAAGAAAGCTGAAATTATTCATAAAAGGGTAGGTAAAATTAAAGAAGAATGTACAAACAGGATCATATAAACTATAGCTATAGGTTTCGTCTTTGGTATCCTATATGGATAGATATGATAACTTTATTCCCAATGTGGCTTTCATACATACGTAGTTAAACACAAGTTGGTGATAACGGTAACTACCCCCTGGATTTTACTGTCTTTTCATGCACGGTTACTGAAAATCATAAGGTTTATATTGTCCAAGTTGTAGATTCTGTACTTTATCAGTACCTCAACATATGTGCTGGAGTTTTTTTTAATTCTAAGTTAGGATTCTTCGACCATGACGGAAAACATATGTGGTTTCCTAAGATCCAGTGATTCCTCGTTACTACTCTGATCGATTTCAGCATTTCCATTTTATGTCTGGTCTTTACTCATGCCCTTTTGACATACAAAATGATAATAAATAATTCAGATCATCTTTGTTCATTGTCCTTGTAGAACAGATAAATCTACAAATTCCAAGAGCATTAGCTTTGTCCGTATTTGTCGGGTATGGCGCCCCGTTGGATGCTTTCGCCTGGATTAAGGACTTGTTTGGAGTGATGGAGGGGTTACTTTCTATTCGCCACGTAGCTTGTAAGTTTTACTCAACTTTTGGAGTGGACTTCTAAAGCTAATAACTATTATGTGATATCCACTATTCCTTAATTGTCGGTGTGATATTGTTAACAAGGACAAGCTCTGGTAATGAGCATCAAACTAATTAGACGGATATTCTAATCATGTCATTCATAGCAGCATACTGCATAGATTCGTAGTTGTTGGTAAAAAAAAATGTTCGTATCCGGATAAAAACCCACTGGACAAATCCCATTTAGACAAAAATTTACTCAGAAACCGTGTTATTCGCCAGATATCTGTCAGAGTTCTACCCTAAATTAAATCCTCTAAATCGATTTTGTAATCGTAGCATGACTTTTGTGACATCTAATTTTGTGGTGCTACTTGTTGTATGTTATTTTCTGTAGAACTTGTCCGTATACGTTCATAATCTCCGATTCCGATTTCGGTTCAAATCAGCCTTCTTCAGGGAGTGATACTTATGTCATTAATGGGTCGGAGATTTTGTGGTGTACTGTGACTTGTGATTTTTACTCAGCGTTTGGAGTAGAACTCGTGTAATATTAGAGCAACATTAATTTATCCGTTGTTGGGTACCCATTGTCTTCTCTCTGTTTCCATAATAACGAATGGATATTTAGTGAGGTTAGCTACATATTGGATCGTATTAGTTGCTCCTTTGTTTAATTTCTCGAAGATTTTTTCCCTAAACTGTGTACCCTACTTACGTCTTTAATTCTAATGGCAAAACGGATAACCATAACCAATGAACTTGTGAACTTTAAAGCTGCTCGTTTTCCAGTAAATTTGCTAATCAGAGAAGTTGTATTTATAATGTCACTGCTCAGTGAAACCATGCGAACGTCAAAGTTGTTTAGAATATGATGTGAGTTTTTTCCGTGGATTCAGTATATGTTTCTAACCTCATGAACACTGAATAATTCTTCAATTCTCAATCGACTGATCTTTTTATGTGCATCTCCTCTTGCAGCGGGCAAAGGGATACTGTAGATCCCATTGGGAAAGTAGTCAGAATTTCGAGGTTTGTGAGTAGGTTTTTGGGACACTGTTTGGTTCCAAAATCCCACAAAGGTGTCACTTTCTCAGAGAGGAAGAGCAATAATATATTCTTTTGATAGAGGGTATGTCAATAGCTACTTCAAGTCATCTTTTTCAAATCCAAATAATTGAGAATCTTACAAATAGAAGTAGATTTCAAGGGGACTTTCATTATCCACGTTTGCCCGGGAATGGCGCTCCGTGGGATGCTCCATCCGTTCATCACTTCTCTTTAATATATTCGTATCACTGATATGTCATCAATATGTACAATCGGTAATTATGTTTTTCTTCACTTTGTAATTGAATTTCTTTTGGAATCGAAATTTATACACGGCTTTCCACAGATGCTAAACCCAGTAGAGGAAGTATTATGAGACCTTTTTGGATTTTTAATTCCATCGTGAAACTGTGTCCCCAAAGGATATAAAGTTACCAAGTTCCTGACATGCAAGAATTGATGCATCTTTTAATATTTTGCATTTTAATAAAAAAGAATTTGTTTATGACTTGAAAGAATGAATATATTTTCATTGCAAGAGCAGCTTATGTTTATGTTTTGTCGGTAACTGAGACGCATTGTGTAGTGGCGGAAGGTAGTGGATTTTTATCAATATTTCCTTTTGAAATCCACATCGCAAGACCTCTTTTCTGTTATAATGAAGGTAGCGAACA
Organism: Oratosquilla oratoria; assembly: GCF_046742065.1. Classification (NCBI taxonomy): domain Eukaryota; kingdom Metazoa; phylum Arthropoda; class Malacostraca; order Stomatopoda; family Squillidae; genus Oratosquilla; species Oratosquilla oratoria. Next base: position 58,867,889 of record NC_134801.1, read on the forward strand.
TTCGTTTCTCCCATATCTTTATTTGTATAGCCATGTCAGTGTTATTCCATTAGATACCTGGAGAACGTATATAATTATTCATAGTTAATATACTTAACAACTAAACTTTATTCATACTCATTTTGGTGTCGTCTTACAGAAAAAGTAGAAAAGGAATCTGTCAAATTTCATCATTATTACTCCACATTCTGCTACCTAACCCGGCACGATAAAGTGAGAGTTGGACGACATTCGGGTGACCTCGGAGGTTCGATAAGGTCCGGATCTCCTTGACGACGGAGACCTTTACCTGACCGACGGAGATCTCTGAAGTCTGAAAGGCGTAATATGCATTATCGATATCATCCTCTATTAAATAGACGCTTCCGTAGGAACCTTCCCCAAGGACATACGGAGAATATTGACTCTTGACATGTGTATTGACAGAACGTAGAAACTCAGAGTTCCAGAAGACGGTGATTAGAAACGGGGTCTGGCCATGTCGAATCTCCGAGGTCACCCGAATGTCTTCTCACTCATTAAGTTTATCATTTCCTTTCGCCAGAGGGAAAGACGCTTGCCTTCCATGTTGTGGGTCAAATCCCTCGTGAGCGACCTTATACGTGTAGTGGCCCACATTAGCCAAGGGCTTCATTCACTTCGACCTGAAGCCCTCAAACCTCCTGATCGCCCGGAACGGTGTTCTGAAGTTCGCTGACTTCGGCATGGCGGAGCTCCAGAGTGACTCTCCCTACGAACTCGAAAAGATGACCGAGTTGTATCGGCCTCCCGAAGGCGACGTTAGGAGATATCTCCTAGGGACTAGGTCCGACATGTGGTCAGTCGGTGTCATCATTATCGAGCTTGTGACCGGGGATGTAGTATATGGAAATGGAGGTTGGCTTCGAGCAGAAGACCTGGCTTGGTCTTATGGATGCAAGGGGAGTCTCTTTCGGCTTTCTGATGTTCTGCTCCAGAAGTCCTCTCCCCCTCCGGAGTTAAGCGAAGACATCAAGGTTCATCTCTCGCCCGGCCTCCTCTCCTTGACGGAGGACCTCCTTCGCTGTAACCCCAAGGATCGCCTTTCTGCACAGGCCGCCCTCGAGCACCAGTATTTCGAGGATGGTCTTCCTTCTGTTCCTCTTGACGTAGTCTCGTCTTTTGGCCTCAAGTGAAACTTAAGTTATTTCATGTAACGATTTATTTGATGCTTTGGTACGCTTGTTGATATCATGGTACCTGTCTTCCAATGTTTTTCGATGAATAAAACTTTTGTTGCAAATCGAGTTTTTTTAAAGATACTGTATAGGTTAGGCGTTGGACGCCTACCCTCGAAATTCCTCCATTTTGATTAATTATTTTTGTTCTGTGGCGTCCGACCTTCCTGGTATATTTCCAGGCAGAATTACATCCAAATATACTTGTATCATCTATTGAAAGCTGGGTCCAATGCACATGAATCCTCAAATATATAATTATTACAGACTGCGAGTTTGCCAATGGGTTCCCACTAAGCCCAGTTCTTGCGAACGTATAGAAAATACCAGTAACCTTGTCCTTCGATACGTAGACGATATACTTGTAAGAGGTCCTTGAGAAGAATTTTAAAGCAGTTAATTCATGAAGAAGGTAGTATCAACATGTTGCCTTATACCCTTTTAAGAAGAGACGGAAACAATATAAAGTTTTTAGGAAAAGACAAAAGATAATGATTACATTTTTACTCTACTACGGATAAGAACACCAAAATGGAAGTTATCAAGGCTTGATGATTTGTTCAGAGGAGTATTTGGATGAAGACTTTAGTATAATTTTTAACGCTTTTTCTGAACGAAAATGCCCTCCTTACTTTATCCTAAAAGCCAAGAAAAGCTGAAAAATTAAAGAGGATCATATTACTTAATACCTCAGTAGCACACAATATTTCCTTATTATTAAAACAAGGCTGGTGTTGACGTTGTTAAAGCCAGTTCGGTAACAGTTGGCAATCTTATGAAAAGTCGAAATAAAAGTAGGGAAAATTATGCCATTTTGACATACAAAATGATAATAAATTATTCAGATCATCTTTATTCCTTGTCCTTGTAGAATAGATAAATATACAAGTTCCAGGAGCATTAGCTTGTCCGTATTTGCCGGGTATGGCGCCCCGTTGGATGCCTTAGCCTGGATTATGTTTGACTTGTTTGGAGTTATGGAGGGTGACTTTCTATTCGCCACGTAGCTTGTAAGTTTTACTCAGCTATTGTAGTAGACTTCTAAAGCTAATAACTATTACATGCAATCCACTATTACTTGATTGTCGGTGTGATATTGTGAACAAGAGCAAAAGCTCTGGTAATTTCTGACAAACTACTTTTTTGGATGAGCGTCAATCCAATGGGACGAATACTCGTGTCATTCAGAGCGGTTTATTGCATAGATTCGTGGGTGTTGGAAAAAAAAATGTTCGTAACGGGACAAAAACCCACTGGACAAAATCCCATTTAGACAAAAACTATCTCAGAATGTGTTATTCGCCAGATATCTTTGAGAGTGCTACCCTAAATTAAATCCTCTAAATCTATTTTATAATCGTAGCATGACTTTTGTAATATCCAATTTTGTGGTGCTACTTTTCATACCTTTTTGGATTTTAATTCCATCGTGAAACTGTTTCCCCAAAGGATATAAAGTTCCTGACATGTAAGAACCGATGCATCTTTTGATATTTGGTATTTTAATAAAAAAGAATTTGTTAACGACTTTAAAGAATAAATATATTTTCACTGCAAGAGCAGCTCGGGAACGAAGACCCATTGTGTAGTGGCGGAAGGTAGTGTGTTTTTATCAATATTTCCTTTTGAAATCCACATCGCAAAAGACCTCTTTTCTCTTATAATGAAGGTAGCGAACATTCGTTTCTCCCATATCTTTATTTGTATAGCCATGTCAGTGTTATTCCGTAATGTCCTCCATTAGATACATGGACAACATATATAATTATTCATAGTTTAGATACTCGACAACTAAACTTTATTCATACTCATTTTGGTTTCGTTTTACAGAAAAAGTAGAAAATTAATAGGTCAAATTTCATCATTATTATTCCACATTCTGCTACCTTACCCGGCACGATAAAGTGAGAGTTGGACGACATTCGGGTGACCACGGAGGTTCGATAAGGTGATCTCCTAGACGACGGAGACCTTTACATGACCGACGGAGATCTCGGAAGCCTTAAAGGCGTAATATGCATTATCGATATTATCCTCTATTAAATAGACGCTTCCGTAGGAACCTTCCCCAAGGACATACGGAGATTATTGACTGACATGTGTATTGACAGAACGTAGAGACTCATCAGCATTCGGGCAGACTTTCCTGAGGAGTTCCAGAAGACGGTGATTAGAAACGGGGTGTGGCAAGAGGGATGGTTTCCTTCGAGTTTCCATTGTGTCTTTCGAATGATTCTTAACTACTTGCAAGAGGGTTTGTTTCCCTCGAGTTGACCTTGTCTTTCGAAGACTTCCCAAAGGTGGTTGTTGTTGTTGTAGGTTTATGCCTCACCGGGGAGGGAATGGGACATTGTCGCAGACTTGTTCCCAGGATGGGCTGTAAACAGCCATTGATTACTATCGCCGCGGTGGGTTGAAAGGGTGGTAATCCTGCAGCTCACTGTAGCACCGGAGCTTGCAGTCTTATGAGTCCACAGCAGCGCAAAAGATGAGGTTTCCCAGTGAGTCGCACACCCCAACTTGAGGTGATGAAATTTTGCTATTAGGATTAAATTAAGATTACAGTAGTTGCTTGTAAAACAGAGCTGGCTTTAACGACATTAACACCAGCCTTGTTTGATAATGAGGAACATATGATAAAAAATGATAATTCCCATTTTGGTGTTCTTATCCGTAGCAGAGTAAAATTACACGTAATTGTTATTGTCTTTTTCCTAAAAACTTTAAATTTTTATATTTATATTTTCCGTCTGTTATTAAAAGGGTATCAAGATAAGGTAACATGTTGATACTATCTTCTACAAGATTTAACTGCTTTAAAATTCTTCTCAAAGGTAACCTACGAGGAGATATTAGAAGTATATCGTCTACGTCTCTAAGGCAGACCACCTCTCTATGGACAATGTTGCTAAAAGTAGTATTTTCTAAATGTTTGCCAGCACTGGGCTTAGTGGGGAACCCATTGGCAAACTTGCTGTCTGTAATAATTATCATCATGTAAAGCCATCTGTGTGAGGATTCATGTGTATTGGGACCAGCTTTCAATAGATGATGCAAGTATATTTGGCTGTAATTCTGCCTGGAAAGATATCAGGAAGAGAGATGTGAATGTGTTTTTTGCTAACAATGAACACATAATATACTAAGAACTCCCCATCAAAATGGAGGAATTTCGACTGGGTGCCAATACCTGACTTACACAGGATATTAAAAAAAAATCATTTGCAACCATTTTTTTTTATTTATTGAAAAATAAACGACATCGAAAATACCTGGGAAGCCAGGTACCATGATGTCAGCAAGTGTACCAAAGTATCAAATAAATCGTTACATGAAATAACATAAGGCCAAAAAACGAGACTACGTCAAGAGGAACAGATGGAGGATCATCTTCGAAATACTTGTGCTCGAGGGCGGCCTGTGCAGAAAGTCGATCCTTGGGATTACAGCGAAGGAGGTCCTCCGTCAAGGAGAGGAGGTCGGAAGAGAGGTGAACCTTGATGTCTCCGCTTAACTCCGGAGGGGGAGAGTTCTTCTGGAGCAGCACATGAGAGAGCTGGGAGAGACTCCCCTTGCATCCATAAGCCCAAGCCAGGTCTTCCGCTCGAAGACCACCTCCATTTCCAAATACTACATCCCCGGTCACAAGCTCGATAATGATGACACCGACTGACCACATGTCGGACCTAGTGCCTAGGAGATATCTCCTAACGTAACCTTCGGGAGGACGATAGAACTCGGTCATCTTTTCGAGTTCGTAGGGAGAGTCACTCTGGAGCTCCGCCATGCCGAAGTCTGCGATCTTGAGAACACCGTTCTGAGCGACCAAGAGGTTGGAGGGTTTCAGGTCAAAGTGAATGAAGCCCTTGGCATGGATGTGGGCTACTCCATGTAGAAGGTCGCTCAGGAGGGATTTGACCCACATGGAAGGCAAGTGTCTTTCCTTGTGGCTAAAGGAAATAATGTGGTCCAAGGTAAAAGGTACGTACTCAAGGAGAAGTCCCGCTATTTTGCCATCCATGATAAACTGAAATAGTGAGACGACATTCGAGTGAGCTCTGAGATTGGACAAGGCCCGGATCTCTCTGTTGACGGCCTCCTGTACATATTCGACAGATATCTCTGAAACCTTAAATGCGTAATAAGCATTAGTCCAATTATCCTCTATTAAGAATACGCTTCCGTAGGTACCTTCCCCAAGGACATAGAGGGAATCTTGGCTCTCCTTCGAGAGGAGCTCTAGAAGGTGGTCAGCAGAGATGGGGTCTGGCGAGAAGGTCCGTTTCCTCGGATTTGTCTCCATGTCTTTCTCACTAAGGTGCTTGGGCGACGCAGTCATGGTAACAAAGTGAAGTAGAGACTTGAGGTGCCTGGGACGTAGCTGACGTGAATAATGATCTCACCGTGCGTGACCTCGATTATATACGTCTCCAAAGTAACGCGTGATGTGAGCTCTCCCAATGGCCTACACCCATGCACACCCACCCACACACACACACAACTTCAGGTAATATAATTTTTGTTAGGATTAAATTATAATTACCTCCAATTGCACAAAGTAATTACACAAAGTAATTTTTTACCTTTATATTATAATTCTAAGTGAACATTTACACAGATCGAATGATGAATATGATTTGAAGTACGTAGTGGATGGAAACCGTCCTTGGCAGATTTCATTAGAGCAACTAACAGTTTGAGCCACATATTGAGGTCCCTGAATTTAAAAAAATCCATCCCTGTCCCATGGCTGACAACTTTGTAGCAAAGTAAAGGGATTTTGTCCATCAACTTGTCATTTTTATTTGAAAATCCGAGAAAGAAATTGTTTACTGTAATATGAAAAAAAATTGTGTATACTGATGTAGTAGCAATAAGAATTTAGAGAACAGAAAAGTGATGACCACAGCAGACCGTTGGAGCATCCAACGGAGCGCCATTGCAGGTCAACACGAGCAAAACAATTACTCGTTGAATCTGCTTCTAATTGTAAGATTCTCAATCATTCCATTGAACAAATTTAAATTAGTTATTGACATACTATAATTGTGGGCAGTATACTATTCCTCTCCCTCACTGAAAAACTCGTGTATGCGCGTGATTTCCGAACCAAATAGTTCAGCGTAAACGTAAATCAGACATCACTCTCACTCCTAACAATTTCTCTGAAAATAGTTTTCACCATGGTATCCACGGACCCCTTGTCATGAGGAGGTTTATATTTATATATAAACAAAAAATATTTGGTGTACATTAGACAATTTTATTCAAGAGTGAGGAGCTTACATCACATAAAAATAGCACACGGAAATAGAGGTCAAGGGGTCATTGAAAAGAGACATCTGTGGATTAACTATATTGTATTTTTTACGAGTCAGGAGAAAGCGGGGAGTCCAGGGTCTCCAGGGATGTGTCGGGAGAAAGTTCAAAATACAGAGTCTCCACCGATGTGTCAGGAGAAGGCGGAGACTCCAGGGGCTCCACAGAGGAATCGGGAGAAAGAGAAGAATCCTTTGTGGTGTCTGGAGATAGAGGAGAATCCAGGGTTTCCACATATGAATTAGGAGAAAGTGGAGACTCCAGGACCTTCTCACATGAGTCGGGAGAAAGCGGAGAATCAACGATCTCCACAGAGGAGTCGGGAGAAAGCGGAGACTCTAGGATCTCCACAGATGTGTCGGAAGAAAGCGTAGAGTTGAAGATCTCCTCTGATGTGACTGAAGAAGAGGTAGAGACAGCGTCTGAGCAGACTCTTTTCTTCTTTGGGACGGGATCTCCCTGTCTGTCAATAGAAGAGCGATCTGGCGAGAGAGCACGTTTCTTCACTGTTATCTCCTTTGAAAGGACTTGCTCAGGCGACGTTGCCATGACAACAGCAATGGTGAATGATGAGTTAGGTGGTGGGAGTACCTTCGTTTTATACTAATCCACAGTAACGCGAAATTAAGCTCTCCCAGTGACTCCCTGCCCAACTTGAGGAAATGTATTTTCGCTATTAGAATTAAATTCTAATGACATCGAATTGTTACGTATTTTCCACTGTATGTGTTTATTTTCATATAATAATTCTAATTTGGGTACCCAGTCTAGGTTAAAAATCCTTGACAGTCAGCCCCCCACACCCTCCAAGAAATAATTCGTCAGCTTCGAAAAATCATTCAACGGAGTGCCATTCCCGGCAATCGTGAAGTAATGTATCCTTCCTATAAAGATAAAATGTAATTACCTCGAAATGTTGTATATTTCACACACTGATAATTTACTTTAACACATTATATTACTGGGTGGGTATTGGAAAATGTGTAGAAAGGCTGCAAGGTGATGCTACATACATACATACATATACCAAGGCTTTTTCCGCCTTACAAGGGAAGTAGCCAAAAAGAAAAAGGCATAAAATCATTCCCACCCATTCCATCCCTGAATACACTCCACACCCCTCCACCCTCCCTCTTATCTTAGCACCTCCCGGATGACGGGTCATCCCTGCACCTTGTCCACTGCCCTGGGTCAGAGGCAGTGTCGCAAGACACAGCACATCCACAGCAAGGCCGCTTCATTAAATCGGCGACCCCCTCCCCCTCTCCGTCCCTCCATACATAAAAGAAGAAGACGGGGAGAAATCCCTTCGGGCTGCGTCAAATTTTGCTCACACATACTACCTCACCCCATCCCCCCACCCATTCCACCTCATGCATCACAACATCATCCATATACAACCTTTCTCCATTCTGCATATATTTTCTTGCAGAAGGGTTCTTTACTTCCAACTGTTTGCCGTTGTGCCGGGTGTAATCTATAGAACCTATCTATTGACGTTTATATTCTACGATCCATCAATACCAGTGTCAATTACTGAAAAAGGCTCAATTGAGCAGAAATCCGGATCGGAGATTACGAACGCTCGCGGAAGTTCTACAAAGACTGGACAGGCACAACGGCAAACAAAAAAAGAAAAACATCAGCAAGAAAACAAGAAATGCAGAGTAGCATTACCTTCAACAAAATTAAACGTGACAAAAATCATGCGGTGATTATAGAATGGTCTTGGAGGATTCACTCTAGGGTAATAGTATTCCATAGATAAGTGGACGAATAACATATGACCCAGTGGATATAATATGTTATTTTGGTTAAAGTGGGGTTTTGTCTGGATATATCGTTTCCGGAGTGGGGTTTAGTCCGGTGGATTTTGTCCAGTGGGGATCTGTCCGGTTATGGACATTTAGACCAACACCTATTAATCTATGTTCTTAGAAGACAGCCCTGAATGACACTTTTCATGATTAGGGTATTCGTCCCATTATTTTGATTGTCATCTAGGGAAGAATAGGCAGAAATTTCCAGCGCTTTTGTTCTTGTTAACAATATCACACCGACATTCAAGAAATAGTGCTTTTCGTGAAATATTTATTGACTTTAGAATTACACTCCAAAAGCTGAGTAAAAATTACAAGGAAATAATGAATAGAAAATAAGAGTCTCCCCACCATCACTCCTAAAAAGTCATTCGTATTTTGGCAAAAGCATGCAACGGAGCGCCATTCCTCGCAAAAACCGACAAAGCTGTTCCTTAAGATCAATGATGGTTTTAAGTATTTACTAACATTTGGTCAAACGGGCTTATAACCGGAGGCTTCATGTGGCAAGTGTCCGCACGGTAATTCCTCAAGAGACAAATATTCACACTATACTTCCTCAAACGACAAATCTTCACACAATAGTTGCTCAAATGACATATGTTCACACGTTAGTTGTTCATTCTACAAACCTTCACACGAGAACTGGTCAAACGATAGATGGTCATACGACAATTACGATAAATCTATACACGATAGTTGTTCAAACTACAAATTTTCGCACGATAATTCCTAAAACGACAAATCTTTACACGATAGATGATTTTCTCAACCGTCAAATCTTTATATAATATCAGAGTTCCTCGCAAGACAAATGTTTCCAATAAAGTAATCGTTGGTCATTTGTTCCCTAGTTACTTGTGATAACTGTAACAAATCCCAGGATTTTGACTGTTTTCTCATATACTTGACCGAGCATAGTTACTAAAATTTGTAAGGTTTATATTGTTCCCTAGTTACTTGTGATAACTGTAACAAATCCCAGGATTTTGACTGTTTTCTCATATTCTTGACCGAGCATGGTTAGTAAAATTTGTAAGGTTTATATTGTCCACGTTGTGGATTTCGTCATTTATCAGTCCCTGAACATGTAATTCTTAATTATGCCTCTTGGAGCATGACCTAAAACATCTGTGGCTTCCTAAGATGCAGTGATTTCTCGTTACTACACTCACTACTTTCAGTATCTCCGTTGTTGGGTCCGTCTTGTTCCGTCTGTTTCTATAGTAACGAATAGATATTTAGTGGGGTTAGCTACATAGTGAATCATATTAATTGATCTTTAGTTCAATTTCTCGAAGGTTTTCACCCTATACTGTGTACCCTACTTACAATTATTATATGAGAAAAAAAATTAGTATGAAGTACGTAACATTTCGATGTCATTAGATTTTAATTCTAAGTGGCAAAACCGATAACCATAATGAATGAACTTGTGCACTTTATAGCTTCTTGTTTTCCAGTAAAATTACTAATCAGATAAGTTGTATTTTTAATGTCACTGTTAAGCGAAACCATGGAAACGTCAAGTTTGTTTATTGTTTATAATATGATATAAGGCATTCTCTCGTCCTGTTTTTTTCCCTTGGATTCAATATTCATGTGATGATGTTTCTTCAAATCTCTATCGACTGATCTTTTTATGTGCATCTCCTCAGGCAGCGGCCAAAGGGATACTGTAGATCCTATTGGGAAACGAGTCAGAATTTTGTTGAGGTTTGAGAGTAGTTTTTGGGACACTGTTAAGTTCCAAAATCCCACAAAGGTGTCACTTTCTCAGAGAGGGAGAGCAATAATATACTCTTTTGATAGAGGGTATGTCAATAGCTACTTCAAGTCATCTTTTTCAAATCTAATAATTGAGAATCTTACAAATAAAATTAGATTTCAAGAGGACTTTCATTATCCGCGTTTTCCAGGAAATGGCGTTCCGTGGGATGCTCCAACTGTTCATCAGTTCTCTTTAATCTATTCCTATCACTGATGTGTCATCAATATGTACGATCGGTAATTATGTTTTTCTTCACTTTGTAATTGAATTTCTTTTGGAATCGAAATTTATACACGGCTTTCCACAGATGCTAAACCCAGTAGAGGAAGTACTATGAGAAAGAGGGTAGTGTGCCGTTCCTACCTTTTTGGATTTTTAATTCCATCATGAAAATGTGTCCCCAAAGGATATAAAGTTGCCAAGTTCCTGATATGGAAGAACCGATGCATCTTTTGATATTTGGTATTTGAAAAAAAAATTGTTTACGACTTTAAAGAATAAATGTATTTTCATTGCAAAACCAGCTCTGTCTAATGTTTTGTCGGTAACGGTGACCTACTGTGTAGTTGCGGAAGGCAGTGGGTTTTATCAATATTTCCTTTTGTAAATCCATGTCATTTATTTTATATTTATTTTTGTTGTCTGTTTATTGTTATGTGCTTGATTCACAATTATTAGTTTTGTGTCAAATTATTATTATTTACTATTTACCTGTTTATCATTTCACCATACCTATGCATTTGTTTTATTATTAGTATTTATATTTATGTTATATTTATTGTTATATTTATTTATTTTTTCGATTACGATCTAGTTATGAACCAACAGGTCTCCTTTCAGCATGCTCCGCCTTTGTCATCCTTTGTAAGGAATTCAGACTTTTATTTATCAAAACATGAGTACCTTCTTTGTTCGTTTCCCGAGTGTGACGCCATTGCTTCATTATTGCCATGGCTATGTCGCGCAAGGAAGTCTTTGGGAATCTTTCGAAAGACGCAAGGGCGACTCGAAGGAAAGAAGCCCTCTTGCAAGTCGTTAGGGATCATTCGGAAGACGCAAAGGTAACTCAAAGGAAACAATCCCTCTCGCCAGGCCACGTTTCTAATCACCGTCTTCTGAAACTCCTCAGGATATTCTGCCTGAATGCTGACGAACCTCTACGTTCTGTCAATACACATGTGAAGAGTCAATATTCTCCGTATCTCCTTGGGGAAGGTTCCTACGGAAGCGTCTGTTTAATGGAGGATGATATGGATTATGCGTATTACGCCTTTAAGGTTTCCGAGATCTCCGTCGACAAGGAGATCCGGACCTTATCGAACCTCCGAGGTCACCCGAATGTCGTCCAACTTTTTGACTCGTAGCTCCCTACGCACTCGAGAAGAAGACCGAGTTGTATCGTCCTCCCGAGGCCTACCTCAGGAGGTATCTCCTAGGAAGAAAGTCCGACATGTGGTCGATCGGTGTCATCATTATCGAGCTTGTGACCGGGGATGAAGTGTTTGCAAGTGGACAAGGTTGGCGTCGAGCGGAAGATCTGTCTTGGGCTTACGGGTGTAGGGGGGGGGGGGTCTCTCTCGGCTCTCTCATGTGCTGCTCCAGAAGAACTCTCACCCTCCGGAGTTACCCGGACACGTCAAGTTCCAGCTCTCGTACTCCCTCCTGTCCTTGACATCCTTCGCTCTAACCCCAAGAATCGGCCTTCGGCACAGTCTGCTCCCTTGTGACGTAGTCTCGTTTTTTCGCCTCGAATGAAACCTGTGATTTGTTTGACCTCATGATATCTCCATAACACTTGTCTTCTAATGTGGCCGTTGAATGCGATGTATGTTTCAATAAATACATAATTTATGTAAGTCTGATAATTTTCTTGAGATCCTGGAAGTCGGAAAACGACACGCTACAATCGAAATTGAGAGGATGTGGAACTTGATGTTAAAGCCTGAGGAAAACTCAAATACAAGTCATGCAGTCATATGATGTCTTCTTCACAAGACATTGTGTCTCAGAGTAGCAGGAGCGGTATTTGGCCACCGTCCAATCCCCATAGTTCAAATAAAAGAAGTTCAGCTTTGTATATGGTCAACATGTGGAATAATAATGATGAGAGTTGACCGATTCCTTTTCTACTTTTAGTGTAAAACGACACGGAATCGAGTACGAATAAAGTTTATTTGTTGATAACAAGTATCTAAACTATGAACAATTATGTATGTTGTCCAGATATCTAATGGAAGTCATTTGGGCACAATGAGAGGGGTTCTGTCCGGTGGGATCTTGTCCGGTTACGGAATAACACTGACATGGCTATACAAATAAATATATGGGAGAAACGAATATTCGCTACCTTCATTATAAGAGAAAAGATGTCTTTTGCGATGTAATATCTTAAAGCTGGATGGCGAGGAGCCAATGAAAAGAGGTGCGTAACTGCACCCCATGGGATTGGGCTTAGATCAACACCATGGGCCTATTTTCATTATCTCCACGCCATCCAGCTTTAAGATAGTATCTATTTATATAGCAAAAGACTTCTTTTCTCTTATAATGAAGGTAGCGAACATTCATTTCTCCCGTATCTTTTTATGGATAGGGATCACAGGTGATAAGGGACATGGAAGTACCTAGTGCATGGCTCTTGCAGTCTCTTCCATTCTTATGTTCTTATGTAAACTGGCTAAGAGCATCCAACGGAGCTTCACACTCGGGAAACGTGGACAAAGAAGGTACTCATGGGATTTATGTTTTGATTAATAAGATTCTGAATTACTTTCAAAGGATTACAAAGGTGGAACATGCTGACAGGAGACCTCTTGGTCCATAACTGGGTCGGATGCGAAAAATAATGATAAGTAAATAAATACTATGATAAATTAAATGCATAAGTATAGTGAAATAATAAAGAAACAGGTAAATAGTAAATCATAATAATTTTATATATAACTAATGATAAATATGAATCAAGCAAATAATAATAAACAAGCAGACAAATAACAAAAATAAAACATGTAGAATAAAATGACATTACAGCATCTTGCATCATCAAAATGGCATGGGTCGGATACTACTAGTTTACCTCACTTGCAATTATACTTCAGGTGGATTTCAAAAGGAAATATTGATTAAACCCACTGCCTTCCGCCACTACACATTGGGTCACCTTTCCCGACAAAGCATAAACGGAACTGCACTTCTAATGAAAATATATTTATTCTTTAAAGTCGTAAACAACAATTATTTGATTTTTTTTATTCAAATATCAAGAGATGCATCGGTTCTTGCAAGTCAGGAACTTGGTAACTTTATACCCTTTGGGGACACAGTTTCATGATGGAATTAAAAATCCAAAAAGGTATGAATGGTACACTACCCTGTCTCATAGTACTTCCTCTTCTGGGTTTACCATCTTTGGAAGGCCGTGTTTAAGTTTCGATTGCAAAAGAAATTGAATTACAAAGTGAAGAAAAACATAATTACCGATAGTGTACATTGATGACATATCAGTGATACACGATTGTCAAATAGGAGTTAGAATAGATCAGTCAATGAGTTAAATCAAAATAGGGCTAGATTAAAGAGAACTGATGAACAGTTGGAGCATCCCACGGAGCGCCATTCCCGGGCAAACGCGGATAATGAAAGTCCTCTTGGAATCTGCTTGCATTTGTAAGATTTTCAATTATATTATTGGATTGGAGAAAAATAACTTGAAGTAGCTATTGACAGACCCTCTATCATAAGAGTATATTATTGCTCGCCCTCTCTGAGAAAGTGACACACTTGCGGGATTTTGGAAGCAAACAGTGTCCCAAAAACTACTCTCAAACCTCAACAAAAGTCTGACTCGTTTCCCAATGGGATCTACAATATATCCCCTTTGGCCGCTGCAAGATGAGATGCACATAAAAAGATCAGTCGATAGAGATTTGAAGACTTATTCAATGTTCATGAGCTTAGAAACAAAATCACAAAATATTGAATCCACGAAAAAAAAGAACCAGGATGAGACTTTCTTATATCATATGCTAAACAAACTTGACGTTCGCTTGTTTTCACTATAAATACAACTTAACTGATTGGTAATCTTACTGGAAAACAAGCAATCATAATGATCACATGTTCACTTTTTATGGTTATCGGTTTTGCCATTAGAATTAAAATCTAACGACATCGAAATGTTATGTACTTCATAACAATTTTTTTATATAATAATTGTAAGTAGGGTACACAGTTTATGGTAAAAAACTTCGAGAAATGTAACAAAAGAGCGACTAATATGATCCACTATGTGGCTAACCCCACTACATATCAATTCGTTATTATGGAAACGGAAGACAATGGGGACCCAAGAACGGAAAAATTTATGTTGCTGTAATATTACATTAGACTGTTTTAATTACCATCCGAGGAATAGTAATAGCAGCGATTCTGTCTTTGTTGGGAACATGTAATCAATATGGAAGAGAAGGGGAGTTTTACATAGTAAAAATCACAAGTGACACTACACCACAAAATCTCAGACCCACCAATGAAATCAGTATCACTCCCTTAAGAAGACTCATTTGAACCGAAAACGGGATCGGAGATTATAAACGCGTTGGATAAGCTGTTCAGAAAATAACAAATGCGGAAAGTAGCACCACAGAATTGGATATGGCAAAAGTCATGCTGTGGCTATAAAATCGATTGAGACGATTTAATTTAGGGTAGAACTGTGAAAGATATCTGGTGAATAACACATTTTCTGAGTAAGTTTTTGTCTGAGTGGGATTTTATCCAGTGGGTTTTTGTCCTGTTGGGAACATTTTTACCAACACCCACGAATCTATGCAGTAAACCGCTAGTTTGTCAGAAATTACCAGAGTTTCTGTCCTTGTAAACAATATCACATCGACAGTCAAGGAATAGAGGATTTCACATGATAGTTATTAGCTTTAGAAGTAAAACTTAAAAGCTTCGTGGCGAATAGAAAGTCACCCCTCCATCACTCCAAATAAGTCAATCTTAATCCAACCGAAAGCATCCAACGGAGCGCCATACCCGGCAAAACGGACAAAGCTAATGCTCCTGGAACTTGTATATTTATCTTTTCTACAAGGACAATGAACAAAGATGATCTGAATTATTTATTATCGTTTTGTGGCAAAAGAGCATTATGACTCAGAGTAAAGACCAGAGCTAGAATGGAAATGACGAAATTAGAGTAGTAACGAGCCACAATGTTTTCGGTCATGGTTGAAGAAGCAGCATTTAGAATTACAAAAGTACGAAATCTACAACTTGGGCATGATGACATGAGATGGAAATACTGAAATCTGATGATATGGTTTAAAGTCACATACTCCCCCCTATCGGGGGGCCTTGGACGGTGTACCCCACCTCCTTAATGATATTTTTTAACTGGTGGCCTTTTTGAACGATATACATTTCACATCACATTCAAGATAAATATTGTGGGAGTGCATAATGGACCTTGTGATGACTTCAACACGTAGTTGTATAAAATCTCTTTTATATGAAACGATGTCGCGAGATTCTGACAAGCCATGCCCCTTTCACGTGCTCCAAAAGCATGGTCAAGCATGTCAATCATGGTCAAAAATCCAAAACACACACACAATATTTCAAGAAGGGCAAAACATCACGTCAATGTAGCTCTTATACCATTAACATTCACCCCCTCAATGTAAAGACAGATTCCCATATAGCACAACTGACATTGGGCAAAAGAAATCTACTAGAAACTTCCAGGTAGAATCTCGATGTTCTAGGATGCGTAAAAATCTACCAAAGGACGACATTAGTTGCGCAGACAAGAACCAGGGAGGACAATATTAGTCAAAAAGAGAAGTCGGTCAACTATAATATACTAAGAACTCATTTGCCAATCATTAATCAAGATGGGGAGTTCGGACTGGAGGTAGGCCGATGCCTAACTATACAGGATATCTTTAAAAATAAATACTCGGATTTACAACGAAACCTTTATTTATCGAAATATAAACGACACCCAATGATTACACAGGAACACAATGATATCAAGAAATGTACCAACGTGTCAAAACATTCGCTACATGAAATATCGCAAGATTCACTGGATAAAAAAAAAAACGAAAATACGTCATGAGCGACAAGAGGAAGATCATCCTCAAAATACTTGTGTTCGAGGGCGGCCTGTGCAGTAAGACGATCCTTGGGATTGCAGCGAAGGAGGTCCTCCGTCAAGGATAGAAGGGCGGACGAGAAGTGAACCTTGATGTCTCCGGTTAACTCTGGGGAGGGTGAGTTCTTCTGGATCAGCATACGAGAAAGCAGAGAGAGACTCCCCTTGCACCCATAAGCCCAAGCCAGGTCTTCCGCTCGAAGCCGACCTTGTGCATTTGCAAATACTACATCCCCGGTGATAACCTCGATAATGATGACACCGACTGACCACATGTCGGACTTGGTGCCCAGGAGATGTTTCCTGAGGCAGCCCTCCGGAGGCCGATACAACTCGGTCATCTTCTCGAGTTCGTAGGGAGAGTCACTCTGGAGCTCCGCCATGCCGAAGTCAGCGATCTTGAGAACACCGTTCTGGGTGACCAGGAGGATTGAGGGCTTCAGGTCGAAGTGAACGAAGCCCTTGGCATGGATGTGGGCTACTCCATGTAAAAGGTCGCTCAGGAGGGATTTGAGCCACATGGAAGGCAAGTGTCTTTCCTTCTGCCTAAAGGAAATAATGTGGTCCAAGGTAAAAGGGACGTACTCAAGGACAAGACCCGCTATTTCGCCATCCATGATAAACTCAAAGAGTGAGAGGATATTCGAGTGACCTCGGAGATTGGACAAGGCCCGGATCTCCTTGTTCACGGCCTCCAGTGCATATTCGCCTGAGATCTCTGAAACCTTAAATGCGTAATATGCGTTAGTCCTATCATTTTCTATTAAGTAGACACTTCCATAGGAACCTTCCCCAAGGAAATGTAAGCAGTCTTGGCTCTCCAAAGGTGTGTCAAGAGGGCATAGAGACTCTTCAACATCTGTACAGACCTTCTTTGAGAGGGGCTCTAAATGGTGGTCAGTAGAGACGGGGTGTGATGAAAGGGCCCGTTTTCTTGGACTAGTCTTCGTGTCTTCTGTAAATTCTTCACTAACGTGCTTAGGTGACGTAGTCATGGCAACAAACTGAGGTAGAGAATTGAACTGTCTTGGACGAAGCTATGTTTTTTTTTTTTAGTCCCAGCGGAGGGATCCGATTAGGGACTGTCTTTTAATTTCTCATTATTGGCTGTGTGTCTACATCTAGTATATCTAATTCGTCTCCGGGAAGATGTCAAGCGCCAGCGGTGCTATAATAAGTGTCCAACTGGTGGGCTGCCATGATGATGCTGTGGTGGTCGGTGATTGAATATAACATTCTTGGGGGGCTCTTCCCAAGGAGGTTCAGCAGCGGTTGGAAGTGGTTGCGAAGTATGGGGCATAGGAATAAGCAGTGGAGGAAAGAGACCAGCTCCGTCCCGCAGGCACAGACGGTCTTCAGATAGCGGGTTTTCCAGTGGTTGACACGGATTCTTGAGATGAGGTGAAGAATGTGGGTTGGAAGTGGATGAGGGTGGGTCCAGAGGGTTCCCTTATTGCATGTCTTGATGGGCCAGCCTCGGGTAGCGGCAGTCCCGGCATATTCCTCTGACCGGAGCTCCCATGTTGCTTGGTCATTTTTTTTTTTTTTTTTTTTTTTTGGCATCACTTGTTGAAACGCGGAGCGAGATGCAATCCTCTTCAGAGGTTAGGGCCCCTCGTTTGGCGGCTCGGTCGGCCATCTCGTTTCCATGGATGTCTACATGGGAGCTTTCTGTGCGCGACATCGGTACATATACGACTACAAAGACACACGTAAGGTGAGCTCTCCCAGTGACACACACGCACACAAACACCCAACTTGAGGTAATGTAATCTTTCTACAATGATTACATTATAATAACCTCCAATTTTTATATATTTCACAAAATAATTGTTTACTTTTATATAATAATTCTAAGTATATCTTACACAATTCGAATGATGAATATTACTTGAAGGACATTATAATTACCTCGAATTGTTATATATTTCACAAAGTAATCATTTACCTTTATCATAATTCTAAGTAAAAAAAGTCATACAAGCCTAATGATAAATATAACTTGAAGGGTATATTGGAAGGAAACAGTCGGGGCCATCATATGATTTTTTTTCTGGAGGAGGCATGACCTGTTGTTACAAATTGTTATATAATGTGAGGAATCTGTCAACTTTGTAGCAAATGGATTCTCTCCATGACCTTGTCACTTTATATGAAAACACGTGTATAAAATTCGAAAGAAATTGAATTATAGCAATTTGAAAAAATGGGACCACCACCTCAGTATGTTGAAGGAGTAGCAGTTATAGAAGATTGTCAAGTAGTAGTTAGAATACAGGTAATAGAAAAGTGATAACCACGGCAGACCGTTGGACCGCCATTCAAGGCAAGCACGAACATAACAATTACTCATGGAATCCTCTTGTAATTGTAATGTTCTCAATCATTTTATTAGACAGTTATCATTTAAATTAGTTATTGACATGCAGTGATCATAGGCATATAGTAGTCCCCAGACAAATATTTCCAATATAGTAATCCCTAGACAAATGTACCCAATATAGCAACCGTCAGACAAATGTTCCCAATATAGTAATTTAAAGACAAATGTTCCCAATATAGTAATTGCAAGACAAATGTTCCCAATATAGTAATCGCCACATGTCCGTGCGTTTTCGGAACCAAATAGTGAAGCGAAAAGAGATATGAGAAATCACCCTCACTCCTAACAATTTTTCCATGACTGGTTCTCAGCATGGGATCCAATGCACTCTTTCCATGAGGAGATGGAAAAAAAAGAGTGGTGGACATTTGACAACTTTATTGAAGGTTCAGGAGCTTACATCACATGAATATTACAAAGGCAAAGAATTACAAAGGCGGAGTATGCTGACAGGAGACCTTTAGGTCCATATTTAGGTCGGATGCGAAAAAATCATAATAATAATAATAGATTAATAAATAAAAACTATAATAATGTAAATAACAGCTCGGTTCGCAGGACTAAGTCAGGAGCTTGACCTTACAACCGGCTGTGCAGCTAACAACACTGAATTACTTTTTTGTTATAGAATAATCGGTGTAAATCAGGACAATGGGGGCCGAATAACAAAACATTTTACGTATTGTACGATTGTCACCCAAGTAAGAGTATTTCGCCTGAAATTAGCAGCGTTTCTCTACTTGTGGACGATGTCGCATCAATATTCAAGGGAAAGGGAGTTTCACGTTGTAGTCTTTGACGTTAGAAATCCACCCCAATTGCTGAGTAAAAATTACAAGTCCCCCACCCACACCCTCCAAGAAATTATTTGTGATGTGGACAAAAGCATCCAACGGAGGAAATTTATCTTTATTATAGAGGTGAAATTGCAATGAACTCGAAGTATTATATATCTCGCACACTGATAATTTAACACGTATTAGGTGAGCATGGCAACCAATGTTTAGACAGGCTCCAAGTCTTCTGATAGACGAATTTGGATGAAGGTGATGGTAGTTTCTGCACATATTGTTTTCTTGCAGACGGCTCCTTTTAGATCTAACCATTCGCCTTTGTGCCGGGTCTAACCTCTAGAACTTGTCTGTAGGCGTTTATAATCTGGGATCTATGAAGAATACCAGTATCACTTCCTGAAAAAGGCTCGGTTGAGCCGAAAACCGGATCGAAGATTACGAACGCCTATGGACCAGCAAAAACAGCGAACAGTTAGAAGTAGAAAACCATCATCAAGATAATAATAAATGCAGGGAGTAGCATGACCTTCACCAAAATTAAATGTGACAAGAGGCATGCGATGATTATAATCATCGCATGCCTCTTGTCACATTTAATTTTGGAAGCGTCTTCTATAAATAAGTGATAAATAATGAACTCCTGGATATAGCATCGTCTTGGTCAAAGTATTTTATTTTGTGCGTCATTTGCCGAGTGATTTACTAAAGTGGGTTTTATCTGATTACGGGGATTTATACCAATACCCACTAATCTATGTTTGTAGAAATTGCACTGAATGACAAAATTCATGATTAGGGTATTCGTCCCATTATTTCGATTGTCATCCAAGGAATGATATTTGTCAGAAATTTTCAGCGCTCCTATCCCTGTCAATAATATTGCACCGACATTCAAGGAATAGAGCTTTTCATAAAAATTTATTTTCTTTATAATTACAAATTTTCCCAAAATAGGAATCCCCATATAGTAGTCCCCAGACAAATGTTCCCCATATAGTAGTCCCCAGACAAATGTTCCCCATATAGTAGTCCCCAGACAAATGTTCCCCATACAATACTCTCCAGGCAAATGTTCCCAATATAGTAATCGTCAGATAAATTTTCCAAATATAGCAATTGTCAGACAAATGTTCCCAATATAGTAAAGGCCTCATAAATATTTCCAAAATATTAATAGTTCTCGCCAGACAAATTGTCACAACATACCGTTGAGGCTCGGAAGACAAATGGTCACAAAATACCATAGAGAATCACCAGGCAACTATTTGAAATCCAGTTGCTTACTAAACAAATGGTCACATGACACATATTCATCAACATATTGCCTATACATCACTAATCATTGACAAAACCTTCATGATGTGCACAACTTCTATACGTCACCGAGCACGGTTGCTAACATTTGTAAGGGTTATTTTGTCCAAGTTGTGGATTTCGTCATTCATCAGTACCTGAACATGCAGGAAAACATCTGTGATTTCTCGTTACTTCACTGACTACTTTCATGTTAGGTCTGGTCTTTACTTTGAGTCATAATGCCCTTTTGACATTCAAAATTATTGTAGATAATTCAGATCATCCTTGTTGGACGGTTTGGAGTGATCATTACATTTTATCTTTTAGTAAATATTACATCACCTCATTACTGCCGGAAATGGCGCTCCGTTGGATGCTTTTACCCAGATCACGAATAATTTCTTTGAGGGTGTGGGAGATGACTGTTACGCTACTTACAATTATTATATAAAAATAAACAATTACAGTGTGAAATACGTAACAATTCGATGTCATTACAATTTAAACATAATAGCGAAAATGCATCAGCTGAAGTTGGGCAGGAAATCATTGTTAGAGCTCAATTTCCACGTACAAAACCAAGGTGACTCCCACCAAAATCATTATTCACCTTTGTTATTTTGAAGACTGTCTCCTTTCGTCCGTTGTTATGGCAACGTCGCCTGATCGAGCCGTTCTTGCAAAAGACATTACAATGAAGAAACGTACTTTCTGGCCAGATCCCTCTTGTATTGACAGACGGGTAGATCCCGTCTCAAAGAAGAAAAGAGTCTGCTAGTGGCTCTACCTTTTCTCGAGGAACATGTAGCTCTTATACCATTAAGATTGACTTACTCAATGTAAAGGCAGTTTCCTATAGAGTACAATTGATGATGGGCCAAAGGAATATATAGGATGCGTCAAAATGTACGAAATAGACGACACGCCTTCAAATACAATATAGTGAAAAGACCTCGCTAATAAATAATTATCAAGACAGAGGACTTTCGATTGGAGGTGTGCAGATTCCTGACCACACAGGATATTTCGAAAACAGTCCGATATACTACTACTTTTTTATTTATCAAAACATCAACGACGTCCAAAATATATTGGAATACAGGTACAATTACATACAACTGTACCAAAGGGCGCCATACTCGGTAAACAGAGACAAAGCCAATGCTCTTGGAACTTGTGCATTTATCTGTTTATCTGCAGGCTGAGCGGGTTAGGGCGTCGTTACTTGCGGCGAAGGTCGAGGTGAGGGCGGTTCGAATCCTGCAACCAGCGAAGTTGAACCAAGGACATGGTTAATTAAATTCCACGCTACAAAGCCCTCTGTGAGGGGCACCGTCCTAGCCTCCCGATAGGGGGGAGTGTGTGACGTTAAACCATATCATGTCAAAAGGGCATTATGACTTAGAATAAAGACAACAACCAAGATGGAAATACTGAAAGTAGTGAGTGTAGTAACGAGAAATCACTGCATCTTAGGAAGCCAGTGGTGTTTTCGGTCATGTTCTAAGAGGCCTAATTTAGAATTTAAAAAACTACTGCCTACATGTTCAGGGACTGATAAATGACGAAATCCACAACGTGGACAATATAAACCTTACAAATTTTAGTAACCATGCTCGGTCAAGTATATGAGAAAACAGTCAAAATCGTTTTTTTTTTACAGTTATCACTGTAGACCACGTATGTATGAAATCCACAATGAAAATAAGAAGTTGTCATACCTAACTATATTGGATATCAAAGACGAGAACCATTGGCTTTTTATCTCTAACAGTTATCATTAAGTGACGTTCAGCCATGTATGTGAGAAGGATTCATGTATATTGCTGCCAGGTTTGCATAAATTATACAACTATACTGGCTGTAACTCTGTTTGGGAAAAATCGGGAAGGTAGTTAGGTCCACTTTTTTGTGCAATTTACCAATTAGGTGAGCAGGTTTTGTGAATGTGTGTCGTGTGGACATTTGTTTCATATCAAATGTATTTTAAATATTTGTCTGGTGATCCTCTACGGTATTTTGTGACCATTTGTCTGCCGAAGCTTTACCGTATCGTGTCAAGATATGTCTAACTATAATATATTAGAAATGTTTGTTTATACTGGGAAATTTTGTCTGGCGATCAGTATGTTGTGACCATTTGTCTTGCGATTACTATATTGGGAAAATTTTTCTTGCGATTACTATATTGGGAAATTTTGTCTTGCGATTACTATATTGGGAAAATTTGTCTTGCGATTACTATATTGTAGGACGAATTGTCTGGTGATTGATATATTTGGTGATTTTGTCTGACGATCGCTATGTTGGGAACTTTTGTCTTGCGATCACTATAATGGGAAATTATATCTGGCGATTGCTATATTGGTACCATTTGTCTTGCGATTACGACAATGTGAAATTTTGTGTGGCGATTACTATATTTGGATTTTTTGTCTGGCGATTTCTACATTGGGAAATTTAGTCTGGCGATTACTCTATTGGGAACACTTGTCTAGGGAATACTATATTGGGAACATTTGTCTTGTTATATTTGTCTAGCGATTACTATGAATACTGTGTTAGGAACATTTGTCTCACGATTAATATATTGGGAACAATTGTCCACCGATTACTCTATTGGGAACAATTGTCCAGCGATTACTCTATTGGGAACAGTTGTCCACCGATTACTCTATTGGGAACAATTGTCCAGCGATTACTTTATTGGGAACATTTGTCTTATGAGGAACTCTGATATTATATAAAGATTTGTCGGTTGACCAAATCATCTATCGTGTAAAGATTTGTCGTTTCAGGAATTATCGTGCGAAAATGTGTAGTTTGAACAACTATCGTGTATAGATTTATCGTCCGAGAAATTGTAGTTTGAGCAACTATTATGTAAATATTTGTACTTTTCGTAATTGTCGTATGACCATCTATCGTTTGACGAATTCTCGTGTGAAGGTTTGTAGAATGAACAACTAACGTGTGAACATATGTCATTTGAGCAACTATTGTGTAAAGATTTGTCGTTTGAGGAAGTATAGTGTGAATATTTGTCTCTTGAGGAATTACCGTGCGGACACTTGCCACATGAATCCTCCGGTCATATGCCCGTTTGAACAAAATGTTAGTAAATATTCAAAATTACCATTGCTCTTAAGGAACAGCTTTGTCCGTTTTTGGGAGGAATGGCGCTCCGTTGCATGCTTTTGCCTCGATTACGAGTGACTTTTTAGGAGTGATGGTGGGGAGACTCTTATTTTGTATTCATTATTTCCTTGTAATTTTTACTCAGCTTTTAGAATGTAATATCAAAATCAATGAATATATGACGAAAAGACCTATTCCTTGAATGTCGATGTGATATTGTTAAGAACAAAAAAGGCGCTGAAAATTTCTGACTATTATTCCTTGGATGACAATCGAAATAATGGGATGAATAACCTAATCATGAATAGTGTCATTGAGGGCGGTTTTCTACGAACATAGATTAATTGGTGTTGGTTTAAATGTCCGTGACCGGACAGATCCCCACTGGACAAAATCCACCGGAGTAAACCCCACCCAGAAAACGATGTACCCAGACAAAACCCCACTTTAACCAAAATAACACATTATATCCAGTAGGTCCATGTTTTATTCGCCACTTATCTATGGAATACTTTTATCCTAGAGTGAATCCTCCAAGACGCTTCTATAATGATGGCATGACTTTTGTCACATTTAATTTGTTGAAGGTAATGCTACTCTCTACATTTATTGTTTTCTTGCTGATGATTTTTATACATTGGTTCGTCGGTTTACCGGTTCAATCTTTGTAGAACTTCCGCAAGCGTTCGTAATCTCCGATAAGGATTCCTGCTCAATTGAGCCTTTTTCAGTAATTGACACTGGTATTGATGGATCGTATAATATAAACGTCAATAGATAGGTTCTATAGATTAGACCCGGCACAACAGCAAACAGAAGTAAAGAACCCTTCTGTAAGAAAATATATGCAGAAACTAGCATCACCTTGCAGCCTTTATACACATTTTGCAATACCCACCCAGTAATATAATGTGTTAAAGTGAATTATGATTGTGTGAAATATACAACATTTCGAGGTCATTACATTATATCTTTATAGTAAATATGTATTACCTCACGGCTGCCGGGAATGGCGCTCCGTTGGATGATTTTTTCGAAGATCACGAATTATTTCTTGGAGGGTGTGGGAGCTGACTGTCAAGAATTTTTACCCAAGACTGGCTGTCAAAATTAGAATTATTATATACAAATAAACAAATAAAGTGCAAAATACGTAACAATTCGACGTCATTAGAATTTAAACCTAATAGGGAAGATACATTTCCTCAACTTGGGCAGGAAATCATTGGGAGAGCTCAAGTTTCGCGTTACTGTGGATTGGTATAAAAGGAAGGTAGTCCCACCTAACTCTGTATTCTCCTTTCGTCTGTTGTCATGGCAACGTCGCCTGAGCGAGTCGTTCTTGCCAAAGAGATAAGAGTGAGGAAACGAACCCTCCCGCCAGATCCCTCTTCTAGTGACAAAGAGTTAGACTCCGTCCCCAAGAAGAAAAGAATGTGCTCATACGCTAGTGTGTCTCCCAGTTCTCCAGGCACATCCGTGGAGATCCTCGACTCTCCGCGTTCTCCCGACTCATCTGTGGAGATCCTCGAGTCTCCGATTTCTCCCGACTCATTTAA
Source organism: Oratosquilla oratoria (assembly GCF_046742065.1). NCBI lineage: Eukaryota > Metazoa > Arthropoda > Malacostraca > Stomatopoda > Squillidae > Oratosquilla > Oratosquilla oratoria. The sequence goes on from NC_134801.1 coordinate 58,893,328, forward strand.
GGAGGCCCTGGAGTCTCCGCTTTCTCCAGAGTCCTCCGTGGAATCCCTGGAGTCTCCGCTTTCTCCAGACACATCCTTGGAGACCCTGGATTCTCCGCTTTCTCCAGACGCATCATCAATGGATTCTCCGATTTTTCCCGACTCCATTGTGGAGACCCTGGATTCTCCTCTTTCACCCAACTCATCTGTGGAGACCCTGGAGTCTCCGCTTTCTCCAGACACATCTGTGGAGACCATACAGTCTCCGCTTTCTCCAGACACATCCTTGGAGTCTCCGCTTTCTCCAGACACATCCTTGGAGTCTCCGCTTTCTCCAGACACATCCTTGGAGAACCTGGAGTCTCCGCTTTCTCCAGACACATCCTTGGAGACCATGGAGTCTTCGCGTTCTTCCGACACACCTGAGGAGAATAAAGTGTCGCCGTTCATTCTAGGGAAAGGTACCTACGGATGCGCCTACTTAGTTCGGGAGGCTGGGACGGATAAATTTTACGCCTCCAAGGTGTCAAAGATCTCCACCGGCCAGGGGAAGGAGCCCGTCGACAGGGAGATCCGGGCCTTGTCTCACCTTCGAGGACACCCGAATATCGTCGAGCTCATTGACTTTACCATAAACGACGAAGAAGCCTGTCTGCTCCTTGAGTTTGTACCGTTCACGTTGGAGCAGGTGATTGCCTATAGCCAGAAGGAAAGGCCCCTTCCCCCCAGGTGGTTCAAGTCCCTACTGAGGGATCTTTTACTTGGCGTAGCCCATATCCATTCGAAAGGCTTCATTCACTTCGACCTGAAGCCCTCAAACCTCCTGGTCACCCGGAACGGTGTTCTCAAGATCGCCGACTTCGGCATGGCGGAACTTCGACATGACTCTCCCTTCGAGCTTATGAAGATGACAGCCATGTATCGGCCACCCGAAGGCTTTCTTAGGAAGTATCTCCTGAGCCCCGAGTCCGACATGTGGTCGATCGGTGTCATCGTTCTCGAACTCCTGACTGGCGATGAAATTCTTGCTAGTGAGGAAGACTGTCCTCGTCCGGAGAACCTAGCTTGGGCTTATGGGTGCAGGGGGAATGTGTCTTGGCTCTCCTGTATGCTGATCCAAGAGGACTCTCCACCTCCGGAGATTTTTGAACGCGTGATGGTTCGGATCCCGTCCACCCTCCCCTCCTTGACGCAGGACCTCCTTCGCTGTAACCCCAAGGATCGGATCTCTGCACAGGCTGCCCTGGAGCACGAATATTTCAAGGAAGGGGATCCTGCTGAACCTCATGACGTGGTCTCGTTTTTTCGTCTCCGGTAGAAGGTGTTTCTGTCCGAGATGACTGACCCCATGATTTAATTTGTGAACCCTTCCTCTCTTTTTATGGTCGTGTCTATGTATTATGATTCTCGTTGTCTATATTTCTTGTAATTCCACTATATGGGTGCGAGTTCCGCCTGGTAGATCCTGACTTTATATCCTACTTCATGACGTGGGATTTCTTCACGAAGAGTTGGTGGGGATAACATTTGCCCAGTGCCCTTTTTGTATAATCAATTCAGACACACTAATGACACTATAATATTAGTTTTTCATACCACATCTGTGATACTTTCATTTGAGATATTTTCCACTGAAAATCTCCAATATACATTATTGTATATAATATTTACATTAATGTAAATAATTCAGCAACAGTGGTCTCTTGTCGGAGGAGTTGACTATGACCAATTCACTCCAGAAGTTTATAGCAGCTTGATTCCCACTTTTCAATGACCCCGTGCCCTATATTTCATGTGATTTTGTAAGCTACCTAACACCAAATAAAGTTGTCAAATATCCGCCGAGTACTTTTTAATGTGATCCTATTCAACTCCGCCTTGTTGGAGCTGGTTTGCCACTTCGCAAGCCGTTCCCAAGCCCAGATAAAGGAGAAGGGTTGGGAGGACAGGCTTAGCAAGCCGCTCCCGTAAGAATATCCACTGTTCGAGAATCTCTGAACCAGCCTCGGATTCCTTGACCGATAGAACTTGAGGAGACTACCGGGAGATGGGAGAAAAGATGCTCCTCATGAGTCGTAAGATAGAGAAGTTCCTGCTTGCGGTTTTTTATTCATATTCATGTGATGTTGTAAGCTCCTGAACCTTGAATAAAGTTGTCAAATGTCCACCATTTTTTTAATCTCCTCGTGGGAAGGGGGCCTTGGATCACATTCTGAAAACCAATGTCATGGAAATATTGTTAGAAGTGAGGGTGATGGTTCCGGAATCCCACGGAATGTAGTGTTCTATTTAAATTCGAAACAGTATTCTGTTACTGTACTCAAAGGTAGGAGAAATAGTATAAGGTAAGCAGAGTAAGCTTCGTGTATTTAGTTTATCAGAGACCGCTGCTGAAAGAGGAGCGAAATGGCTTGTGAAGGATGTGTGAACCTGGAGGACCGTCTCAGGATGTGTGAGGAAGAAATTCGTCTTCTCAGGAGTGCTCTCTGTGAGAAGAGTGAACCCTCCCCACAACCCAAAGAGCGTTCCACTTCTTCCCCTTCTGTCACTGCCGTGAGCGAGTGGCGCTCCGTGGGGTCCCGTTTGTCGAGCCCGCGTTCGGTAGACGTGTGCCCTGTTTTGCTCTACTGGAGGATGAAGTGGCTGAAAATCAGGAGTTCTTGGTGGTGGGGCTCCATGGTGCCAGGCTATGACGACATCCTGTAGCGAAAGACTAAGCGACGTTGTAAGCTTGTATGTCAACTGAGCCGTGGGATCGCCGATTGTACCCAGTCTATGAGGGAGCAAGGACGGACGAAGACGGTTACGATGTAGTAGGGTGAGATCAGAGGAACTTGTTCGGAATTACAGGGTCCTCCTTCAGGAGATGAAGGAACGTGGGAGCCGTCACGTAGTCTGTGGGATCCTCCCGAGGATCTATGCAGGCTTGTGTTGGAACAGCAGAGCCATTGGATATCGCAGTTGTGCACACAATTGGGATACCACTTTCTTGATCTTTGGTATCTCTTTTCCAGGCATGATCTTTACGCTTCTGATGGGATCCACCTTATTCGCAGAGGCAAAGATGTTCTTACAAACCTCATTATGGGAGTTTGTAATGAACTAGTTCCTTTATTTCCAAAGGGGAAAGGGAAATAGAGTGTACGTGGAAAAACAAAATGCCAGTATACGACCAAATATGATTTTAGGATATAATGTCGGTAGAGGACGAAATGTTACATTAGGATGTAATGGCAAAGGACAAAATGTCACGATGGGATGTAATGACAGTGGAGGACAAAATATCACGATATGATGTAATGATACTGTAGGAGAAAATATCACGGTAGGATATAATGTCAGTGGAGGACAAAATATAATTTTAGGCCAAAATATCACGATGGGGTGTAATGACAGTGAAAGATAAAAGATCACGATGGGATGTAATTATAGTGGAGGAAAAATATCACGGTAGGATATGTCACTGGAGGACAAAATATAATTTTATGAAGGGATGCCGGACAGAATGTCAATGAACGACGGGAGGCCGGTGTGAATCACGGTGACGTAAGGGGACAAAGTGTACAAAAGAGATCGGATGACCGTGATGGGGGAAATGTTAATGAGGCATTGGATATCAATGAAGGACCAAATAATAATATAGAGCAAGGTATAAATGAAAAACAAAATGATAATGTAAGACATGATATTAAAACTTAAAATGTGTCAAAAAGAAATAATCACCTGTTTCTTAAAATCATGTACTTTGATGCTCGTTGTATTAAGAACAAATTTCAAGAAATATAGGCGTATGTCAAAAGCGAAAATCTCGACATGATAGGTATACTGTAACCGAGACATGGTTGAATGGTACAGATTTCGAAGCTGAATTTAATATTGCGGGATTTAAACACTCATCAGGATAGAAACCACAAGAAAGGTGGTGGTATTCTATTGTACGTTAAAAACAATGTTCATGATTGTGTTTTAGAGAAAGTGAAACAGGATGCATATAGTAGTTTGTGGGTTGAGTTAACCCAAACAAATGGACAAAACATGAATGTAGGTGTAATATATAGGCGAAAGACATTATCATTAGCAGACGACAAACTGTAATTTCAAGAACTGTCTAGTTTCTGCAACCGGGATTTATTGGTAATGGGTGATTTCAATTTTACTGACATTGATTGGATGACCCTTGAAGATGGCCATATAGGTAGTAGCTTGATTGATTTTCTTGGTGACAATTACTTGATTCAGCATGTAAAAGAGCTCACAAGATATGGAAACTTACTCGATCTATTGATCACTAGCCGCGAAAGCATGGTAACTGATGTAGAAGTCGGTGAAACTGTTGCAAAAAGCAATCACAACTTAGATTCAAACTTTGTTTTGTTTTTTAATAGATGCTTGTGTTTCTAAAATACCCGATTTCAGTAAAGCTCAGTTCACAGGACTACGTCAGGAGCCTTGAGCTTACAGATTGGGAGGCAAAATTAAGCGAAAGACCTGTAGATCAGATGTGGGAAATATTTCAAAATACACTCACTAAGATTATTCATACATAAATTCCTTTTAAGGACAGACGACCCCCAAATCAGGCTTACCCAAAGTGGCTCGACAAAGAAAATAGAAAAAAGTATTGGTAAAAAGAGAAAAAAATATAAGTGTTCGGGTGCATCTAATGACTATGAAAGTTATGTATCAATACAGAGATATTTAAAAAAGACAATACGAAATGAACATCGCTGATAAATCCAAAGAGAATCCCAAAGTGACAAAATTTTCACGTTGAATGAGAATTAGACAAGAAACAATGGTCTCAAACTATCCGGAAATAGATTTAATTTGGAAGTAGAAACAACTTCGCCAATCGTGTAGTTAATGAATGGAATAAACTTCCTGCACAGGTAGTGCAATGTAGTTCATTTCGAAGCTTTAAGAATCATTCAGATAAACACATAAGTAAGATGCTGTATTGATTATAAATTATTTTATATTTGTTTTTGTTTTGTTATCATTTGTCTGATTTTGATTTATTATTAGTTATATGTCAATTTATCATCATTTACTATTCACCTGTTTGTTTATTATTTAACTATACCTATGCTTTTATTTTATATGTTATTTACATTATTATAGTTTTTTTTTTTTTTCGCATCCGACCTTGATATGGACCAAAAGGTCTCCTGTCGGCATGCTCCGTCTTTGTAATCCTTTGCCTTTGTAATATTCATGTGATGTAAGCTCCTGAACCTTGAATAAAGTTGTCAAATGTCCACCTTTTTTTAATCTCCTCATGGGAAGGGTGCCTTGGATCCTATGCTGAGAACCACAGTCATGGAAAAATTGTTAGGAGTGAGGGTGATGTCTCATATTTGTTTTTGCTTCACTATTTGGTTCCGGAAACCCACGGACATGTAACATTCTCATTGAGGGAGAGGAATATTATACTGCTCATGATCACAGTATGTCAATAACTAATTTAAATGATATATGCCCAATCAAATGATTGAGAACATTACAATTAGAAGAGGATTCCATGAGTAATTGTTGTGTTCGTGTTTGCCTTGAATGGCGCTCCAACGGTCTGCTGTTGTCATCACTTTTCTATTACCTGTATTCTAACTACTACTTGACAATCTTCTGTAACTGCTACTTCTTCAGTATACTGAAGTGGTAGTCCCGTTTTTTCAAATTGCTATAATTCAATTTCTTTCGAATTTTGTACACGGATTTTCATATAAAATGACAAGTTCATGGAGAAAATCCTTTTGCTACAAAGTTGACAGATTCCTCACATTATGTACAATTTGTTACAACAGGTCATGCCTCCTCCAGGAAAAAGAAAAGCATATCATGGCCCCGACTGTTTGTTTCCTTCCACTATACCCTTCAAGTTATATTTATCATTAGACTTCTATGATTTGTTATCTAGAATTATGATATAAAGGTAAACAATTATTTTGTGAAATATATAACAAAGCGAGGTAATTATAATGTCCTTCAAGTATAAATTCATCATTCGACTTGAGTGTAAGTTTTATTTAGAATTATTATATAAAAGTAAACAATTATTTTGTGAAATATATAACAATTGGAGGTTATTATAATGTAATACTAGTAGACAAATTACATTACCTCAAGATGGGTGATTGAGTCCGTAGGCCACTGGGAGAGCTCACCTTACTCGTGTCTTTGTAGTCGTATATATACCGATGTCGCGCACATAAAGGTCATTACCCACCATAACTACGTCCAAGACAGTTGAAGTCTCTACCTCAGCTTGTTATCATGACTACGTCAGCAAAGCACGTTAGTAGAGAATTTACAGAAGACGCGAAGACGAATCCTAGAAAACGGGCCCTGTCACCACACCCCGTTTCTACTGACCACCTTCTAGAGCCCCTCTCAAAGAAGGTCTGTTCAGAGTCTCTATGTCCTCTTGACACACCTGTGGAGAACCAAGATTCCTTTCATTTCCTTGGGGAAGGTTCCTATGGAAGTGTCTACTTAATAGAGGACAATAGTACTGACGCATATTACGCCTTTAAGGTTTCAGAGATCTCAGGCGAATATGCACAGGAGGCCGTGAACAAGGAGATCCGGGCCTTGTCGAGCCTCCGAGGTCACCCGAATGTCCTCGCACTCCATGAATTCATCATGGATGGCGAAATAGCAGGTCTTGTCCTTGAGTACGTCCCTTTTACGTTGGACCGCATTATTTCGTTTAACCAAAAGGAAAGACACTTGCCCGCCATGTGGGTGAAGTCTTTTCTGAGCGACCTTCTACGTGGAGTGGCCCACATCCATGCCAATGGCTTCGTTCACTTCGACCTGAAGCCCTTAAACCTCCTGGTCTCCCAGAATGGTGTTCTGAAGATCGCCGACTTCGGCATGGCGGAGCTCCAGAGTGACTCTCCCTACGAACTCGAGAAGATGACCGAGTTGTATCGTCCTCCCGAAGGCTTCGTTAGGAGAGATCTCCTGGGCACCAGTTCCGACATGTGGTCAGTCGGTGTCACCATTCTCGAGCTTGTGACCGGTGATGTAGAATTTGGGAATGGACAAGGTTGGGATCGAGCGGAAGACCTGGCTTGGGCTTACGGGTGCGAGGGGAGTCTCTCCCGGCTTTCTCCTATGGTGATCCAGAAGACCTCACCCCCTCCAGAGTTAACCGGAGACGTCAAGGTTCACTTCTCGTCCGACCTCCTCTCCTTGACGCAGGGCCTCCTTCGCTGCAATCCCAAGGATCGTCCTACTGCACAGGCCGCCCTCGAACACAAGTATTTTGAGGATGGTCTTCCACGTGTCCCTCTTGACGTAGTCTCGTATTTTGACCTTAAGTGAATGTTTTGACACGTTGGTACATTTCTTGATATCATTGTATCTGTGTTCCGATGTAATTATTGTCGTTTATATTTCGATAAATAAAGATTTCGTTGTACATCCTAGTATTTCTTTTTACAGATGTCCTGTATAGTTAGGCATCGACCCACCTCCAGTCGGAGCTCCCCTATCTTGATTAATGATTGGCAAATGAGTTCTTAGTATATTATAGTTGACCGACTTTTCTTCTTTAGTAATATTGTCCTCCCTCGTTCTTGTCTGTGCAACTGATGTCGTCCTTTGGTAGATTTTTACGCATCCTAGAACATCGAGATCCTACCTTTGAAGTATTTTGTGTGTGGTTTGGTGTTTTGACCTTGCTTGACTTGTCATTTCCATGTTGAATGAAATATTCTCCGCTTTTGGAGCGCGTGAAAGGGTCATGGGTTGTCAGAATCTCGCGACACAGTTTCATATAAGATTTATACAGAAGTAATATGTCTTGAATGTGATGTGACATGTATATTGTTCAAAAAGTCCACCAGTTAAAGAAAAAAGGAGAGACAGGGTGAGGAATATTAACTATCCGCTAATACTAGCTGCAAACGAGACTTACCCTAATTTGGTCAGAGTCATGATCAGCACGGGTGATGCAGCGGATGCCGAGAGTGGGAGTAATGATTAATCTCTTCGCTCAGTCAGTGCCGTAAGCATCAATGACGCATACATAATTTCTCAATTAGGTCAAGGTTCACTTTCCACTTTTAATTCTTCATTAGTTAGATTCGTAATACTGCACAAACAATCTTTCTCGACTAATATAAATGTTGAGATTGCGTTTCACCAAGTGTACTCCGGGCTCACGATGGGGCCAAAATAGGGTTAAGGTCTTACGTCTAGAGGCGCTTTAGAACAACTGGTACCGTCACCTTTGCCCTATGCGCTCTGCCTTCCCGGGTAGTAGGCATTCACTGATTGTGGAGGTTTTTTCAGCTGAAGAAATGACTTGGTGGCAACTACATTAAATGACAGAATTTTATCTATACCGAGGCTTCTTTCCCCCTCATGAGGGGGGTAGCCAATTCAACAGGCACGTACCTACTCCCATCCACCATTCATGGCAGAATTAGACAACAAATAGGCTTTTCGTTACCCAAAAGTAACAACCAATACTCAAAAGAACTAAGCATCTGTTACAGGGACGAATAAGATTATCTGAAAAAAAAGTATCTCGATGGTCTTATGGAAGGGAAGCTATTAAGGTAAACGGGATAAGCGAAGGACTCTGGGAAAGACGCGTTATCACTCCAAAGAACGCGCCGCCGAAGAGAAATGAAGAGTTCGGGGAGAGAGAGAGTGAGACCCGTCCGCCATCTTCTTCGGCCCCGCGCGGTTGGTCCTCGCTCACAGGTGGTCCTGTCAGTCATCGGACCAAGTTGGCGGTAATGAATAAGCGTTGTCTCTTCCTCCGGCACAGGACGCGTCGCTGACGAAGAAAGGCTTCGCGGTTGTCGATGTAAGGTGATTCCTTGCAAAGATTAGACGATTTATAAAGAGAAGAATATAAGTACATATATACAAGTATGCAAACATACAAGTACGTAGATACAAGTATGCTGCCATATAGGTACATGATACTTGTATACAGGCATGTACGTACATAGTTACATATATACAAACATATACGTACATAGCTACATATTTACAAATATATACTTACATATATGCAAACATGTACGTACATAGCTACATATAGACAAACATATACTTACGTATTTTCAAACATGCACGTACATATATGCAAACGTATGCTTACATACAGTACATATTTACAAACATATACGTACATGTTCGTATATAGCTACATTGTATAAACATATACTTACGTATTTACATACATGCACGTACATATATGCAAACATATACTTACATGCAGTGCATATTTACAAACATGGACGTACATATATACAAACATATACTTACATATTTACGTGTAGAAACATATACATAAATATTTACAAAGGCGCATACATATGTATACATATACAAGCACCTGCATGCATACATACGTATATACAAACATACATGCATACATATACTTACCGAAAAACATTATATACAAAAATATACATACATTCAAACATAGGCATATACAAACAACATTCATACATACGTATATACAAACATGTGCATGTGTATATACGTACCTGCAAACATTATATACAAACACATTCAAACATAACCATATACAAACAAAATACAGACATATACATATAAACAACATACATGTTTGGTGCTGGTATGGATATTGTCTGGTCACGGCGGGATCATGAAACAGGGCATTAGTCATGCATATATGTGCACAACCTTTGTTGCGGTCGGAATAGAGACCAACCCTCAAGTCATCATCACAGTGAATCACTCGTAAGAGTTCGCGAAGTCACTAAGGTTCGTTTTACACGTATCGACTCAGCGGCACAGTGTCAAATGCGTTTTCCAAGTCTATTAATGGCGCAAGGGCTTTTACGTCTGGAGACGTGCTGGCCGGCATTTCTTAGAAATTGACGAGATAAACACCATATGAGGACGGAGCCTTTATTTGTACGACGTTTCGCTTATTACAGCTTTTTCAAGTACACTTTTAAGGAGATTTCTTAGAAAGTTGGGATCACAGAGTGACAATTATTCATGTGGGCCATCCTGGGTTTACGATTCTTCGGAAGTGTAAGTTGATGGCAATAAGCATAACCTTCATGCAGCCTAACCTAACTTAATCTTTATTCCACTGTTGGTATTTGGCGTATTGGGGTAACACTTTTTCAGGTGGGATTTCATGGGGTGACAATTTATGTGGGCGTTCTAGGGTGACGATTCTTCATGTAAACCCAAAGTTTCTTTATAAGTGACGCTCTAAGTCAGTGTTTCCCAATCTTATTTTCAGGCGACCCCCAATTTGATCCTCATGGTATGACCGCGATCCCAATAACATATTTGTATATGTGTTGATATCTATGACTAGTTGTTGACTATAAAAAGTAAGGGACAAGTTTAATAAATACATGTGTAAGAAAGGTAATGTAAGGTTATAAAAGACAAAGTTTACATCATCATGGTTATTGTATTGAATTCATATAATTTTGTAAACACACACACACACACACGAGATGTTTTGGCGACTGGGTTGGGAAATAGTGCTCTAAGGCCTCTCTCAAAATTTTTGCATAATCTCCCCCAGTGGATATCGTGTGGGAATCATAAACAGGTGGTCGTGAGTTCGAATATATAAGGGGGAATAGCCTTAGGCATATGTATGTATGTATATTATTTTTTCTTCTTCGTAATTTCCAACGGGACACTAAGTTCATTTTTTATTTCAATCAAAATACTTTAACATTATTTTCTTAGTTGATATTTAGAAAAGTGAGTACATTTTTTCTCCTGAATGTCACACATCTCTCAGGTAATATTTACCTTTGAGAAGTTTCCTTTACTGATATGGAACTGAAGTAAATGTTTAAGATATCTCACATACCTTCATTGAATCTTCTAGTTCATGGGTGGGCAACCCTTGGCACGCGTGCAAAACCTGGCACACTAACGATGCACTTGTAGCATTATTTTGAATTTTCATTAGACTTGTTACCAGTTTTTATTTCGTTCCTTTCCTTTATATAAAATTTAGATTTTTTTTTATTTGTTTATATTTTATTTATCATTATATTATTTTTATTTTTGTTTTATTTAATTTTTTTCATTTACTTGTTTATTTATTTTTAATGCGTGAGTCACCACAAGTCCGCATTCACTGGGGAGGGCAGTTTTCTCTTAGGTTCTTTAGGGCTTGTTATTATCAAACATTGTGTTTTTTCACTTCACTTCAACTCCCAGATAGGTTTTTAACCTGTCAGGGTGCCCACCATTCTTCTCCAGTTAGTCTTCCTCTCAAAATTTTCTTTTTTCTTCGTCTCCTCTTCCTTCGCCTCCTCCACCGTCCTTAGTCGTTTTGCCCCCAGGAGTTCCTTCAACCTCTTCTTCGGTTTTCCTCTTGGTCTTCTGCTTTTTGGTCTCCAGTTCCCTTGTATTTCCATAGCCCTGGAATTTTCAAAAAAAAAAAAAAAATTGTGAGGTCAGCACTCAACAGCTTCTTGGGTTGAAACTGGACCCACTATCCTCGCCGCATCTGAATTACTCGGACTCTATCAGTGCGCACTCGTGGCGTCATCGGAAGCATGCTTGTCTCGCATTCGCTTAGATGTGGGTTCGAGTCCCACACTCCTCTCTGATTCCCAGCAGTGACTTTTACTTGCCCCAGCAGTCCAGCCGCGTAGGGTAAAGATGACGGTTTCGGCCGCAGTCTCGAGTTCTTCCTTTAAATATGGTGAGGCTAGATCTGATTGCTCCGGGTGAACATGATCGGACTGGGTTTGCAAACTCGAACCGTCACACGGGATTCGAGTATCAGAGTTGAGAGAGAGAGAGAGAGAGACTCCACCGATAGAAGGATAGACTCTTAACCTGGAAACCATCTTATTGATCTATATATTTATTGTGGATACCGTCTTGAACTGACGAGCCAAAGGTCCTGATTCCGGGGACCCGCTGCGGACTTGATGCGTTGGTTCCTGGCAGCCCTGGCCAGGCGGGGAGGCGACCCAACATCGGCCTAGAAATCCTAGCGGCTTGCCGCAACAGACAGGGCTTTGCCTTACCAAGGGTTTTTCACTTCCCATTTCCTAGGAATGGGATGATGAGTTTATTAATTTTATTATTATCAGAATGCAACAATGGGACTGCACCAGCTCTAAGAGTTCCTTCTTCATTTGATTGTTTCACTGCATATCGTTGTATGTAACAAGGTGAGAAGTCTACGCCAGGAGGGCCGGAGGCACTGAGTAGCTGCGGCCCGAAGCTGTCACCTTTCCCCTGTTATGCGCTTTAGGGAATGTTGGAGGCAGGTAGCAGTCACTGCTGGGAATCGGAGAAGAATGCGGGATTCGAACCCGCACCTAAGCAAATGCGAGGCCAGCAGGTTTCCGATTAACTAGAGTAATGGTTCTTCACCTGGGGTACAGGATATGAGAGCAAGTGCAATGGTAATGTATATTTACAATGAGAAAGCAAAGCAAGGTTTGTGTCACCAATCCCTTTCATATGTTTGCATTGCATTTGTATTGGATGGGGTACGAGATTTTTTTCTCCTAAACATCAAGGGATACGGGCACCGAAAAAAAAGGTTAAGAACCGCTGAACTAGAGTTTTTTTTTTTTTTTTTTTTTTTTTTAATTGGGAGTGAAATGTCACTCCCACCGGCTTTCAGCCCGTGCGGTGGTGTTTATGTATGACACAACTTATAGACAGGAGCTGGGATAGTAAGAAGAGAAGTGCTACTCGGCACGGACGGGGTATGAATCGGGAAGGAGGGCAATCTGTTCATTGATGTCTGCAAGTTTACTCGTCGTGTACTTCCCGGCCTCGGAAAAACTCGCCGAGAATGCAGGTCCCGGATTTCAGGAGATCCAATGTCCAAATACGGACCAGATGGTCTCGCGCGAGGCGGCAGCATCAGTGGCTGCGCCAGACGGAGCTACAAAAAGTTGCAGCCGAGAAGGCGAGTGGCGTTCCGTGAGGTGCAGCGGGAGCAAGGCGCTAGTCTGTCTGTGTTTTCAATTGACCACGTGGCTACATTCCGAGATTGGCTTGACCTCCACCCTCCATTCACCGGGGCGGTTTCGGTAAGTCCTTCCTTGCCCGAGACTGTGACGTGGATCTGAATGAATTTGACGTCAACCGGAATAGAATACTTTAAGGAGAACTCGGTATGAAAGATGTTGGTATGCGCTCTTGAGTAGCAAGATGATGATGATCATTATCATATTATCATATATCATTATCATATCATATGTTATCGTATATTATCATATCATTATATAATATCATATGTCATATCATTATCATATCTATTATCGTATCATTATATTATCATATTATATAATATATTATCATGTCATTATCATATCATATATATTATCGTATCATCATATATTATCGTATCATCATATATTATCATATAATATATAATATATCATTATCATATAATATATCATTATCATATAATATATCATTATCATATAATATATCATATATCATTATCATATAATATATCATCATTATCATATAATATATCATATATCATTATCATATAATATATCATATATCATTATCATATAATATACCATATATTATTATCATATATCACCATATTATCACATCATTATCATCATTGTAGTTATCATCATTGTCTTTATTTTTTCTAGTGTCTATTTAACGTAGAGCGACATCCTGCACTTGATGAAATGTCGCTTTACTTATCCATTCAGGCGTGGCGTGAGTCCTCTTCTCCATAACTGTTCTTTACTGTGAGACTTCACCCGTCTGAATTTTATTAGTGATTATTCAGCCTATATTTTTATTTTACTATCATTTAAATCTCTCTCTCTCTCTCTCTCTCTCTCTCTCTCTCTCTCTCTCTCTCTCCTCAAACAGGTGTGCTAATAAATTTCAACATTTACCATCCCTCCATTTTCGCTAATTTCCTCTCTCTCACTTTCACCATCCCTATAACTCGACCTTTTCGGAATGATATTACCACCAGCGATAAAAACCCCGGTTAACTATCAAAGACGAAAAACAAATTTATCTTTCTCACTCCTCTAAGCATATGATTCACCATATCCTTCTGTGGTGGGTCCGTGATCGACAGCTGTTACCTTCCCGGATGAGAGCAGAGTTCATATATTTCCCGATATATGGATAATACTGCGCCTATTACGTCAAATAATAGGCAATATATCCTCATTCTAATGCACTTTGTTCGACTCCACGACTTAAAGTCCTTAACTTCGTGTATGTGATTCACCATGGTCTTGGATCACGTGTTGGACTCGTGATCCACAGCTATTTTTTTCATCCCGGAAGAGAGCTCAGAGCTCATATATGACCGATCTATGGGTAATACTGCGACCTTACGCACACACACACACACACACACACACACACACACACACACACACTCAAACGCAACTCCCGCCCAAGAGAGTTGGAATAACAACCCGCAGCACAGTGATATTAAAATTATTTCAGCCCTGGACGGGATTCGAACCAGGACCGCTGTAGTGGCGGCCAGGAACTCTAACCACTGCGCGCGCGCGCGCTCGTGTGTGTGTGTGTGTGTGCGTGCGTGCGTGCGTATGTTCGTGGCAGAGCCAGAGGACCAGACGACCATGAAAGTACAAAAACGTGGCCACGTTTTAGTCTTGTCAACGTGATTTCATCAATTCCGTTGTTAGACTCCCGCCTCTCTCAGTGTGTACAGAAATGGCGTAGAGCTTTACACTTGGAGACGCCGAGCAGTCACCTGTGCCCTGTGTGCTTCGAAGGCCTGAATAAGGAAAAGGTATTGCTAGATGTTATAACCAATATAGCTTCACGTGAAGGGAGGTGAGGTCGAAACCAATGCGGCACAGCGACACGTAGAACAATAGTCTTTCCATGTTGGTTTGCGTGTGTAATTCTCCATGGTCTTGGATCACGTGTTGGACTCGTGATCGACAGTTTTTTTCCCTCCTGGTAGAGAGCTCAGAGCTCATATATGGCCGATCTGTGTGTGTGCGTATGTGAGTGAATGTGTGTGTGTGCGTATGTTTGTGTGTGTGTGTGTGTGTGCGTATGTGAGTGAATGTGTGTGTGTGCGTATGTTTGTGTGTGTGTGTGTGTGTGCATGCCTGCGCGCGCTTAAACGTATTTTGTTTCAAAGTTCACATACGCGCAGGAATGCGAGAACAGCGTCTGCTCATCCTAAATGACGAGCTACATCAGCTATCTTCATGTCTGCCATCAACGCGACCTCATGGCCCAGACTTGAAACCGGCAATAAAGAGACGACTTAGAATTTACAAATATACAAACTGTGTCCCCATTATCTTTATGTCGTAAAAGTCGACATAATGTCACGTACATAAGAACATAAGAATGAAAGAATCTGTAAGAGACCATAAGGCCAATACTAGGCAGTTCTATGTCCATTACTATCTATTATCCCCGTCTATAAATTTATCTAACACTCTCTTAAAACAACCGATAGTTTCAGCGCTCACTACAACTCCTTAATGTTCTCAAAATCGACATGACGTCACGCAGGACTTATGGTAGGACGATATGACGTCATCACATGTGGACAGATTGTGAATTATTAAGTTTTGGTTTTCAAATCCTAGAAATGCATTTCAAGATCCGTGATCCACAGTTCAATATCAAGTCCTAGAGTGGAAACGAGTGTGAGTCTAGAAATGTCAGTGGGAATCTTGAAATATGTAGCGATATGTGGAGCTTCCACAGTTTTTCTCACTGTGGAAGCTGCACATATGGCCACCATGGAAAATAACAATGAATGAATGAATGAAAATGAAAATGAATGGTTATACAATTAGATACAGAGTAATTAGATAAATGAATAGACAGTAATGTAATAATATGGATAAGTATACAAATGAACACATGAATAGTTAGATAAATGAATATATGAAATTGAATATGAGGAATGGATATACAAGTAAATGCATGGATAATTTGATGAATTGATAGATAAGAATAAATTAAGATAAGTAAGTATGCACATGTTTGCATGAATAATTACGTAAACAAATAAATGAAATTGCGACAGTTCTTCCCAGAGAAGTCTATTACAGAGAATGGGAATAGGCGAGGACCGTTGGCGGATGCAGTGGGACCTTGGGTTTCAAAATGATGAACCTCGTAGCTTCAATTGATTACAAAACAATTATATGGAAAAAAAGTTTATTCCTGTACTCGTTTATGAATGCAATAGATAGATATTAGGGTAATTAATTCTTTACTTGATTATATTTCTATTTAATCATTAATTACTTAATTCATTTGTCTATTCATTTACTGTATTTATTATTAGTTATATGTCAATTTATTATTATTTACTATTTACCTGTTTGTTTATTATTTACTAGTTACCTGCTTGTTTATTATTTACTATTTACCTGTTTGTTTATTATTTACTATTTACCTGTTTGTTTATTATTTACTATTTACCTGTTTGTTTATAATTTACTATTTACCTGTTTGTTTATTATTTACTATTTACCTGTTTGTTTATTATTTACTATTTACCTGTTTGTTATTATTTACTATTTACCTGTTTGTTTATTATTTACTATTTACCTGTTTGTTTATTATTTACTATTTACCTGTTTGTTTATTATTTAACTATACCTATGCATTTATTTATGTATTTTATTTGTTATTTACATTGTTGTAGTTTTTATTTATTATTTTATTATTAATATTATTTTTTTTCGCATCCGACCGAGACATGGATCAAAAGGTCTCCTGTCGGCATGCTCCGCCTTTGTAATCCTTTGTTAGCATATGGACAATATTTCATCACAAAATGTATTTTCATTTTTCATACGTTTCTCCATTTAGTTGTTCACTTGTTACTTAATTCATCTGCGTATTCATTTATTAAGAAAGATGGACAAAGGCTTTGCATTTGGAAAACATTCCATCGCAAACTAATCTATTTCAAGTTTGTTTTGCGTGTTTGAAATATTAATCCTTGCCAGAGCCTCAGGCTTGACCTGAGCGTTTGACTTTACATATATATATATATAAATATATATATATATATATATATATATATATATATATATGTGTGTGTGTGTAAATTCAAACGTGTGTGTGTGTGTGTGTGTGTGTGTAATTCACCATGGTCTTGGATCACGTGTGAACTCGTGGTCGACAGCTACTACCCACTCGGAAAAGAGCTCGGAGCTCATATATGACCGATCTATGGGTAATGCAGTGACCTTACACACACACACACACACACACACACACACACACACACACACACACACACACACACACACACACACACACACACACAACCTCCCTGCCCACGGGAGTTGGAGTAACAACCCGCAGCGCAGCGATACGAAAATAATTTCAGCCCGGGGGGGATTCGAACCCTGACAGACGTAGTGGCAGCCAGGAACTCTACCACTGCGCCACGAGTCGTGTGTCTGCATAAAAGTTCCGGCCGTCGCGAGCTTTGAACTCGGGTCCCGTAGTTACATTTCCATGCCGGTCAAGTCGTGTAGCTGGATAGAATTGTGCAGAGGGAGCAGGGAGACTATGATAAGACCTATTGTGTGACCTGAGGTCACACTCAACTGAAAAAAAATCCAACTGGAGATAGAGATGGGTGAATGTACTGGTATATAGCTATAGAGGTGCAAAGTAATTAGACTGAGGTAAGGAGAGATATAGATAGATCGAGAGAGGGAGATGTATATAGGTAGAGATAGATGGGGATGTATTTAGTTATTGGAAGTGAAAGAGGAGAGGGAAATATACAGAGAGAGGCAGAGAACTAAGTAAGAAATCAATCCATTTTGCGAGCGGAAATGTTATCTTCAGGTGAGCGAAATCTTTTGAATAAACGAAATCACTGAACTAAATAAAGGAATAATTTAGATATCGTTTTGATACAGGACTGAAATGTTTCTCTTATCAGAGATAAAATAATGACCGGAGGCGGTGAATGGAAATAATTACGTTAAAATTTCACAGTGATATTGCAACTCGTTCGCGCCAATATTAGTTGAAGATGAGGTCATGACTTCTATTTCCTTACAAAAATAAATATATAAAATAAAACAAAATAGGAAGTGATTCCTGGTACAAACGAGCATATTGTAAGACTTCTTTGCAAAACATTATCCATGCAAATCACACAGGTCTAATCGGACTATATGAGGATTCAGAGAATAATCAAGATTAAGAAAGGATTAAAGCAGGGGATTAAGTTCAAGCTAGGTATTTTACAATCTGACTGGAAGGGGTTTCCAGAAATGGTATTTTCTTATGTGGATAGAACCAGTTATGAGTTACTAGTTATCGCAATTCCTACAAAGTTATCAAGATTTGACGACGAAGTAGTTGATAGTAAAAATACTATACAATGACAGAATCTAATAAGAGACTGGAAGATCCCACAAGGCCTACACTAGGCACTTCCATGTCCCCTACCACCTGTCACCCCTATCCATATAGTTTTCTAACTTTCTTTTAAAACAACCAATAGATTCAGCGCACACTACACGCTTACCAAGTCTATTCCATTCGTTAACCAGCCCATTGCTAAACCAGTTCTTGCCTATTTCTTAAATCTCGTTTCTTGTTAGGTCAGGACCTCCGGTGTGGAAATAGTTTTCGACGTAAGAAGAAAAGTTAAGACTGTATAATGTGTATGGCATCTTAATATGGCTGTGCACTGTTGATGTAATCGGAAACTTGCTAGTCACGCATTCGCTTAGTCGTGGGTTCGAATCCCGCACTTCTCACCGCTACCCAGCAGTGATTGTTACCTGCCCCAACAGTCCCCAAAGCGCTTAATAGGGCAAAGGCGACGGCTTCGGCCGTAGATATGCCTTTCCAGACACCTCGTCACTTTATCCAATATGTTTATCGTCAGGGAATTTTATTCCGCCATGATGCGGCCGGAGCCGTCACCTTTGCCCTATGCCCTTGGACTGTTGGGTCAGGTAATTAATTAGCCGTCAGTGCTCGGAATCGGAGAGGAGCGTGGGATTCGAACCCACGACTAATCGAATACGACACCAACACCGCACAAAGAAAAATCCCTTTATTATTCTTTTGGTATCTATAATCGACTTGTCTTTATTCTGGTTATCATAAGGCGATTTCATTCACCCACCATCGACTTTACAGGCTTCATCGCCTTCCGCATAAGCGACGACGAAAAACAGAAAATTAATCTGATTTTGATAACGCGATAAGCCTGCTCGAGTGGAGATAAAGAGGAGGGAGTGAAGAGCCCGTCTGAGGGGATGCTACGGTGAGGAATCTGATGCGTGTGAACGGCTCCATTGACTTACATTATAACTGAACCGCCGCGGTTCGAACCGGGGCTAACGGTGTGTTAAGTGGAATCTAAAGGAGTGTTGCGTCGTCAAGTCTCCTTTGTATAAGTGAAGCCACGCGTGAATGATATTGATTCTTGCAGAAGGAACCAATTAGGTTGTTTACTGGAACGATGGGCCCACAAATCCTTCCTAATGAGGGAGCAGTTGGGAACAAAAAGACCTATCAATGGGTTTCCAAAACACCTCACTCAAGTCATCGCCTCCGTTCAATAGAATTATCTTCCGGTAGAGTAAGCATATTACATCAAGTAAATGAGAGACGGATCGTATGTGGAATATATATTCGGTCCGGGATCCGATTTTACCCGAACGTTAAGGAAATGGACAAGAACCGGTTTACCAATAGATTGGTTAATGAATGGAATAGACTTAGTAGCCATGTTGTGAGCGTTGAGACTATTGTTTGTTTTTAAACGAAGGTTAGATAACTTTATGAATGGGGGTGATGGGTGGAAGTGTGTATGGTACTGCTTAGTGTAGGCCTTATGGTCTCCTGCAGTTTTCTCCATACTTATGTTCTTCTTACGCCTATTTTACTGTTAGTAAACGACACGGGGAAGAGGATTGAGTAGGAAAAATGATACAAGAATCAAATAAAACCAACAACAACCTCATCGTCATGTTGAGAATTCTATGCAAGGGCTACAACAAGTCATATAATTGTGAATACCAGAAAGGATTGTCATAATAGACTTATGGAGCACAGAATGGACGATGGACGTAGAGCATTGCCGTTTTCTAACTTGCCACATTTTTATTTTTTTCTCTTGCATCTGAAAGATATATATTTTTCTATGTCATGTTTACGATAGGTTTAGGTAAGGAGTTATTGGACAACGTAAGTTTCATGTTAAATATCCGTGTTTTCGTGATTCTGGACTTGTACCGATCGCCTTCCTCGTGACTTCACGAAGAGGGGATTGGGGTGAAAAATGTTGAGAGCCAATGGCTTAGTCTCTCGCTTGAAGAGTCTTGTTACCAAAAAACTCGAAAACCACGATTAAAAAAAGGAAAAACATTGGGAGGAAAGATGGATGGAGGGGCACGATTCTCAATAATGGATTTGAATTGAACAAACTTAGATTTAAGAAAGAAATAGGTAAGAATTGGTTTAACTAACAGGGTAGCCAACGAATGGAACAGACTTAGTAACCATGTAGTTAGTGAGCGCTGGAACTATCAGTTGTTTTAAGAAACGGTTAGACAATTTCATGGATGGGGATGACAGGTGGTAATGGACATGGGACTGTCTAGTGTAGGCCTCATGGTCTCTTGCAGCCTTCATTCTTATGTTCTTAAGTATTTAAGAATGAAGAAAGTGGCCCTGAAGAGACGAGGATGTTGGGGTGGGTGACTCGGAAGGTTAAGGTTGGTAATAACAGGATCTCTGGGAAGATGAAAGAGGAGTTTCTTCCATCGTTGTGGCGGGAGAGATAATGGAGGACTGGGGCAGGAAGAAACTGAGCGGGAAAAAGGAAGAGACTGAAGAAGAGAGGCACGGATTTCATTGATCTTTTTTTATTATTATTATTCTTTTAACTTCTTTATTTTCATTTTAACTTCTTTATTTTCATTTTAACTTCTTTATTATTATTCTTTTAACTTCTTTATTATTATTCTTTTAACTTCTTTGTTCTTATTTTTCTTTTAACTTCTTTATTTTTATTTTAACTTCTTTGTTCTTATTTTTCTTTTAACTTCTTTATTTTTAATTTAACTTCTGTATTATTATTTTAACTTCTTTATTATTATTTTAACCTCTTTATTTTTATTTTAACTTCTTTATTTTTATTTTAACTTCTTTATTATTATTATTATTGTTCTTATTTTTCTTTTAACTTCTTTATTTTTATTTTAACTTCTTTGTTCTTATTTTTCTTTTAACTTCTTTATTTTTATTTTAACTTCTGTATTGTTATTATTATTCTTTTAACTTCTTTGTTCTTATTATTCTTTTAACTTCTTTGTTCTTATTATTCTTTTAACTTCTTTATTTTTATTTTAACTTCTTTGTTCTTATTTTTCTTATAATTTCTTTATTTTTATTTTAACTTCTGTATTGTTAACTTCTTTGTTCTTATTATTCTTTTAACTTCTTTGTTCTTATTATTCTTTTAATTTCTTTATTTTTATTTTAACTTCATTGTTCTTATTTTCCTTTTAACTTCTATTTTTATTTCAACTTCTTTGTTCTTATTACTCTTTTAACTTCTTTATTTTTATTTTAACTTTTTTCTTATTTTTCTTTTAACTTCATTGTTCTTATTTTCCTTTTAACTTCTATTTTTATTTCAACTTCTTTGTTCTTATCACTCTTTTAACTTCTTTATTTTTATTTTAACTTTGTTCTTATTTTTCTTTTAACTTCTTTATTTTTATTTTAACTTCTTTGTCCTTATTATTCTTTTAACTTCTTTATTTTTCTTTTAACTTTTGTTCTTATTATTCTTTTAAATTCTTTATTATTCTTTTAACTTCTTTGTTATTATTATTCTTTTAAGTTGTTTATTTTTATTTAAACTTATATTATTTTTCTTTTAACTTCTTTATTTTTATTTTAACTTCTTTATTATCATTATTATTCTTTTAACCATCAGGGTGGCCAGATTTAGCATAATTATGCTAATTTTTAGCATATTTTTCATCAAATTGTACCCTATTACTAATATGTAATACAAACCGAACGTATGAATAAAAGATGTAGCATTATTTTCTTTGCCAATCTAGTATCATTTCAGCTGTTATTTAGCATCTTCCCGCTTGAGAAATCTGGTCAAACTGGTCACAAGGTAGTCCGGGGTTCGGTTCCTACAGTCAATGAGGCATCTGCTACACGCCCTCCTTCTCCTCTTTCTCTTCCTCCTCCTACTCCCCCTCCTCCTTTTTGCAACAAATCTACCTCGTCCTCCTCCCCCTCGTTTTTGCAACAAATCCACCTCTTTCTCTTCTTCCTCCTATTCCTCTTCCTCCACCTCCTTCCCCTCCTTTTTGTAACAAATCCACCTCCTCCCTTTCCTTTTTGCAATAAATCCACCTCTTCCTCCCCTCCTCCCTCTCCTTTTTGAAACAAATCCACCTCCTTCTCTTCCTCTTCCTCCCTCCGCCTCCTCCCCCTACTTTTTGCAACAAATTCACCTCCTCATCCTCCCCCTCCTTTTTGCAACAAATCCACCTCTTCCTCCTCCCCTCCCCCTCCTTTTTGCAACAAATCCACCTTTTCTTCCTCATTCCTCATCCTTCTCCTCTTCCTCTCCCCCCTTTTTGAAACAAATCCACCTCCTCTTCCTCCTTCTCCTTCTCCTCCTCCCCTCCTTTTTGCAACAAATCCACCGCATTCCATTCTCAATCCTCAGTGTCGATGGATCAAGCGTGTTTCTGTCACTGCACGAGGGGAATTATTCAGAAGCGGCGAGACTTCGGACAAATACCAGCCTTTTAATTAACAGACAGGTTTCAGCACGGGCTATGTACAAGTGGTCAAATTGTATATAATTGATAAGATAATGGCCGGTGTCAGAACACGAAAACTCAATTAAAAGGTGTTTCATTATTGCGTCGGCCATTGGTGAAAATATTAAATGAAATGATATATGATTAACTGGAGAGTCTGGGGTTGGATTTCAGGAGGACGGGAAAGCTGAATGAAGCTGAATGAAGCTTTTTGTCGTGGTCAAGACTTAATTGATTTCATTTTGGTGAGGGATCGGAACGGAGGAAGTGTAAATGGAGAAGAATAGAGTGAGTTTATGAGAGTGAGATGTTCCGTAAATCAAAGGTTTATAATGGAAGAGATTTACTTTTTTTTTTCTTCGCTGTTCTTTGGGACTCTTGGTGATCCACAACCGCTTTCGAAACGTCTCGTCGTGTCTTTCTGCCCTGTGGCGCCACCTCCTTCCATTCTCTTGGTAATGAGATTAAAAAAGATTGAAATGGGCAGGACATGTTACAAGCATGCAAGAAGATAGATGGCCAAAGAAAGTGCTCAATGGTGGAGTGCGTGTAAGACGACCACTTGGACGACCCAGAAAAGACTTGAGGAGATGCGCTGAAGAAGATAATGGAACACATACGAGAAGTATTTGGCAGATGACAAAGATGTTTTTTTTCAACAACTTGGAGTTGATTTGCTGGGTTGATATAAACTTCATACACTAGGCAGTTCCATGTCTCTTATTGTCATAAAGTTATGTAGCCACTCTGTTGGTAAAGCAGTTCTTGCCTATTTCCTTCTTAAGACTAAATTTGCCCAATTAAAATCCCTCACTACGAGTCCTGTCCTGTTGTCTTAATATGATGACCTTGCATGCGTCACCTTTGTTAAAGCCCTTGACCCAATTGAATACGTCTATTAGATCACCCCGCACATTTCGTCTTTCCAGAGAGTGTTTGTTGTTATTCTATCTATCTACAAACATTCTTTTCCCCCTTATAAGGGGGGTAACTAAATCAGAGGGATATACCTATTGCCAGCCATTTCACTGTCCTCCACCTCTCTTTCCGCCCCTCCCTGCACCGGCCAACTCCCGTGGGACAAACGCAATGCAGCAAGACACAGTACATCCACAGCAAGGCCGCTTCATTTAATCGGCGATCACCCCTCGCCGTCCTCGTGTAAATTGTCATCGAAGTGTTTTAATCGACACATTTATTATCATATCGACCCTAGTCTTTTGTTAACCTGAAAAAAATCATTGGAATGTTAAAACTATCTTAACTACATCCGCACCTGGTAAGCTCAGACTTTCATTCAGTCAGATTCAGGATTATTTTATTCAGATACATCTTGATGTACCAGTTATTCATTTACCTCTTCGGTTTGTCTGCTACCAACATGTTCGATTAAGCTGTGCTCCTCTCGTTTCGTAGTGGATGGGTACAGCCTTAATCGACGTACAATGTTAACTAATCTTGTCTTACACAGCTGCGGTTCTGAATGTCAGGGAAATTAATTGTAAACAGTGAACTCATCAGCTAAATGCTTGATGCAGCGGACGCGTCGGGCAAACTGGACGTTCGCTTGCATATTAAGTGCAGCTTTACGCCTGGCGCATAATTCATAAAGTGTCGAGCGGTTTTCGAGCCAACTCGGGTTACCTGTTAGGAGGTCACTATCTCGTCATATTATAACCAGTGAATCCCGAAACTATCCTATACGACGACCTCGTTTTGTTCCCAGCAGATCCGCACGAACACACACACACACACACACACACACACACACACACACCTTTTCCTGTATTTACATGAAATTACGAGGAGACGGAGAGGGTGGGGGGTCGCCGATTTAATAAAGCGGCCTTGCTGTGGATATGCTGTGTCTAGCTGCATTGCTTCTAACCCAGGGTAGTAGGCGAGATACAGGTATGACCCGTCACCCAAGAAAAGAGAGAGGGAGTTGTGGTGAATGGGAGTGGAGTGGGTGGAAGTGGAATTATGCTTTTTGACTTTGGCTACCTCCCTTGTAAGTGGGGAAAATCCCTTGGTATATGTATTTTTTTATATCTTAAAACTGGTTAGTGACTGGTAGAATTACACTTTGCACGTATGTTACAACAGATAACATTATTTTTGAGCAGATGATGTCACGCCTACAAGGGAGAACAGACCTTTGGTATATAGATAAATAAATAAATTGAAATAAATATTTTCATTATATTTATCTTGAGTTCCATTGATTACAGTGTCCTTTTTTGCTATTGGGTGGGGCTGATATACAACTGAATAAAATCGTCTGGCGACACCATAATTAAAATGAGAAAAAATCACATATGCAGAAGGATCCAAATTGATAGACTGACTGCCAGAAGTTTCCCTCATCTGAACCAAATCGCCAGGTGGCAACCAGAATATATTGTTGCAGATAATATTTCCATTTCATTAAACAAGGCTGGCATTAATGTTGTGAAAACCAGCTTAGTAACAGTTAGCAATATTATGAAAATAAAAGTAAGCAAAATGAGCATCAAGCAAGAGTTCACTGTGTGTCATGCTCAGGTTGTACCAATGTTTACATTGGTGAAAGTTTCCGTAGTGTTGACAAAAGAATACTGGAATATAAATCTAATATGAAAAATTATGGTATGAATAATGCCACTGTTAGACATAGATTCAATACAGGCCATATTGCTGACTGGAATAGTTCTAAGGTAATAAAATATGAAAACCATACTATGAAACGTAGATGATTTGTATCTAATTTCATATCTACTATTGATAATATCAACCAAAATAATTGATTCTTTACATTAAATAAACCTCTAGCAATTCTGGTAGCGAGGTAACAAGCAATCTACGTAAGTTTTGTTTACACTATTTCCATGTTCGTTTCTCCCCCCAAACTTGGGCTATATAAGAAGTGAGATGTTTGTCCACTGTGTTATTTCTGAAGAAGCCCTGCTGGGCTTTTGGTCTCTTATTATACTTTTGCTCTCTTATTATACTTTTGGTCTTATTATACTTTTGGTCTCTTATTATACTTTTGGTCTCTTATACTTTTGGTCTCTTATTATACTTTTGGTCTCTTATTATACTTTTGGTCTCTTATTATACTTTTGGTCTCTTATTATACTTTTGGTCTCTTATTATACTTTTGGTCTCTTATTATACTTTTGGTCTCTTATTATACTTTTGGTCTCTTATTATACTTTTGGTCTCTTATTATACTTTTGGTCTCTTATTATACTTTTGGTCTCTTATTATACCTTTGGTCTCTTATTATACTTTTGGTCTCTTATTATACTTTTGGTCTCTTATTATACTTTTGGTCTCTTATACTTTTGGTCTCTTATTATACTTTTGGTCTCTTATTATACTTTTGGTCTCTTATTATACTTTTGGTCTCTTATTATACTTTTGGTCTCTTATTATACTTTTGGTCTCTTATTATACTTTTGGTCTCTTATTATACTTTTGGTCTCTTATTATACTTTTGGTCTCTCTCCTACTTTGTTGTAATCGTTGCTGCCTTTTACTCATTACAAAGGAATACAAAGGCGGAGCATGCCGACAGGAGACCTTTTGGTCCAATCTAGGTAGGTTGCGAAAAAATCATAATAATGAAATAATAAATACAAACTATAATAATGCCTATTTTTCATGACACTTTAATCCCCCAAAATATATATATATTTTTTTCAATCTACAGTTTACCTCCACCTCCACTCCTCCTTTTCCTACCACATGCGACCTCAGATACCTAAAACTGTCAATTTCTTCCATCCTCTCTCCTTTAAGACTTCCTTCCAACTCACTGTTATCCTCTCCTCTCGTACATCTCATCACCTTGTTTTTTACCCACATAGACCTTCTACTTTCTTCTGTCGTATACTTTCCCAAACTCAGTCATTAACTCTCTTAATATCTCCTCTGACGCTGTCACAAGCGCAGTGTCGTCAACAAACAGGACTTAGCTTGTCTCCCACTTTTTTCCAAGATAGATGAAAACATATACTTAAATAGATGAGTACTTAAATAGGTGAGTACTTAGATGAGTACTTAAATAAGTAGGTGAATACTTGAATAGGTGAATATTTGAATAAATAGATGAGTACTTAAATAAGTAGGTGAATACTTAGGTGAATACTTGAATAGGTGAATATTTGAATAAATAGATGCGTACTTAGAGGCATACTTAGATAAATATGTGGAAAGTTAAATAGATGAATACATAAAGAAATGAATACATAGATAAACAGACGGAAACATAAATAAATAGATAAATACGTAAATAAGATTTGCAATTCGTATTTTTGTCTTAGAGTTTCATTCCGCCCCCCCCCCCCCACCCCATGGAATTTTATCTTTACTCTTTTTATGCCAAAACGTGAGGTTCTTACGGTTTGCCCCGTCACGGCTCGTGCCAGAGCTGGACTGGGCAACCCTTGGCTTGCGTGCAAAAACCTGGCACACTAACGATTTGTTTCTAGCACGCGAAACGAAGAAGTAATAATAATAGTAATAATAGTAATAATAATAATAAAATGATAGTAATAATAATAATAAAGTGATAATAGTAATAATAATAATAAAATTATAGTAATAATAAAATTTCCAACGTCTTTTGACCATTGGTAACCACATGCTGTACTGGTGCTCTTAAGAGGTGAAGAGAGAGCGCCCATACTCGTATGTAAGCTTATCGTTTTCTTTCGTTAGCACGTGAGAAAAATAATTGTATCAATGATTTGGCTGATTTTGGCACCCACCTTTGAAAAGGTTGCCCAGGCCTGATGTAGAGTCTAGTCTCATACTGCTGCCGCCGCGGGTTCAGTGGCGGGAACCGCCCTCATGGTTCATGTAAGACTTCTCGTCCCCAAAGGCCTTCCGCGACTTGACGTCACCGTGACGTCATGTCTCCAGTCGCGTACTCGATGCCTCAAGAAAATGTTGCTCTTTCTTGCTCTTCTATTTTCTCTCTGTATCTTTTCCAGACAAGAAGATATAGAATTGCGTATGGATAAAAAAAAAAGCCATAGACAATGGGTAAAATAAAAGATAATAGATAAAGGTGTGTATAGATAAATGCATATGTGAATCAATAAGTAAATGATTAAAGACAAATAGAGATAGGAAAACGACGATTGTGCATGAGTATACATTAATGGAATAAGAAAATTAGATAGATGAATACATGAAATGAATGAATACATAAATTGCATAGAAAGTAAATAGATATATAAAAATTAAATGAAAGATGAGGAATAAACAAAATAATGATACAAATAGATAGAAAACAAAATGATGAATTAAGTAAATAGATAAAAAAAGAAATAACTTGCTCTTAGTTACCCGACAAATGCTGACGGCTTGGGATGCAGCTTGTCTTCTGTTTTGACCCTCCTGCTCCTGAGAGGATGAATAAAATCACCTGACGGTAGCCATAATAAAATAAATAAAGTCTCGGTACGGATGGAGTCATCGGTAGTCCTGTAGTAAAAAGGATTTTAATTTCCAAGCGTCTATATACGACTTCAGCCTCTGAGGTACCTCTAGATCTGTGGAGTCTTCTGATAATAGGTTCCCCATAAATGCTCTTGCATTGCTCACCAATGAAGGATTACAAAGGAGGAACATGCTGACAGGAGACCTGCTTATGGACCAAAAGGTCTCCTGCCGGCAAGCTCCACCTTTGTAATCCTTCATTGGTGATCAGTGCAAGAGAATTTATGGAGATCCGGTAGCTGAAGACTCTTCAAATCCAGAAGTACTTCAGAGGCTGAAGTCGTATATAGACGCTTGTTCACCTCATCTTCCAGGCAGCAGCCTTTCCAGAAAACCTGGATACGGCTAAAGAGGCTACGCAGAGGTCAAATACAGACCCATAAATACATCCTGAATGAGTGTGACGTGACAGGACCTCCCTATCCATCAACAGACTTACACAACTTAGAACTAGTGATATATCTCACCAATTGGCAATTGAGGGTTGTGGGGCAGGAATCGTGTTAGGATGAGTTATGATAATGTTAATGCAAGATTATCTAAATTAACCTTTCCCAAACTGGAGTGTTGAAATAGGGGGGGGGGGGGCTGGGAAGTGAACTGGAGTGTTGAAATAGGGGGTTCTGGGAAGCGAACTGGAGTGTTGAAATAGGGGGTGCTAGGAAGCGATGCATACATACACTTTCCTTTACCCTTCTAGTAATAAGGTATTAGTTAGGGGGTGCTAGGTTCGGAGGAGCTTAGGGAACGTTCATCTAGAGCAGAGGTTCTTAACATTTTTTCAGTTCCCGTACCCCTAGATATCTCAGTAAATGCTCTCGTACCCCCCATCCAATACAAATACAATGCGAACATATGAAAAGGATTAGTGATACAAACCTTATTTTGATTTCTCATGGTAAACATACAGAACCGTTGCACTGTACCTGGATATGCCAAGATGAGAGGGAGGGAAGAGGGTAGAAGGGAGTGGAGTATGTAGGGGATGGAATGGGTGGGAGTGGTTTCTGTGCCCTTGTCTTTTGGCTACCCCCCGTGTAAGGGGAAAAGAGCCTTTGGTATATGTGTGTATGTGCCATGCACTGGCTATCATGTCTCGTACCCCTAGGTTAAGAACCACTGAACTAGATTGATGATTCCCAACCAAGGTTAGGTGGCTCGAGAGCTTACTAAGGGTTCTGCCTTAAGAGATAGTGACAAAGAGTCTTTGATTTTTGGGAATCTGCACTTATCAAAGAATAGATAGATGTCGAGACTCTTTCTACAAATGTCAGTAAAAATGTTTTT
Source organism: Oratosquilla oratoria (assembly GCF_046742065.1). Taxonomy (NCBI): domain Eukaryota; kingdom Metazoa; phylum Arthropoda; class Malacostraca; order Stomatopoda; family Squillidae; genus Oratosquilla; species Oratosquilla oratoria. The sequence goes on from NC_134801.1 coordinate 58,922,880, forward strand.
TTTTTTTTTTTTTTTTTTTTTTTTACAAATTCAATCTTGAATAATTCCTTTCCGCAGAAGGGAACCTGTTCTTGCTGCCCGGATACTTTATTGATCTCCGTGGCACTCCCTCACCCTCCACCTTGACGGGGGACAACATCATGGATGACTTTCGACTAAAGCCCATCTCGTATAACGACAATTTTCGAGTAACCTCTATCCTTACCAAGTGACACTTCTCCTTCACCCCTGGCTGCTGCCAGACGATTCCATTCGCCTCCGTGGCACTGTCGGTAACCCTTTTTGGGACCCAAGGAGTCTAGGGGGGGATGGGGTCCGCCTCGTCACCAGATGGTGCCTCTCTGTTATCTTTTTGGGGAAACCGCAGAAGGCCGCTCGATGACGTCATAATGCTCGGATGCCGAACCGGGGAAATTAAGGACTATGGTTAGGATGAGGCTCAGGATTGGGGTTAGGATTGAGGATTGGGAGGTAACAATTGGGTTAGGATGAGGATTAAGAGTGGGATCAGGATTGGGAGGTAACAATTGGGTTAGGATGAGGATTAAGAGTGGGATCAGGATTGGGAGGTAACAATTGGGTTAGGATGAGGATTAAGAGTGGGATCAGGATTGGGAGGTAACAATTGGGTTAGGATGAGGATTAAGAGTGGGATCAGGATTGGGAGGTAACAATTGGGTTAGGATGAGGATTAAGAGTGGGATCAGTATTAGGCTCATGATTGTGATTAGGATTAAGGAGAGGGAGATAGTGATGAGTTATCCTATTTCTAGAATTGGCTCAGGATTGGCATTAGGATTGAGGAGAGTGGGGAGGTAGTGATGGGTGATCCTATTCCTAAAACTATCAATAGTGGGACTAGAATTAGGCTCAGAATTGGGATTAAGATTAATGAGAGTGGGGAGATAGTGATGAGTGATTCTATTTCAGGATTGGGTTAAGGATTAGGGGGAATGGAGAGGTAATGATGGGTGACCCTATAACTAAAACTATCAATAGTGAGACTAGAATTAGGCTCAGGATTGGGATTAGTATTAAGGAGAGAGGGTAGTTATGTGTAATCCTGTTCCTGAAACTATCAATAGTGGGACTATTGACAACATGAGTAGGGTGACTATTATCCCACTCCTCGCCCCTCGTGAACTTGGGACTGTGAAAGGAGACCTCCCCCCCCCCTTTCTTCGTCTCCTCGGGGCCAATCAATAGAGTCTCCCCAATAGCTTACATCGATGACCTTTCAATCTTGCACATCATCGAACTCACGCGAAGAGGCTTTGGTGTGTTCTTCGGCCCGCGGACGCCCTGACCTCCGATATCGACCTGATGGGACATGAGGGAGAGAGAGAGAGAGGGGGGGGGAAGAAGGAGAGAGAGGGAGAGAGAGAGGGGGAGAGGGAAATGGAGGGGAGAAGGAGAGAGAGGGGGAGAGGGAGGGGAGAAGGAGAGAGGGAGGGGAGAAGGAGAGAGGGAGGGGAGAAGGAGAGAGGGGGGGAAGAAGGAGAGAGAGGGAGGGAGAAGGAGAGAGAGGGAGGGAGAAGGAGAGAGAGGGAGGGAAGGAAGAAGGAGAGAGAGGGGAGGGAGGACGGAGAGAGGGGAGGGAGGACGGAGAGAGGGGGAGAATGAGATGGAGGGGAGAAAGGGAGAAGGGGAGAAAGAGAGAGTGAACGAACGAGACAGGAGGGAGGGGAGAGAGAGGCGGGAGAAGGGGAGAGAGGGAGGAGTTAAAGAGGTAGAGAGGCACAGAGAGAGAGAGAGAAAAGCACGTTTCCTACTTGGTTTATTCATTTGTTCGTCAACTTTTAAATTTGTTTATATTTTTCTATTTAATTTAGTTTTATTTTCTTTTGATTCGTTCATTTTCATACTTTCCCTAATTAGTCTTTAATTTGTTTTTTGTTTTATTTCATTTATTTTCTTTCCTTATCTATTCGTCTTTTTCTTCGCACTGCATCATTATAAACCACAATGTCTCCCTTCAGCTTATATTTCCCTTCCAAGCCATTTTAGTTGTCTGTGACAAAATTCCTGTGTATTCTATACTTTGGAAGGGTAGTTTCTGTTGAGTATAGCATGCAATAGCTGGAATAGAGAAAATAAAGCGGGAATTCTTTACATTGCCGCACGACAATCCCCGGGTGACCCACGCAACAAATTTCTTTATTTCCTTTTCGAGTAAAAACGGGAATGTTATCCTCTCACCTTGTTAATCTGTGATAATCACATTTGTCCTGAGAGAAACTCACGAACAACTTACACGGCAGTCTGACAAGCGCGCTTTATCTTTGTCTGAATACGACATTCCTTTGGGTGAACAGATAAATCGCTGCATCATTGCAAGACTGTCGTAACTCAAAAATTTCAAGTATAGAGTTACAATGGTTTATAAGAATGCCGAATAATTCTGCGTCTTTTGGTAATAAAGTCGTAAGTCAAGTGGAGCCCTATTTACCTAATCAAGATGGTAAGTTTTGTTGCTTAGGGTAAAATTATTAAAGTTATAGGACTTAGATACTTTAAAATGCTTCTCCTGAAAAATCACGAAATTTGAGTTACGACAGTCTTGCAATGATGCAGAGAAATGAGTAAAATCGTAACGGGACAAAACCCCAACTCAGACAAAATCCCACCTGACAACTCCCCTCCTCCACTCAGACAAAATCCCACCGGATTTTAAAAACCCACTCAATAATGACACACCAAGACAAATCACTACATTAACCACAACAACACCTTTCAGAAAACATTTTATTTGTACATACAGTGCGTGTAAAATCAAATTATTCTAAAGATAATATTTAATAACCAGATAGTTAAACACACAATATTATTCATCCACTTTTACTTCGCACAGTGCAGTTATGAAATACTCCACAGCTAAGAACTTCATTTGTATTATCGTTTTACTGAGAGGCCATTCAAATTCTGGCGGTTCTTAGCTACTGGACGTGGACGCCACGGACATGAAGGAAATAGGATATTAGCTACCAGAGTAGAACAGTGTCGCGTACTCGGTACGGGAGATGTACAAAGAAAGACGATAACTACTCTGCTTCTGAGGAAGGTGTCATGGGTATAAATAGAATAGCCTGACGACAAAAAAGAATAAAAGGAAAAAGCTACACACGGTAATGAGGGGGTTGGACACTCAAAGCTCTCCTTATGCGGGATGAAATGTATCTTTAATACATGAGCCCTCCTTGCAATGAAAGGATTTTTGAAATCAAATTACGGAAAGGCAAACACGGCTGGAAGTTGCATTTGCATATATGAATCCACAAGTGACGGCATTTTTTACCCTTGAATGTACAGATCGCTACAAAAGTCTTGCTGCCTTTCCTGGAGGGCCCCGGGGGCGGGGTGGAGGGTAAGGTGTCATGGGTGGCGCTGAGGATGCCTCACCAGGAGGCGCTGAGTGGCCGCGGCCGAAGCAGTCACCTTTGCCCTATTATGCGTTTGGTCTGTTAGTGCAGGTAACAGTCACTGCTGGGAATCGGAGAGAAGCGTGGGACTCGAACCCGCGACTGAGTGAACACGAGACAAGCACGCTTCCGTTGACGCTACTAACGCAGCTCAGGTCACCCGGGGGCGGGATAGCTCGCTAGTAGCCTCAGTGTAATGAGAAGTTACGCCCGGAACGGAAGGGATTTGTCGATTATATAAATAAATCGCATGGCGATAGTCAGCATTAGATAAAAAATACCACCTTCGTGTAACATTAAAATGGAGGAGACAAGAGACCATAAGGCCTACACTAGGCAGATCTATGTCCCGTAACACCTTTCATCCCTATCCATAAACTTATGTAACATTCTCTTGAAACAACCAATAGTTTTAGCGTTCACTACATGATTATTCATTCTTTTCCAAACGTTAACCACTCCATTGCTGGTAAACCAGCCTCTTTCTTTCTTAAATATAAGTTTGTCCAATTGAATTCCGTTACTACGAGTCCTATCTTGTCTTAAACCAGACGACTTTATGCAACACAGAAGGTTATCCAAGCCTTAATAGGCCAACATTGTGTGATTTTGTTTTCGTAGGCTCAGACGACATGTGACCCTGGCAAGGATTTATGTATCGTAAATGGTTGAATTCACCTGGTAAAGGGTTACAAAGGCGGAGCATGCCGACAGGAGACCTTTTGGCCCATATCTAGGTCGGATGCGAAAAAAAAATCATAATTAATTAATAAAAACTATGATAATGTAAATAAATAAAATACATAAATGCATAGGTATAGTTAAATAATAAACAAACAGGTAAATAGTAAATAATAATAGATTAACATATAACTAATAATAAATGAAAATCAAACAGACAGATGATGACAAAACAAAAACAAATAATATAAAATAAATTATAATCATTACAGCATCTTGCTTAGGTGTTTATCTAAATGATTCTTAAACCTGGTAATACCTTTACTATTCGGTTTACCTTAGCTACAATAAATGAACAAGTTTATGTAATCTCTCTTCTGTTTTCGACAGACATTCCACGTGCACCCAAAAGCCTGTTTACTCCATCAATTCACCCCATTCTTGGTCTCGGGTTCATTCCATTCGCTTCTGCTTTCCACATTCACTTTTGCTCATTCCTTTTCTTCATGTGCACAAATCACCTAATTACTGGTCTTCCTCTTAAGTTCACTCCACCCACCTCTGTTTTCCATACTGGTTTTGTTCACCCCTGTTTTATATGTACTCACAAATCACTTCACCCTTAATCTTCATCTCAATTTCACTCCATCTGTTTCTGCTTTCCATACATTTTGTTCATTCCTTTATTCCATGTGCACAAATCATCTGTCTTACTCGTAAGTTCACTCCATCCACATATGCTCTCCACACACACTTTTTGTTCGTCCCTTTTTGAAATGTGATTATGCAGGGCTTTGTGAACAATCTGAATAACACTCAAAATGATAAAAAATTACGGGTCGTATCAGTCTTCATTGGAACCTATCGAGGAGACTTTAAAGACATGTGCACAAATCACTTCACCACTCTTTGATCTACCCTTCCCGACAGCTGTCTTTTCATTCAAGATCTCTGCCTCACCTCCACATTTCTGATTCTATTCAGTCTTGTATTGCCATCACACTTCTCAAACACTTCATCTTAAACATGTTCTGGCGTTTCCTTTCTGTCCCGTACATTCGAAGTCTTTACTCCATTCAGTGCCGCGGGGCACAACCACTCCTTCAAATAACTTTTTTTTTTAATTAGTCCCAGCGGAGGGATCCGATTTAGGGACTATCTTTTAGTTTCTCAAATAACTTCTTTGTAATCGTGGTTATAGGCTTTTACTGCCGAAAAAGTGAGGCACCATCTCTATACAGCTTCCTTAAAAAAGTCGAACAACTAGATAAAAACATGGCATATAACGTATAGTGTCGGCGCAGTCCATAACAAAAACAACAACTCTTCTTGTCTTCTTTCAGAAAACTTTGAGTAATTATTCCTTTTGTCAATGCAGAAGGATTTTTTTTCACGCTCGCTCAACAAGTTGGTGCGTATTTTTTTCATTCTTTTTCCTTCGTGTTTAAGAAATTTCTTACTTCGGTAGACTTCGGGCCGCATGTGGACCCCACCCCCCTTCGCCCTTAACAAACATTTCCATTGCAGACGACTCTGCACCAGACTCATCCAGTCTGTTTCCTCTTCACTTCGTTTTCGTACTTCTTCCTCTACGTTATCAATCCTATCTTTGTCTTGGTCTCCTTCATAGCCTTCTTCCTTCTGTGAGAATCAACACCGTGTGAGATCGAAACCTTTATTGGTACGACGTTTCGCTTGTTTCAGCTTTTTCAAGTACGAAACGCCGTACCAATAATGGTTTCGATCTCACACGGTGTTGTTTCTCACAGTCTTGTCGGCTTTTGCTTTTGTGTTTCTTCTTCCTTCTATTGTCCCCCACCATTACTCCTCTCGGTATTCTCTTTTTACTTATCCCCCCCCCCCATTTATGCATGGGGGAGGACGGAGAGAGGGGGGTTGCCGATTTAATGAAGCGGCACTGCTTCTGACCTAGGGCAGTGGACATGATGCAGGGATGACCCGTCATCCAGGAGGTGCTAAGATAAGAGGGAGGGTGGAGGGGTGTGGGGTGTATTCAGGGATGGAATGTGTGGGAATGAATTTATGCCTTTTCCTTTTTGGCTACCTCCCTTGTAAGGGGGAAAAAGCCTTGGTATATGTATGTATGTATTCCCCCCCCCCCCCTCCACACTCCTATGGTGGAGGGGTGTGGAGTGTATTCAGGGATGGAATGGGTGGGAATGATTTTATGCCTTTTCCTTTTTGGCTACCTCCCTTGTAAGGGGGGAAAAGCCTTGGTATATGTATGTATGTATCCCCCCCCCCCGAGCTCTTGTTGTTCTTCGCAGCTTTAATTGCTGTGTTTTGTTGATAAACTGTTTTTCAGACAATTCTCAGCCCCTCACCAAAACTGTATTTGTTATTGAAATAGGAAATGTTCAACATCTGCTCGTCATTGTCATTCTGTCTTTCCTTTATCCATTAAAACGTCTCCACTCAGACCAATAACCTGTTTCATTTTGTCTGCCCCCACTTTATGAACTTAAGAATATAATAACAGAAAAGACTGCAAGAGACCATAAGGCCCACACTTGCAGTTCCATCTCCCTTACCACTATTCATGTTACCTAACCTCCTCTTAAAACAACCAATGGTTCCAGGGCTCATTACATTGTTATCATGTTTATTCCATTCCTTAACTAATCTGTGAATAAACCAGTTCTTGCCTATTTTTTTATATTTTAACTTTATCAATTATTCTGTACCGTTCTCGTTTTCTATTCTCGCCCCGAGCCTACTAATTAGCCTTCCTTGTATTGAAATCTCCTTTTATATAATTCATTGTATTCCCTTTCGCTGTTCGATTGATGTCTGCTTTGCTTTTTCAACTTGTTTCTGCTCTATATATTTCTAGCTTCCCGTCCGCCGTTTCTCTACCGATTTCATCAAACAATTCGTTTCTCTTCCGTGTCCTTTTAACAGACCCACATGGTATTCTTGAATATAACATTTTCATCTTCCTCTTCATCAATTAATTGCAACACACCCAAACCTTTTATTTGTTTCTGTTTGAAGCGTATCTTTCATTATCTAGTCTTTGTGCTCCTTTTGTTGTTTGTTACTTCCACTGTTATCTTCTTTACAGTTTGTGCTCCTCTTGTTGTTTGTTATTTCCACTGTTATATTCTTTAGTGTTATTTTATTTCAGTTATTGTTTATTTATCGTTTATTCATTATAATTCATTTTTGATTATTTATTATCTATTATTGTCCATAATCGTTTATTATAGATAAATACATACATATACCAAGGCTTTTTCCCCCTTACAAGGGAGGTAGCCAAAAAGGAAAAGGCATAAAATCATTCCCACCCATTCCATCCCTGAATACACTCCACAACCCTCCACCTTCCCTCTTATCTGAGCACCTCCTGGATGACGGGTCATCCCTGCACCTTGTCCACTGATAAATAGATAAATAAGTAAAGAAATAAATAGAAACTGATGTATAAGAATCTGAATAAACAAATACATAAATAATTAAATAAATAAATTTAATAATATCTGAAACATAAGATTTAAGTCAAACAGATTAGAGATCTATGATGGGTTCGATGTGTAGCCGTGAGATGGTCACACGCAATAATTAACAAACACTTTGCAATCCAGCAAACTAAATACATCACAGCAATGACGATACTGGCGAGGTCAGACCATGTCCTTCCTAACACACAAAAACATAAGAATGGAGAAGACTGCGAGACCATTGCATTTCCATGTCTTCCACATCCACCTGTCTTCCACATCCACATCCTATCTTTAAACAACCGATAGTTTCAGCGCTCACGACATGATTACGAAGTCTATTCCACTCGTTAACCACTCTAGTAATAAACCAGTTCATGCCTATTTCCTTCCTAAACTTAAATGTCTCCATTCTTAAACCCAAATTTGTCCAATTGTCTTGCTGGCTGGACATCAGATCGGTGATGCAAGGATGTCGGAACGTTTTGGATCAGAACTTTGAGTGAAACTCCAGGTTACATTGATGTGATTGGAGTATTGGTGTCTGGATCAATAGGTTTTAGAAATGGTGCGTGCATGCGATTTGGTGTTCTAAGCTTCCCACGTAGACATTTTATCATCAATCGAGGGCATAATACATCACGGCGAGCGTTACTCCACTCACGCACCGACGTCAGTCCCTACGGCCTCTCCGACCAAGCTCCCATGCAGACGCCCTTCCTTCCCACTCCAAACAATTCTTGACAGGTTCGACCAACTCGCCTGAGGCCATGGATTATGTGGGTGCCCCCTTTCGTCTCCTTCATATCCCAAAACCTCTGACCGCCGCTGGATCTGGTCGCCCAAGCACACAAAGCAAAGGTTGCATATAAGGGCCTCCCAGTGTACACCCCTCACCTTTACACTCTGGAGGTAAGGGTGGTTCTCGCGTGGAGGCTTATGTTGACTGAGTAGAGGTAGGAGGCTTTGAGGTTGTGCTCTATGGGAGAGCTTTTCTGATGTATGGGAGGGAGGAAGGCTTTGATCTTGTGGCGGGCGTAGGGAGAGGCTTTGATGTTTGGAAATGGGATGTATCGAGCCAAAGGGAAAAGAGGTCTGTGCAATAGGCCACAGACGCACCCCCCCCCCCAAGCTGAAGTATTCAGTGAGTAAACTGAACTTTTACGCCGGTGACGTAACCTGAATCGTGTTGGACTCGCGTTTGCTGGGTTATGGGTTCGAACCCCGCACTCCGATTCCCAACAGTGACTGTCACCTGCCCCAACAGTCCAAGAAGCACATAGGGCAAAGGAGACGGCTTCAGTCGCGGCTACACAGTGCCTCCTGGCGTAGGCTCCTCACCCTCTAAACCAAATGTGTAGAAGAGATAATGTATTACAGCACACCACAGTTATCAGGGCGTGTGTGATTCCCCACGGTCTTGGATTACGTGTTGGACACGTGATCGGCATGTATTACCCTCTGGAATGAGAGCTCACAAAGACGTAAACTCCTTGCCCAACAGAGTGCCGGATCGCAGTGAACCGCTACTGAATTGCTTTAGCTCTGGGCGGGAATCGAACTCTGATCTCACCACGCTGTTGTTACCATTATCCCCTTCTCTAATCATCATCAGGAATGGGAACGCTTTCAGAATCTGGCATTTATGGCCTATTAACCATAACTATAAGCTTGTTTTAGCAATGTTATTTCGAGTCTATAATAATATGAATCTGTGGATGGAACAACCCTCTTGCAAGCTACAAAGCGTACATATATTTTTCAGTAAATTATCCAAGGGTCCAGCTACCTGGTAGAACCATTTATATCCCCCTGACAAACAAAGGCTGCAGTGTAGACACAACCTATGTCCGTATGAAAACCAGTATGTTGCAGTACCCACGACCTGGTTATTATAAAGGTCGAAACTTCATGGCAAGTCAGCTACTGAAACGGACTTTTCATATATTATGGATTATGCAGGACATCCATTCACACGATGCAATAGCAACGGTAACTCTAGTAGACAAGGATTGTGGCTATTAAATTTTCTTTACAGAAAGGCGGAAGATAAGAAATACAACAACGGAGGCTATTACGAGTGTATTATACGACATGCATCATAACAGAAATAACTGCAAAGAAATTGAAATAAAATGTCGCAAGTTGGGAGACATCGGGCTAGAGCAGTGGTTCTTAACCTGTGGGGAATGGCGGAGTTGCCAAGTGGGGAATGACCGGTCGGACATAAGAACCACTGTTTTTTTTTTTTTAATCGATGTGTTTTTTGTTTGTTTCTGATGTGTTCTCCTTGTCACATTTCGTGAATTTGTTTCCACCCACAAATAATCGATAGTGCTTCAAAATTTAATACATTACATCCAAATGTTGACTTACTTGGCTCACTAATAAGTTGGGAATTGTAGAAAAAGGTTAAGAACCCCTGAGCTAGAGACTTCCAAGAGCTAACAGGGAATTTGAAAATGCGAAACCACGTCACAAAGAGCAGGAAAAGGAGCCTCCGAGAAGAATTTGTGATTCAGAGCTACATGCGCACGAAGACGGTCCCTGGGGTTACACCGAAGGAGACTCTTCGCCAAGGACAGCGCAGTTGGCGGTAGACGATCCCCGAAGAACTCAGAGATCTCGGGAGGGGGAGAGTTCTGCTGGATGAGCAGAACTGAGAGTTGCGTGACGTCATCAACGCACCCGTAAAGCTGGGTCAGGAGCAGCGACCTATCTTGACCTTGTCCACCAACAAACGAACCACTCTACGTCAGGACCTCGATGACTATGACCCCTATCGACCAGAGGTCGGAATCGTAGGCAAGGATATCAGGTCTTGGGTAAACTTCGGGGGGTCGATAGGATGCAGTCATCTTATCCTGGAAGGGATAGTCGTCCTGGTGTTCCGACAAGCCGAAGTCCGCGATCTTGAGAACCCCGTTCTCGGCGACAAGAAGGTTTGAGGGCTTCAAGTCAAAGTGAATGAAGCCCGTAGCGTGACTGTGGGCTACACCGTAGATTAGATCTCTAAGAAGGGATTTAGCCCATGCGGGAGGCATGGTTGCCCCTTGCCGGCAGTAGGAGAGTATATCGTGTAATGTAAAAGGGACTAAATCAAGGACAAGCCCAATCGCTTGATCTACGTAGGAGACGTCAAATAACTCGATGTTTCGATGACCTTTCAGATGAGTAAGGGCTCGGATCTCCTTGTCTGTGGCTTGTTTCACGTGGTCAACGGTGATCTGGGATACTTTATAGGCGTAATGGGCATTTGTGTTGACGTCTTGAATTAGGTACACTGTGGAGAAGGATCCCTTTCCGATAATATAACGCCCATCGCCACTGTCCATGTTAAACTGTTCGGGGAGTTATTGGTAGGAAAAATAGTGGACAATGATGTTTGAAGTCGGTTGCAGTCAGTTTGGTTTTATATCCACTATTACATTTAAGATGACCTCTTCCAGGGAAGCACACTCTAACTTCGGTGACATTTTTGCTACAAGGATAAAAATCTAGCTACCGGGAAATATGTGTTTCACACAATGGATTTCACTATTGTGTAATAATTCTTGGTAAAGATAACGAAAGTCAAATGATAAACGTACTTTTCCCCAAAAAAAGTAGTGGAGGGTCAAATCAAACTAAAAGACATTTTGATGAATTTGTCTCCCTTGTATGTGTGTAACGCTATCCGATACCCGGATGAGTAACCATATTTGTCATTATTATGATACTGAGAACATTTGTAAGCAGACGCCAAAGCTAATCGATAGAATAGGATAATCACAACTAAACAAAAACATATATTTTATCGTCATTTTTTATTTCCAATTTGAATGATGGCAATGGAATGAAACTTTTTTTTTGACAGGGAAATTTGGGGAAAATAAGTTTAAGAAGTAGGTAAGCAAGAGTTGTTAACGAATGGAATAGACTTAGTAACCATGTGGTGAGCCTGGAAAGAATTTTTTTAAGAGAAGATTAGAAAAATTCATGTAAGGGGTGGAAGGTGGTATGGGACATGGAACTGCCTAGTGTAGGCCTTATGGTCTCTTGCAGTCTCCTCCATTCTTATGTTCTAAAGACTAAACATCCGACCTAGATATGGACCAAAAGGTCTCCTGTCGGCATGCTCCGCCTTTGTAAGCTAACAGGAAACAATCGTAGCAAATATCTGGCAAGAAATTTGTGGAAAATAGTGAGGCAAACCAATTCACTCTTAGAAGAAAGCAGAGCTGGGCGCGTTACTGCTGGACACGTAGTGCGTTACCGAAAACTCTGCGTATACATACTGTGTGGGTATATATATATGCTGTAACCCGGACCGCTCAAAGGAAATTAAAATCAGTAACACATTGACGGAAATGCATTCCCAGATTTTTCGGTAACGCACTGTCTGCCCGGCGGTAACGCGCCCACCCCTGGAAAAAAGTTTAGTTTATACTGTACAGTAACTGACGACAAACATACATCACAGGGAGGGATCCATGATTATAATTTATCTTATATTATTTGTTTTTGTTTTGTTATCTTTTGTCTGTCTGATTTTCATTTATTATTAGTTATATGTCAATTTATAATTATTTACTATTTACCTGTTTGTTTATTATTTAACTATACCTATGCATTTATTTATGTATTTTATTTGTTATTTACATTATTATAGTTTTTATTATTTTATTATTAATATGATTTTTTTTCGCATCCGACCTAGATATGGATCAAAAAGTCTCCTGTTGGTATGCTCCGCCTTTGTAACCCTTTGTAACATTGACTAAAATACTCTTGGTTAACTAATAAATGAAATAATTTAATTGATACTGTGGTCCTCATTTACTTTGATCTATTTCTCCAAACTTTACAAGGTCCCGCACATCAATGTTCTTAGTAACCAATATAACTGTGTATTATTTACAAGATAGTGTGCAGTAACTATAACTGTTGATTTTTACTTTTCTCAATTTGTTAAAAGAGTCAAGTCACAAATGTCAGACACGTTTCTGGTTGGAAAAAAAAGAAAGAAATAGGGTCGTTAATTCCAATTAATTTAAAAATTACCCCAAAATAGGAATCAATGTGAGAACACGCACAGAACAAGGAACCAAGATACTGTAATGATTATAATTTATTTTGTATTATTTGTTTTTGTTTTGTTATCATTTGTCTGTCTGATTTTCATTTATTATTAGTTATATGTCAATTAATTATTATTTACTATTTACCTGTTTGATTATTATTCAACTATACTTATGCATTTATGTATGTATTTTATTTGTTACATTGTTATAGTTTTTATTTATTATTTTATTATTATGATTTTTTTCGCATCCGACCTAGATATGGACCAAAAGGTCTCCTGTCGGCATGCTCCGCCTTTGTAATCCTTATCTACTTATGTGGTTTCATCCCCTTATAAGGGGGGTTAGCCAAATCAAAGACACTCACCTACTCCTATCCAACACACTTGTTTACCTCATAGCTCCTCTTGGATGTAGGATGATCCTTGTATCCTGCCCACCGCCTAGGTAGGACGTAATACAGCAAACACACATTCCAAAGAAATCGTCTTCGGCAGTTAGGTTCTTTCATAGCGACACGAGAGAATGTATCAAACCAAGACACTTCATACGTCAATGCAAAAGAAAATGAGTTCGAAAAATATGTTTTCATAAAATTATTGTGTCCTCGAATTGACAATAGCTCTTATGACCATGGAGTAATGAATGCGTTAGTGAAATAGAACCAGTAAATTACAAGAAATGTGAATATGATAGATCATAATTGCGAAAGATATTGCTTCATAAAATTTCAGTGTACCCAAGATTTAATGTCATTCATATTTTCTGTGATGGGTTTATGGGGGGTGGGAGTGAAAAAGCTGAATGTGGTATTCTGGTTAAGGAATTATGTGAATATTGCATAACTAATGAATAACATTCTAAAATCATAGAAGGTATAATATCCGGAACGACTGGATAATTATGTACAATACATGAAAGATTAAAACTGACGTCAGCCAGGAAAAATCATTATATATCATTGTAGTTAGTTAAAGAACATCACACTAGATACAGTAACCTTTGGTGTTAGTAACCTCGTTCTTAGATTAAAAAGTTGATCAGTGACATTAGATCCGCTGAAATTAATGTAACTTTTGTATAGATACTATCACACCTTGATATATATCTGAATGGTGTTTGTAATAATTTAGCTCAACAAGGAACTGAGAAAAGCTTTGTAAAAACATGTGTTCTTGTTTTACTTTGGAACTGAGCCTGGTAATTTTGTCCACTTCTCTGAATCAGGGGTTGCGAAACTGTCCTTTGGGATTTTGTCCTGTCACCCTTAAAAGATACCTCTACCATGACGTAGTTGGCGTTGTTAAGCACAGCGATATACATGATTTAGTAAATGCTACTTTGGTTTAAAGAAAAAAAAAAAGACGTATCTTCAATTTTAATGGAGTCACTACCTAATTTACAAATATGCGTCTGTTCATTTAGAATTTCAGTTATCGGGAAAGTGGGTTTTGCCATTCTAATACTGAGAAGCGTTTTGATTGAGGAACGAATAAAACGGGAATAATTATATTCATTAATGTTGAAGGAAAAAATAATCGATTTACCATATTAAAAAACTGGTCTGACTCCAATATTTAATGTCTGCTACGTTATGACCAAATATCTTGCCCCTAACTCACATCTGCTACTTTGTGGCTATAGTATCTGCTACTTTGAGACTTAATATAGTATTTGCTTCTTTGCGATGAAATATCGTATAACTGAATGCCTTTTGAAATATATCTTGGGACCAAATATTGTATAACCGAATGACGTTTGACCCGTTGTCTTGTGGCTAAATGTTGTATAACCGAATGACGTTTGACCCGTTGTTTTATGACCAAATATCGTATAACCGAATGACGTTTGACCCGTTGTCTTGTGACCAAATATCGATAACCGAATGACGTTTGACCCGTTGTCTTGTGACCAAATATCGTATAACCGAATGACGTTTGACCCGTTGTCTTGTGACCAAATGTTGTATAACCGAATGACGTTTGACCCGTTGTTTTATGACCAAATATCGTATAACCGAATGACGTTTGACCCGTTGTCTTGTGACCAAATATCGATAACCGAATGACGTTTGGCCAAATGTTTTGTAAACAAATGTCGTATAGTCGAACGACTTTTAACTAAATGTCGTATTGTCGAATGACTTTTGACTAAATGTTGTATAACCGAATGACATTTGACCAAATGTCGTATAACCGAATGACGTTTGACCAAATGTCGTATAACCGAATGACGTTTGACCAAATGTCGTATAACCGAATGACGTTTGACCAAATGTCGTATAACCGAATGACGTTTGACCAAATGTCGTATAACCGAATGACGTTTGACCAAATGTCGTATAACCGAATGACGTTTGACCAATGTCTTGTAATCAAGTACCGTATAATCAAATTATTTTTATAAATAATGTCATGTTACCAAATATCGTATGATCAAATGGCTTGAGATCAAATATAATTCATCACGCAAGATACGTAGGACACTACAGAACGTCTGTTGCCACATTCACGTCAGTTCCTAAGTCCAACCACGAGGAAGGAACTAATTTACTCACGAAAGTATCATCGGCCAAGTTTACCAGATTTCTCAAGCGGGAATATGCTAGGGAGCAACTGAAATGATGCTAGACAGCAGCTGAAAACATTGCTAGGTTGGCAAAAAATAATGCAAAACCTCTTGTCCCTGTGATACCTTTGGATTTGTATAGCATTATCTCTAGGGGGGAATATGCTGAACCTAGCATAATCATGATAAATATGCTTTGCCGTCCTGCGACACCGGAGTCAGTGCCAGTGAGCGGGGGTCGATACAGATTTTTAGTTCTGCGCTTGGCACCTGCGTGAGTGAGAGTAATTACGGACGCGAATAAAAACCTCGAAAATCGAAAGAAAATCGGGGATGATATTTGGGAAGTTTCATCAACGCGCTGCCACCGCGGTTGATATCTAATTTGCAACACTGCCACGGAAAAATCTAATTAGTGACTAAAACGTTGTTATCCGGGTGGTGTTTATAGCATTGCGGATGCCGCCAGCCAGTTTTTTTGTTAATTCCCGTGGCAACCTTTGTCCCCATCTCGGTAATGAAGGATTTATATTATTATTTATTATTATTATTATTATTATTATTATTATTATTATTATTATTATTATTATTATTATTATTATTGTTATATTATATTTATTGTTATTATATTGATATTATTATGTTATTATTATGTTATTATTATTACTTTATTATTATTACTATTATTATTGTTATTATATTATTATTATATTATTATTATTATTATTATATTATATTTATTATATTTCTTATTACTATATTATATTTATTATTATTATATTATATTTATTGTTATTATATTATATTTATTGTTATTATATTATATTTATTATTATCATATATTTATTATTATTATATTATATTTATTATTATTATATTATATTATAATTATATTATTATATTTATATTATATCATTATTTTATGATTCGTTTTTTAATGTATTTTCTTTTTTCTTTTATTTAATTATATTTTTATTTTATATGATTTGTTTTTTATTGTTTTATTTTTTATCTTTTATCTACATTCTTTTAGTTTATATATATTTTGTTTTACTTCATATTTATTCCATTTTAATTTGTACTTATTTTGTATTTAACGTTGTAATAACGTAGCGATTGCTTCACAGAAATATCTTGTTCTCCATTATAGTAAAAACAGAAATGTAAAGATAAATATACGTAAGATTAAATATACGTAAAAATAAATATACGTTTATGGATAAATTAGATAATAAATGATAGTGTCATAACAGGGATGTGAAGGATTATCTATGGAAATGTAATTATCACCGACTAGATGAATACCCTATCAAGAAAATACGGGTGCACAATTCTGATATATATATATATATATATATATATATATATATATAATGTATATATATATCTCTATATATATATATATATATAATGTATATATATATCTATATATATATATATATATATATATATATAATGTATATATATATATATATATATATATATATATATATAATTACATTATTACAACAGCAAAGCATAAGAAGAAACTATGTAGCGTGCAACGAGGTTGCGGGAAGGATAAGCGGATTATTAAACGAATGAGATTCTGACCATGAGACTCCCCATAAAAAATACATTTGCAGAATTCTAATTACATTATTACAACAGCAAAGCATAAGAAGAAACCATGTAGCGTGCAACGAGGTTGCAGGAAAGACGATAGATAAACAGATTATTAAACGAATGAGATGCTCACCATGAGCACCCTCATAAAAAACACAGCTGCAGAATTCTAATTACATTATTACAACAGCAAAGCATAAGAAAAGACTTATGTAGTGTGTAACGAGGTTAGGTGCAGGAAGGAGAACGCATCAACAGATTAGATACCTATAACGTCATGTTGCCTAATGCTTGTTCAGTCAGTTGAGCTTTAATAAGGAAACAGACAAGAACTGATTTATCAATGGAGTGGTTAACGAATGGAATTGACTTAATAACCATGTTGTAAGCGCTGAAACTATCGGTTGTTTTAAGAAAAGATCAGGCAACTTTATGGATGGGGATAATAGGCTATTGTTCTTATAATAATAATAAGTATCATTATTATTGTTATTACTATTGTCATTACTATTATTATTATTATTATTATTGGTATTACTATCATTATTAGTGGTAGTAGCAGTAGTACTAGTACTAGTAGTCAACAACCTAAGTTGTCAAACTTGGGAATTGGATAGATTTCTAGTTCAGAGTCGTGTGAGCCTGTTAATGGGAAGGGAGGTCGGACCATGCTACACTCATTTAGGATGTGTTTACGGTTCTGTATTTGACTGCATTGACAAAAGTCCGATTCGGAGATTCTCAATTTTTTCTTGTTTCCTACAAAACGACCAACACCTGTGTGTAGCTTACTTAGGTGAACCCAAGTAACCAGTCGTGTGTGTATGACTATAGACTATCAGTTACCACAGGATCTAGAAAACCTTCTGCTACCAGGTTCTCCATTAATTGGCACAGATGTTTCCTAGACTTAAGCCTATCTGGAGGGAGGACAGATGTTAAGGGACGTGAAACTGGCTAGTGTAGGATTTATGGTCTCTTGCAGTCACCCCCATTCTTATGTAAATTGTTTCTACCTACTTCTAGGCTAAATCTACGTCCTACCAGTTAGCTGTTGTCATTTATCCCCATATTTGCAGAAACCACAAGGAAATCAAAGAACGGAATACTGAACGTTTTCGTCTTAATAGACGAAAGCGTTTGGGATTCCGTTATTTGATTTCCTTGTGGTTTCTGCAAATATCCTTACTCACGCGTTTATTGTGATTATTGTTGCATTATCTCAATATGTCGTTATTATTTCTTTTCAGCTACAATTTACAATAGTTGGCATTGCATTTTTACCTTAGAATTGTACTGACGGTTACCGAGGAAGGCCAAACGGAAATAAATGATTGAATATATTGGCGGATCAAATGACGTAAAGGAGAGGAGCAAAGAAGTTACGAACTTTGCTGGAGCGGAGTTCCAGACCTTGAGAGATCCATGTCAATACTGAAATAGAAAATGTGAATTGAAAAAAATCGAGAGCCATGTACAAAAGACAACGTGATTGTAAAGGAAGATGAAAACATTTCAAAGTCAAGGGCGTAGATTGAAGGAAGATGACAGAAGAAAATATTGGTGGTATTCTTAAAAAAATATTTCCTAGTATATATCTTTCCCTTCAAAAGGATTTATATAAGGAAATATTTTTGAGAATACCACCGTATAAACCTAAGACTACTCGTAAATGAGATTTATCCTTTAAATTAGTTTTATGACTTTAGTATCTATGCGGATTAGAGCGTCGCTACTCGCGGCGAAGGTTGAGTTGACGGTTCGAACCCTGCCGCGAGCGAGTTGGACCAGGGGCATGGTTAATTAGATTCCACGCAACAAAGTCCTCTGTAAGGGGCACTGCCCCAGCCTCCTGATAGAGAGGAGGTCGTGACGTTCAACAGAATCTGTATTTATTATACCTGCCGCTGGAATAGACTTAGTATAACCATGTAGTTTGCGCTAAAACAATCGATTGTTGAAAAGATAACCTAATGAAAAGGGAGGACAGGTGGCAATGTGCATGGAACTGCCTAATATAGGCCTTATGGCCTCCTCCTTATGATCTTATCAAGAGGTGCAGCCCCGAGAGGCTGGAAGTCTGTCTCCGGAATGTGACCGAGATATCTTTGTCACAATTGTTAAGTTCGCTCTTTTAGTGTTAATTCTAGATACCTTACGATTTTATTCAACTGATGGAAACCCTCTCTCTATATCGAAAGCATTTAAACGTCATTGTACTAGAGGCGTCTAGAATAGAAAGGGATAAATGCCACACCTCCTCGATACGGGAATTTGGTTCTTAGAACATTAGACAATAAGAGCCAGAATGGCCTACGCATGACGCCAGAATTTCCCTCTCTTCATTCTAGACGTATGCCTGAAGCTAGATTAAATATTAATCTAATGTTCCGGTAAGCGGTTTTATGCAACTGAGGGAAACATTCCCAGCGGAAGGTTTAAAGACAAGCCGCGTGCCTCTGGGCCGTAGAGAGTATAACTGAAATGGTTTCATGAAAAGTAATTCAGCCGGAGGCACCTATTCAGGACTGAAATGGATAATGGCTGTTATGATATTATCTAATTATTGATCAATTAATTGTTCAGATGCTGTATGGTTAAGGATTACAAAGGATTACAAAGGCAAAGCATGCCGACAGGAGACCTTTTGATCCATATCTAGGTCGGATGCAAAAAAAAAAAAAAAAAAAAAAAAAAAAAAAAACATATTGATAATAAATTAAAACTATAACAATGTAAATAACAATTAAAATACATAAATAAATGCATTGGTTTAGTTGAATAACAAACAGGTAAATGGTAAATGATAATAAATTGACATAACTAATAATAAATGAAAATCAGACAGACAAATTATAACAAAACAAAAACAAATAATATAACATAAATTATAATAATTACAGCATCTTACTTAGGTATTTATCTAAATGATTCTTAAAGCTTCGAACTGAACTACATTGCACTACCTGAGCAGGAAGTTTATTCCATTCATTAACTACACGGTTGGCAAAGTTGTTTCTACCTACTTCCAAATTGAATCTATTTCCGGACAGTTTGAGACCATTGTTTCTTGTCTGATTCGCTTAATCCATTTGCTTAGCCCATGCTTATCTGTATTATTATTATTATTATTATTATTATTATTATTATTATTATTATTGTTATTATTATTATTATTATTATTATTATTATTATTTTTTTTTTTTTTTTTTTTTTTTTTTTTTTTTAGAAAAATCAAATAATATTGTAGATCACGTGGATTTCTGCAACAAGTCCATGGTCACGTTGGTAATCTGGAGATTAAGCCTAGATAGGATGAGTTTCCTCCCTGTGCAATTCAATTATGTACATCGACGATGCGTCGTGTGATTCTCTTATGATTTGTGAACTCAGTTAAATAACGTAATGATTTCGAAAAACCTCTATCAGGAAGTGCTGCCTTGAAGGGCTGGTATTCGGTCCACATTGTCTCTCTTGACTTTGAACGAGATCAATTTCTGTCATCACGGAAAGGCGTAGAGTGCGAGGTGATCGAATGGAGGTGTTCAAATGGGTCAAAGGTTTGAACATGGGTGATGCAAGGTCATCATATTAAGACAGCAGGTTAAGACTCGTAGTAATGGGTTTAAATTTGATAGATTTAGGTTTAAGAATGAAATAAACAAGAACTGGTGTACCAATAGAGTGGTTATGATTATTGAAAAGATTAGGTAAATTTATGAATGGGGATGATAGGTGGTAATGGAGATGGAACTGCCTAATATAGGCCTTATGGTCTCCTCCTTATTATCTTATCAGGAGTTGCAGCCCTGAGAGGCTGACAGTCTGTCTCCGGGATGTGACCAAGATCCTTTGTCACTTAGCGGGCCCAAGGACCGTTGCCAACTGCAATGGGGTTGCTGTTATTCTACTTTGTGAGAATTGAAGCAACTGTTGATACTGTTATGTGCCAATTTATTATTATTATTTACTGTTTACCTGTTTGTTTGCTATTCAACTATACCTATGCATTTATTTATGTATTTTATTTGTTGCATACATTATTATAGTTTTTTTATTATTATTCTATTATTATTATTTTTTCGCAACCGACCTAGATATGGACCAAAAAGTCTCATGTCGGCATGCTCCGCCTTTGTAATCCTTTGTATACATTTGGTGAATGACATGGGCCGTGTAATGAGCACTGAAACTATTTGTTTGTTTTAAGAGAAGGCGAGATAACTTTATGGATGGGGATGATAGGTGGTAATGGACCTGGAACTACCTAGTGTAGGCCTTATGGTCTCTTGGAGTCTTCATCTTTATGTTCCTTGACCAATCACAATCGCCTTTGAATGGTGCGTACGGAGGCTGTGATTGGCCAGGAGAGAAAGTGGGCGTGGCTCTTTTCGCCAGAGTTGAGGTGACGGGACACTAGGCTAGCAAACTACTTTACAATGGATTACAAAGGCGGAGCATACAGACAGGAGACCTCTTGGTCCATAACTAGGTCGGAAGTGAAAAAAATATGATAAAAATATATAATGATGAATATAATAGATAAAATAAATGCATATAGTTAAATAATAAACAAGCAGGTAAATAGTAAATAATAATAAATTGACATAATAAATTAAAATAAAGCAAATGATAAATAAATAGACAAATACATAATACTTGATTTTGCTACCTCGTTTGATTAGAAACGGTTATGAACGACCGTCTCAAGAATGTGTCTAACATTGTCAAAAGTAGTTTAACATTTGGAAAAACAAGAAATCGTAAAAGAAGTAGTTTCTACCCGAACGAAATAGCAAAAACAAATAGCATGCTATCGAGAAATGTATAGTGTGCCGGCACCTTTAACGGCGATGGAGCGGCTGATTACGAATCACATTTCATGTAAATGAGAAGCTGTTCTCATTTTGGAATGTAATGATAAACATCAATAACCATCCAGGAAGAAGTACGATAGTCAATGACGTGTATTCCATGTTACCTACATTCTTCGAAACAATTTTTTAACATAAAACGATTCATCGGAAGCCGTTTTAATTAGACACAGAAGATGATTACGACGAAATTAATTAGATGTTTTGATTTGTATATTGAAGACATTATTCCTCCCGTACGGAGATAGTGTCGTGTTTGGACATTTCATCCCCTGTACACAACAGACGATTTTCTTCAGTTAAACGAAACCTAGGAAACTTACAGTGGTCTTAAATGACTTCCGACCAAGAATTACATCATCCAAAGCTGTCATAACACTGTTTACGGAAGCATGTAGTGTCAGAGTATTCTTTGATAGTGGGAATGTAGCTCAGCGGGAAGAACGTCTACGTGGTTAATTCAAAGGCAGGTGGGATTATCAGTCGTTGATTAATATCGGACGTGAAATCCAATTTACGTCGTAGTAAGTCGTTGGTTACGTACCTGGGATATTTATTTCGTTAGCCATATTTCTTTAGTTATTTTTTTCGTTAGTTATATTTCTTTCGTTAGTTATATTTCTTTCGTTAGTTATATTTCTTTCGTTAGTTATATTTCTTTCGTTAGTTATATTTCTTTCGTTAGTTATATTTCTTTCGTTAGTTATATTTCTTTCGTTAGTTATATTTCTTTCGTTAGTTATATTTCTTTCGTTAGTTATATTTCTTTCGTTAGTTATATTTCTTTCGTTAGTTATATTTCTTTCGTTAGTTATATTTCTTTCGTTAGTTATATTTCTTTCGTTAGTTATATTTCTTTCGTTAGTTATATTTCTTTCGTTAGTTATATTTCTTTCGTTAGTTATATTTCTTTCGTTAGTTATATTTCTTTCGTTAGTTATATTTCTTTCGTTAGTTATATTTCTTTCGTTAGTCATATTTCTTTCGTTAGTCATATTTCTTTCGTTAGTCATATTTCTTTCGTTAGTCATATTTCTTTCGTTAGTCATATTTCTTTCGTTAGTCATATTTCTTTCGTTAGTCATATTTCTTTCGTTAGTTATATTTCTTTCGTTAGTCATATTTCTTTCGTTAGTCATATTTCTTTCGTTAGTTATATTTCTTTCGTTAGTTATATTTCTTTCGTTAGTTGTACTTCTTTCGTTAGTTGTACTTCTTTCGTTAGTTGTACTTCTTTCGTTAGTTGTACTTCTTTCGTTAGTTGTACTTCTTTCGTTAGTTGTATTTCTTTCGTTAGTTGTATTTCTTTCGTTAGTTGTATTTCTTTCGTTAGTTGTATTTCTTTCGTTAGTTGTATTTCTTTCGTTAGTTGTATTTCTTTCGTTAGTCGTATTTCTTTCGTTAGTCGTATTTCTTTCGTTAGTCGTATTTCTTTCGTTAGTCGTATTTCTTTCGTTAGTCGTATTTCTTTCGTTAGTCATATTTCTTTCGTTAGTCATATTTCTTTCGTTAGTCATATTTCTTTCGTTAGTCATATTTCTTTCGTTAGTCATATTTCTTTCGTTAGTCATATTTCTTTTGTTAGTCATATTTCTTTCGTTAGTCATATTTCTTTCGTTAGATATATTTCTTTCGTTAGATATATTTCTTTCGTTAGATATATTTCTTTCGTTAGTTATATTTCTTTTGTTATATTTCTCTCGTTAGATATATTTCTTTCGTTAGTTATATTTCTTCATATAGTGTATTTGTGACCGAGTCATTAATATTATCTTTTAAGGACGGGTTTTCCAATTATTCTTTTCCTTTATCCCACGATTGTTGTCTATCCTCAACTTTCCCTCAATTTCCCTCCTTCCATCTCTCTCCTTCCCTCGCCCGTCTACATCATCCTCTCCTTCCCTTTCTGCCATTCGTAAGAAGACCTTTTGGTCCATAACTAGGTCGGATGCGAACATTTATAATAATGATAAATAAAAGGAAAATAAACAATAATTATAATATAAAAAATAAATGCATAGGTATAGTTAAATGATAAACAAACAGGTAAATAGTATATAATAATGAATTGACATGACTAATGATAAATAAAAATCAAACATGATCAAAATTATAACAAATAAATAAATAATATCAAATAAATGGCAGTCAATACAGCCATTAAAGATATTAATTACACGCTTACAGACCAAGTTGCGCATAGTTTGTTAATTTCTCCTCAAATATGGTTTGTTAATGTTTTTTAATTCTGTTATTAATCCATATTTGCCACCACGCATGACTCCGATTCTTAAATGCGATATTGTCTTCAATGATACAAGTTCTGGTTATTTGTAATAAAATATAATACCCTTCCCCCCGTCCTGATGAAATATGCCTGACATTTATGTTTTTAATTCTGTAGTAGTTCAAATATATTTTATTAAAAGGCTCCATAAAAAATTATTTCGGAAGTTACCTGTGTAACTACTTCTGGCCAATTAATATACACAATTTTTCAAGTTTCTTGCAAAATAATTAGTTGAACTCAAATCTCAGAAATTATGTACATTTAATTACTCCTACCTTTGTGTACAGGTGGCGTGATTGGCAGCGTGCTGCTCTCACATTCGATTAGCTGTGGGTTCGAATCCCGTACATCATTACGATTCTCAGCAGTGCTATGTCCAATCACATAGGTCAAAATTAGCGGCTTCGGCCGCAGGTATGCACCTGGCTTAGGCACCTTACCTATATGATAACGGAATTCTAAATGACGGAACTCATACTCAATAAAAAAAAAAATCTCAAGACCGCAAAAATATCCGTCGGATTAAGTCACCTGGTGTTCATTGGCATCTCAGGTGATGGCATCAATTCTGAAAGGTGCTCGGACAAATGCTCACAAGACATATGCTCTCAGGACAAATGCTCACAATACATATGCTCACAAGACATATGCTCACAAGACATATGCTCACAAGACATATGCTCACAAGACATATGCTCACAAGACATATGCTCACAAGACATATGCTCACAGGACAAATAGTCATAAGACAATTGCTCACACCCTGTCTCTCTTGTATCCACACAAAATGTAATTTTAGAACCAACACACTGAGAAAACCAAGAATGAATTTAATTTTTGTACCAAGCTTGGTATATAGACAGTTTCATTCAACAATTATTCATATACATAGAACGGCAAAGTAAAAACGATTCATATATAAATCGAGTTAAAGCCGTTTCACTTAATACGAGGACAAAGGATCACACGTAGTACCATCTATGACTAGACATAACGTTCCCTGTAAAGGCGTTCTGCTGTGTTTTGATTATTACACAACATTTTACTGTTTCTTCAGAATAGTAACGATGAGAAATCAGTGATAATTCCTGCCTATGGTAAAATAAAACCAAATAGATGTGGTGCATAATTTTTCTTAATTTCATAGGGTCCTCAGTACATGTTGATATGATAATTTTTCCTATTGACATTCTGATGAAGTTCAGCTGTTTGCTTGCTAGCTTAAAGTCTCGCCATAACTAGGAAGTGAGCTGTGTTCACTCCAGTTAACTGATAGAACACAAAACTATATTATGTACAGCACAAACAAATGGGAAACATGGAAACAAATCTGACAACACACACACACACGACTCGATGGCGCGGACTGTCACTACGGCGGTCCGGGTTCGAATCCTGTCCAGGGCCGAAATAACTTCAGTATCACTGCGCTTCGAGATGTTACTCCAACTCTCGTGGGCGGGGAGTTGGTTGTGTGTGTGTGTGCGTGTAAGGTCACAGTATTACCCATAGATCGGTCATACGAGCTCTGAGCTCTCTTCCGGGAGGGAAACCGCTGTGGATCACGAGTCCAACACGTGATCCAAGGACCAAGTGAATCACACACACACACACACATTGGGGGCATTCGCTAGGGAACGCGTTGCTTCACACTCACCGGCCCATAGTCTATCCGAGCAAGCTCCCATGCACTCACCCTTACCATTCCTAACACCTCTCGACAGGTTTGATCAATTTTCCCCAGCCATGAATGGTCCCCCCCCCCTTCCGTCTCCTCCACCGAGGAGACGGCCCTGTGAATAGGGTCAGCATCAGGCAGACGTGCCCATATAGCCGGAATGGACAATCACGAATTATGTTGGTACATACATATGCCAAAGGCTTTTTCCCCCTTGCACGGGGGTAGCCAAAAAAATAAAAAGGCACAGAAACCACTCCCATCCATTCCATTTCCTATATACTCCACTCCCCTCCACCCTCCTCCCTCCCTCCCTCCCTCCCTCCCTCTTATCTTGGCACCTCCTGGATGACGGGTCATCCCTGCATCCTGTCCACTGCCCTTGGTTAGAAGCAGTGTCGCAAGGCACAGCGCATCCACAGCAAGGCCGCTTCATAAAATCGGGTCATCCCTGCATCCTGTCCACTGCCCTGGGTCAGAAGCAATGTCGCAAGATACAGCGGATGCACAGCAAGGCCGCTTCATAAAATCGGCGACCCCCCCCCTCTGCGTCCCCTCATGCAGAAAAGGAGAGGACTGAGTCTCGCACTATAGACTCTGGTTTGATACGAAATCATTACATAAATATCCCATTATTATACGTGTGAGCATGAATAGTCCACATACAGTCGTGTGGAAAACGCATAATTCTATTATGTGTTTTTGTATCAAATAGAGGCATTTAATGACATGTTTGTATTTTCATCACAGACACATTGCATGGTTATCCATACATTGTGGAACTATTGGAATCTCCTGTTTAAGAGCGTTATAGTGCGATGATCGTATTTTGTTTTTCGAATTACCATTTTCATGACCATAATAGCACAATTAGACACAGTAATTGCTGATTCACCTAGATAGGTACATCGTTGTCTTCCCCCAATTACTAAAAAAAAAAAAAAAATTATAATGGCCCAGTTGTATATTTGGTTGCAAAATCGTTCATTATTCCACGTAATTATAAATGGGAAAATTGTAATGGCTTTTTTATAAATGATCATTGCTAACCACCGTATTTGTTAGTTTCTTGTCGTGCGACCGCCGGGGAATGCTGTGCTTTACAACGATATTTTTTATTCACTTATATTATTCAAAATTATTGTATAAGATGCCCAGGAGAAAGTTCATCACATACAGACAATACATCCAACCACTGCGTGCCAGTGTAAGATAATTTTGACTACAATATACATAACACAAAACTAATATGATAAAATATGAAATAGTTGTGAATACCTATTACATATAGGATTCTAAATATGGGTTCATATATATGGTCTTGTGTCTTGGTCATCGTCTGATGTCACCAGGGGGATCATTTGTCCCACCGTCCAGTGCTGTGACACATTGGTCTACACTAGGCAGATCCGTGGAATATTTATTCTTCTTATCCTCATCCAACAAAGTTAGAAAATGACTAGGAGGCTTAGTCTTAGGAAAAGATAGAGAAATTGGTGTAGTGCAGGTTCCGCCGCTTGGGAACAAACATGGGTGGATTGCTACGAAGTCGAAGTGTCTCGACGATTCCAACTGAGGGTGATGGTGACTCGCCACGTGTGGTGGAGGTGGACGAAGACACAAGTAGAGTCAGTGTACTCCACTATGGCTGAAGCTTCATCGGGTATGGTGTACTGCGGGTGATCTGTGTCTGCTTTTACCTTCTCCCCTGCATAAAGATTCTTGAGCCCTAAGCCCTGGATCTGCCTCTAGATCAGTGTTTCCCAAACTTTTTTTTCTACCAAACTCCACCTTATCACCTCTAGAATCCTGATGCCCCCCCCCCACCATCTGGTGATACATAATTCTTATTTAGAAAATTAACTCCGTTTTGGGTGAAGAAGCTTAAAACACACATACATACATATACCAAAGGTTTTCCCCCTTACACGGGGGGTAGCCAGAAAGAAAAAGGCATAGAAATCACTCCCACCCATTTCATTTCCCATATATTCCACTCCCCTCCACCCTCCTCCTATCTTAGCACCTCCTGGATGACGGGTCATCCCTGCATCCTGTCCACTGTCCTGGGTCAGAAGCAGTGTAAAGACACAAATATTATGATTCATTTGCTAAACTTTTATTTTCTACTTAACAGTTAAAAATTGTTAAATCATAGGCATAAACAAACTTCAAAACAACATGGCATCCATGGAGAAGAAAAATTAAATAAACAATGAAAGTTCTGAGTAACAAATTGGCATTGCAATCGGGGGTGATTTGAAAATCGAAGACAGAATGATGAATGGAATAAATGTGTTATTGCTACATTTTTATTTATTGGAATGTTACGGCTAATAGATCACGAGAACGTGGACTTTGATTACCAAAACACCTAAAAATCAAATTGCCCCTCTGTGGGAACCATGTTCCCACGTTGAGAACCATTGCTCTGGAAGGACAGGCTGAGGTTACAGAAACGGAACCGGACCGGGATTTGCGCCCAAAACACGTAGGGCCAGATCCACAGGCCTCCCAAAGTCCATGATAACGCTGGTGGAGTCGCAGCCTTGCTGTTCTCAAGGACACGGAAGAGCTGTTCATAGCTAGTCCGCGTCTTGTGATGGAGAAAGTGCAATCCACACACCAGGGGAGTCCATATGATCAAGGTAGTCGAAGATGATGGCACGTTTACCGGGACCATCGTCGAAGAGGGGGTCGGAGGCCTAGGGACTTATTTTCTTCATTCCCGTGGCTCCACCTTGGTAGTGAAAAGGTTAAAAGATATCACTGTGTCTTGATAAAACCACAGGAATTCCTCAGAGGTCACTGCGGTTGATTTCTCCGTGGGGACGCCGCTGAGATGATGGCTTGTGGCGTGTGCCTGCATGCAATCCCCAATAGAAAGGAGTCAAAGGTTTCTTTCAGGTCCATAAAATCCGGAGGTGTTGGCTGAATGAACATATGAGGCATCCAGAAACAGAGGGGCATTCCCAGCACCTACCGTTTCGATCTAAGCATGGATAATACGATAGAATAGAAAAAAAATGAAAGATTTTTTCTCAAAAGCTATACTTTGGCTGGGATGCACCTTTGTCTCTGGACGACTCATATAAAATGGCAACACTGCAGTGAAGTATTTCTCAAATAAGAAATTTACCATATCCTCATGTCTTCCCAAGATTTTTGTATGTCCGAAAAAAAAAAACATGAAAAAATTATCATATTCGTTCCGAATTCAAAATATACAGTTCTTAGGAAACACCAGGGTAAATCTGGGAACGGTAACGGAAAATGAAATTGGCGAGTTCACGAGAAAAACAGACAATTTACCAGGAAATCACAGGGCTATTGATCAAATTCCTTGTGCACACTGCAAGAAATCGGCGAGACAGAACGTGGCTTAGAAAAATACTTGAGGTACACAAAAAGGATGCAAGACATCACAGATCATCAAATGCGCTGGTTGTCCACATTGAGAAGGAAGTCCATTTACCGAAGTGGGAAGAAGTCCACATTACAAAGGATTACAAAGGCGTAGCATGCCGACAGAAGACCTTTTGGTCCATATCTAGGTCGGATACGAAAAAAATAATAATAAAAGAATAAATAAAAACTATAATAATGTAAATAACAAAATACATAAATAAATGCATAGGTATAGTTAGATAATAAATAAACAGGTAAATAGTCAATAATAATAAATTGACATATAACTAATGATGAATGAAAACCAGACAGACAAATGATAACAAAACAAAAACACAACACAACAGACTGAACAAAAGAAAAGCCTTTGAGGTACTTTGCCACAGACAATACCGCCATCCCTTGAACTGGGTTTGTGTTCTGAGCTCAAACTTAAAGATGACAGAAAGTGAATGTGGGAAGGAGGGAACGAGGGAAAGTCCAGGAAGGGCATCAGGTCGAGAGGGAAGAGTCTGTCACAATGGATAAAAAGTGTTGACAGCTTGACGTTCTCCTCCTGCCGTCCTCTCCTTCATTTTCCTACAGACTTATCTTCGTACCCCCCCCCCAAAAATATATATATATATATATATATATATATATATATATATATATATATATATATATATATATATATATATATATATATAAATATCCCGTGAAAGCGGGTGGTCTGACCTTGATGTTCCTAATCCTAAATCCACTGAAGAAGGAATTCTAATTACATAGGAGCCTACGCCAGGAGGCGAGTAGCTGCGGCCGAAGCCGTCACCTTTGTCCCATGTGCTTGGATTGTTGGAGCTGGTAACAGTCACTGCTGGGAATTGGAGAGAAGTGTGGGACTCGAACCCGCGACTAAGCGAATGCGAGACCAGTACGATTCCGATTACGCCACCAACGATTGATCTTTAACTGTAGCAACCGACAGTCTATTTTCTCCATACCCGGGGCTCCCCCTCGGTAGTGAAGAAGTTAAGAGAAATCATTCTGTCTTGATAAAACCACAGGAATTCCTCTGAGGTCACTGCGGTTGGTTTCCTGTGGAGACGACGCTGAGATGATGGCCTCTGGCGCATGTCTGCATTCAGTCCCCAACAGACGGGAGTCAAAGGTTTCTTTCAAGTCCATTAAATCCGGAGGCGTTTGGCAGAATGAACATACAAGACGTCCAGAAACATAGGGGCATCCGCGCAACATTTATTTGTTCTTATGTAAACACGAATGGTACGATAAGATGAAAAATTAAAATATTTGAGAACTTTTTTTCATGCTTTGGTTGGGATGCCCCTCTGTTTCTGTACGCCTCATATGAGATGGTAACGCTGTAGTGAAGTATTTCTCAAAAAGAAGAATTGGCCCATATTCTTAAGTCTTTCCAAGATTTAGTATGTTCGAGGTGGTCCATTATTACAATATAACATAAAAATATCAGAATTATGAGAAAAACCCTAATCACACGGATGAAAGCACAAAAACACAACAAAATTATCATATCCGAATTCAAAATAAATATACAGTTATTAATTTCTTAAGAAATATTAGAGTAACTCTAGTAACGAAAGAAAATTGGTGAGCTCACAAGAAAAACAGATAATTTACTAGAAAATCACAGTGATGAAATTGACAGGACGTGGCCTAAAATAGATTTGATAGACGCAGAAGGGATGTGAGCTCCACAGATTGGCAAATGGTTTCTGGACAATGAGCGCATTCGATAAAGTGGAAAGTCCCGTATTCATCACCCGATCCAGTCAAGACCGACTTAATCAAAATTAACCAAAGAATGGCTGGCCGTCTGTCGTGATAAGCTATGATGAACACAGCAGACTCGACAGAAGAAAAAGAAAAGCTTTGGAGGTGGTATACTTTGACATAGAAGATCCCATCAACTCCCAAGGTGGGTTTATGTCCTTGGAGCAAACGCCCTCAAAGACCCAGCAAGCGAGTGTGGGGAGAAGGGAACGAGTTTAAGTTCAGGAAGGACAAGTCAAGATGAAAGTGGCTATCAGAATGCGATTACATACAAGCCTCAACGTCCAAAATGTAGTAAGTGTAACGTTTTTTAGTTGGGGAGGGAGAGGGGCAATGTGTGCTACTGTGCTATTCGTTATTTACATTATTATAGTTTTTATTTATTCATTTATTATTATCATTATTTTTTTCCGCATCCGACCTAGATATGGACCAAAAGGTCTCCTGTCGGCATGCTCCACCTTTGTAATCCTTTGTCTCCCGCAATATGCTTCCAAAGCTGCGACACAAACCCTAATAACTACCCCTCAAAAATGCACAGTCACAGTTACCCTCTTTTACACACGACTGTCATTCGATTTCACTGAAGACTTCCCTTTCTCTTCCACAATAACCGATTCCGTGCAAGTGGATGGTCTGACCTCGGTAGTCGATAGCCACGGAAGAAAGGTATTGGCAGCATTGAGTTCTCCTGTCATCCTCCTCTTCATTTTCCCTCAGACTTCTCTTCCTTTCCTACAAAAACCGGTTCCGTGAAAGCGGGTGGACTGACCTTGATGTTCCTAATCCTAAGTCCACTGAAGAAGGAATTCTCATTATATTTAAATATTATGTTAATAATTAGTCATAACAGCATTGTAGCGGGAAGGGAGCGATGTCTGCATGTAAGAACAACTAACTCATCCATTGCACCATTCCCAAGAAAGAAAAAAAATTGCGAAACTAGTCAGGAATGCACTCAAAATAAAACTCCTGTGTTTCCTATACTCGCGTCACGCGCGTGCACACACACACACACACACACACACACACACACACACACACATATATATATATATATATATATATATATATATATATATATATATGTGTGTGTGTGTGTATAATGTTAGGTTTTCACGTCTGTGAAACAAATTATGCAAAATTACTACAAAAAGAACCTTGAAAACGGCCCAAACTTTCATTTAATATATCCTCAAACAAATGTTCTCTTCTCTCCTGACATTATATATATGTATGTGTGTGTGTATATATATATGTATATATATATATAATATATATATATATGTATATATATATATAATATATATATATATAAATATATATATATTTATATATATATAAACAAACCATGCCAATGAATGTTTTGCCAAAATTCTAAGCCCTTTCATCTTATTTCTTACCCTCGATGTCTGCTATTCTTGTCGCCTGAAACCGTTTAACAATTTTGTACCCCAAGAGCCAGGCTTTGTTTCCAACGGTACAGCGCCATCTACTGCCCCGCAAGGGGAACTTGTTCTCATGACCAATTCAGTTGCGCGGTCTCGTGCAGCCACGTACACATAGCCACGGCCAGATATCATCAACCAATGCATGATTTCCAGTATTAGAATGCTCCATTTTTGCCGAGTACGTGATGCATTTTCAATAAGAGGAAGTACCTCACAACGTAACGGGAAGACTGTACAGGGAAAACAGAGTAGAACAAGTGATAACAAGCGTTGTTGCTCGTGTAGTGAAAACTAGAATTTGAGGGAGGGACAGCGAGTGTTTTGGCGTCTTTCTTGCGGACTCTCTCCCGCCCTGTCTGACTTCCTTGATAAGACCTTCCTTCCTGAGAACACCTAAAGGCGCGGAAGTCTTCTCTTCTTACTTTCCTCCCTGGATTTTCTCTCCTATACACCCTTTCTGTCTTCAACTCAAATAAATACTCACTCGGAGTCCGCAAAGAAAGAGTTGAATGTCTTCAACTCCATTATAAAAACATTTTTACTAGAAACGACATTATGACGAAGTGTCTTGTTTCCGCCTTCAGTCCTCACTTGTTTTTTCTATATCAGAATCTCATCAGGATTAGCTGAGTGTATGAAGCAGAAGCGGACTGAGCGAGCCTGAGAAGACCGAAACCAAGATGGATGGATTCATAGATGGGGTGAAAGGGGCTTTGGATGTACGTGACGTGTCTCTTGATCAGAGAAGGGAGAGTGGGAGAGGTAGTAGTGAATGTGCACACACGAACATACACACAAACAACAAATTCATGTACATACATATGCATATACTTTACATATCCAGATGTGTGTGTGTGTATATGTATATATATATATATATAATATATATATATATATATATAATATATATATATAATCTATGACATACAGGAACCCACAGTCGGAGAAAATAAACTTCGAATAAAGAAGAATCCTATATTTCGGCTATCAACTCTAGCCCTCTTCAGGAAAGTACCATTTACAAATGTGCTACTACATTTCTGTATAGCATATATCAATATATATATATATATATATATATATATATATATATATGTATGTATGTATGTATATATATGCATTGGGTGGGAGAATGAATCGTCCCTAAGGGATGTTCTTCGCATCCAAGTCATTATTCACTTTATATGGATGAAGAGGGAAGTTTCCATGCGGTTAAGCGGTGGGAGTAGTTCAGCTCCAAGTAAGAGCTGAGCCTCACTGCATTGCTTCAGACTTAACAGTGTGACGGAGGTAAGGTAACCTTTAATTCCCGATATGTTAAGATTGGAGGGGGTTGGTGTGTGTTTTGTAATTTTAAGATCTTGCTAAATTGTATTTTCTGTCACTTCCAATTTATTTGTACTCGCTAGTAAATATGTCACTCAAGTCAATTACAAACAGGCAAATTAGTATAACAACGGGGAATGGTTTTCCTTGTTTAATTAACACATTTCGTACCTAAAGATACTGTTGCCTCCTTTTTTTTTGGCAGTCTACAGGAGACCTTTTGGTCCATATCTAGGTCGGATGCGAAAAAATCATAATAATAATAATAATAAATGAATAAATAAAAACTATAATAATGTAAATAACAAATAAAATACATAAATAAATGCATAGGTATAATTAAAGTTAAATAATAAACAAAATAGTAAATAATAATAAATTGACATATAACTAATAATAAATGAGAATCAAACAGACAAATGAAAACAAAACAAAAACAAATAATATAAGATTAATTATAATCATTACAGCATCTTCCTTCTTTCATTTATACCCATGGCATCGTCTTTGTATAGCGTGAGGGTCAATAACTCCTTTCGTACCGGGTAAGACTTTATTTATTCAGACTGACGCCAAGCCATTTCATTCCGTCGTGGCGGAGAGGAGTGGAAGGAGGAAGAAGAGGAGGAGGAGGAAGAAGACTTGGAGAGCTAAGAGGTGAGGCGGAACTGAAGGAAGCAATGTTTCGCTAAACCACGCCGGGGCCATGTGGTAAGACTATATTCGTTTTTTATTTACATATTTGCGTATTTACATATTTACGTGTTTACATGTTTAAGTATTTGCATGTTTACTTGTTTACTTATTTACATGTTTATATATTCATATTTACATATTTACATTTACATATTCACTTATTTACATGTTTATATATTCATATTTACATATATATTTACATGTTTATATATTCATATTTACATATATATTTACATATATATTTACATATATATTTACATGTTTACATATTCACACATTTGCATATTTGTATATTTACATATTCACATTCACACATTTATATATTTGCATATTTACACATTTACATATTTGCATATTTACATATTCACACATATTTGCATATTTGCATATTTACATATTTGCATGTTTACTTATTTACATGTTTACATATTTACATATTTACATGTTTACATATTTACATGTTTACATATTTGTATATTTGTATATTTACATATTCACATTCACACATTTATATATTTGCATATTTACACATTTACATATTTGCATGTTTACTTATTTACATGTTTACATATTTACATATTTACATGTTTACATATTTACATGTTTACATATTTACACATTTCACAGGACGACAAAAGCACCTTCCCCTATTTCCAAAGACGTCGCTGACCCAAGCCGGAGTCATGTGACAAAAAAAGGAGCAGACTTAGTAATCATATAGTAAGCGCAGAAACTATTGGATGGGGATGATAGGTGGTAATGGACATGGAACTGCCTAGTGTAGGCCTTATGGTCTCTTGCAGTTGCCTTCATTCTTGTGTTGTTGAAATTGGATTTACCTGTTAGTTTACTTTTTTATATATTTTAAAGAACGGCAGAAGCACCCCCTTTCTTCTCAATGATAAGATAACTTAAGATAATGTAATAACTTAAGATAATGTAAGATAATATAAGATAACTTAAGATAATGTAAGATAACTTAAGATAATGTAAGATAACTTAAGATAATGTAAGATAACTTAAGATAATGTAAGATAACTTAAGATAATGTAGGATAACTTAAGATCATGTAAGATAACTTAAGATCATGTAAGATAACTTAAGATCATGTAAGATAACTTAAGATAATGTAAGATAACTTAAGATAATGTAGGATAACTTAAGATAATGTAGGATAACTTAAGATCATGTAAGATAACTTAAGATCATGTAAGATAACTTAAGATCATGTAAGATAACTTAAGATCATGTAAGATAACTTAAGATAATGTAGGATAACTTAAGATAATGTAGGATAACTTAAGATCATGTAAGATAACTTAAGATCATGTAAGATAACTTAATGATAAGACAAGATAACTTGGGATCCGTGATGATCAGATAAAAATAGTTACTCCTATGTACACTATCCCCTTTCCGCTGTGTGTGTTTGTATGTGTGTGTGTGTTTTAACGGTTCTATTTTTTAGGGATGGGCTTACATAGCTTTTACTAGATTCTTAAAAGGGGTTCATGATTAAAAGAAATAAAAATCATAGGGATAAGGAAATACTAGAGAGTAAAACAAAACAGAATATAAGAAACAAAACAAAATATAAGAGAGTAAAACAAAACAGAAAATATAAGAGAGTAAAATAAAACAGAAAATAATAAAGTAAAATAAAGCAGAAATTATGAGATGGAGTAAAATAAAACCGAGAATATAAAACATAGTAAAATAAAACAGAAAATATAAAACAGTAAAATAAAACACAAAGTATAAGATGGAGTAGAATAAAACGGAAAATATAAGACAGTAAAATAAAATATAAAATAGAGTAAAAATAAAACAAATTATAAGGGAAAAAAACTAAGTCAAGCAAGATAGAAAAAAAACATTAAGTGATCACAGAGGACGGCTTAAATTGAAATATAAAATAGAGAAAAATAAAACAAATTATAAGAAGAAAAACTCAAGCAAGATAGAAAAAAAACATAAATAAATAAATAAGTGATCACAGAGGACGGCTTCCGAAGGCGTGTGATGAAGAACTGACCTGTCGAGTGCCTGTTCGGCGAGGACCCCAGATGTCTTAAACATTTTTTTTTCTTCTTTCTTCTTTTTTTTTCGCAAGTCACAGATACATTCCTGCACGAGGCGACGGCGTCGCTGCGAAGGGCAAGGCCATGCACCTTCAACCTTCCTCAGACAATGCCAAACAAGTTCCTGAATTTTTCTTCTTCTTCTTTTTCTTCTTTCTCCCGATTTTTTTCTTCTTCTTCTTGTTCTTCGCGTTCTTCTTCTTTTTCTTCTTCGCTTTCTTCTCTTATTTTATTTTTGTTGTTCTTCTTTTCTTCTTCGCGTTTTTCTTATTCTTCGTGTTCTTCGCGTTCTTCTTCGTTACAAAGGATTACAAAGGCGGAGCATGCCGACAGGAGACCTTTTGATCCATATCTAGGTCGGATGCAAAAAAAAAAAAAAAAAATCATATTAATAATGAAATAATAAATAAAAACTATAATAATGTAAATAACAAATAAAATACATAAATAAATGCATAGGTATAGTTAAAATAATAAACAAACAGGTAAATAGTAAATAATAAATTGACATATAACTTTTCTTCCTCCTTCTCCTCCTCCTCTTCCTCTTCCTCCTCCTCTTCCTCCTCCTCCTCCTCCTCCCAGACTTCCTCTCGAACTCTTCCTTACCAGGAGGAGAAAGTGACGCAAAGATGAATGAAAATCGTCTGACGGGAGGCGGAATGAGAATAGAGGAGACTGTGAGAGACCATAAGGCCTACACTAGACAGTTCCATGTCGCTTACCACCTGTCATCCCTATTCATAACCTTATCCCATCTTCTCTTAAAACAAAGTTCACTAAATGGTTACTAAGTCCATTCGTTAACCACTCTCTTGGTAAACCAGTTTTTGCTTAACAGAGGAGACTGTGGGAGACCATAAGGCCTACACTAGACAGTTCCATGTCGCTTACCACCTGTCATCCCTATTCATAACCTTATCCCATCTTCTTTTAAAACAAACGGTTGTCTCAGCGTTCATTAAATGGTTACTAAGTCTGTTGCATTCGTTAACCACTCTCTTGGTAAACCCGTTCTTGCCTGTTTTCTTCTTGATCCTAAATTTGTCCTATGAAAGGATCAGTACCACTTAATAAGAAAGGGGGATACTTGAGATAGTTTGGTATTTAGAATAAAAATATAAATTCCTCCAGGAGTCTTACACTGTAGTGGAGGTGACGCAAAAAAAAAAAATCTAATGTTAAATAAGATGAAAGAAGATAAAATAGAATAAGGTAAAATGAAAAGTGAAGTGAATTAAGCTAAGATGAAATAAAATGAGCTGAAATCAGCGAAAGTAAAAGAAAATAAACAAAACAAAAAACTAAAAAACTAAACTAAAAAAAACAACAACAACAAACTAAAAGCTAAAACGAAACAAAAATAAAATAGAATAAATAAGATAAAATAAGACAATAAAAGCTGCCGGAAGTCACAATAAAATGTGTGGATACCCGTTGTGTTACAAGAGGTTTTTCTAAACAGGCATTCGAATCATCGTCTAGGTTGACGGTATTTCTCGAGCGTGAACAAGCTAGACAGCAGCAGAAATTATGCTAGATTGGTCAAAATAATACTAAGTCCTTTGTTCCTCATAATACGCTCGGTTTCTGTTGCATTTTTATTGTATTAATTTAGTATTATTTCATGGGGAAATATGCCAAATTTAGCACAGTTATGCTAAATCAGGTCACCCTTGACATCTGCCACTCCGACTGTGCCGATTCATGGACTCAAAGGTCTTTTTCGGAAATAGTGAAAGGACCAGTCTAATGATTCAATAGGACGATGACAGGCAGCTATGCCACCATGCACGTCAATCTCTCATCACTGGTGCACGGACATAAACTCACAATACATAAAATCACAGTACAAAAGCCCAGAAGACAAAAATTCGCAAGACATAATATCACAATGCATAAACCCACAATACAAAATCTCACACCCTTAATAAAAAGTACAAAAACTCGTCTCTCATTACTGGTGCACGGACATAAACTCACAGTACATAAGCTCACAGTACAAAAGCTCAGAAGACAAAAATTCGCAAGACACAATATCACAAGGCATAAACCCACAAGACAAAAGCTCACATCCTTAATAAATAAAAAGACAAAATCTCACACTTTATAAAAAGTGCAAAAACTCAATTTTTTATACATATACACCCTTAATGTAAAGAGACAAAAACTCACACTTTTTATATTTTCTTTATTAGATTACTTTTTTATATCATGCATACTTATACCCTTAATGTAAGGAGACAAAAACTCACACTTTTTATATTTTCTTTATTAGATTACTTTTTAATATCATGCATACTTACACCCTTAATGTAAAGAGACAAAAACTCACACTTTTTATATTTGCTATCTGTATTTGTTATTCATGTTATTGTCATCAACAACTGGGTAGTGAAAGCCGGAGCTGTTATCATCGTTATCATCATGTAGTGTTAAGAAGAACGAGGAAGTGAAGGCGTGTGCGTATGTATACATACACATTAACAACTTATACAATAGATATTCATATGTGTATAATCATACATACATCATGTACATAGATATGTATATGTGTATAATCATACATACATCATGTACATAGATATGTATATAATATATATATATATATATATATATATATGTATATATACATATGCTTACTTGCTAATAACACGGGTATATGTGTTCACTTATACAGAGTAGACCACTTGGACAAAAAGAAAGTAATGAAGCAGAGCGCTTTCGCATATTACATCCATTGCAAAGTACTTTTTGCACTGGATGTAATATACGAAAGCGCTCTGCTTCGTTAGTTTCTTTTAACCAAGTGGTCTACTTTGCATATGCTTACTTATAAACACAAACGCCCACACATGTGTATACAATTTTACATTGTCAAATTGTAAGAATTATTTTGTATACATTTAGTATTGATAAATATTTTGTATACATTTGCTAACAATGTGTATCTCATTGTCTGTAAAGTAAGATCAACTCTGCACATAACTTTTTCTTTTCATTAGATAATAAGTTGTTTCATAATATCTGTTCTTTGTTGTTCTTTATACTCTTATTTTTTCTGCTGATTCTTTAGTGATATTCAGTGAATTATATTCTAAAACCACAATAGAGTTTTCATTATTTCTTAGAGCTCCAAATCCTCTTTTAGTTCCCAGCTAAAAAAAATTGTTATTCTTTTATATTAGTATCGATTATTATTATTTTATTAATTATTATTTTATTTTATTAATTCTTTATTGTTTTATTTATTTTATCTATTATTTTATTTATTTGTTTTTTTATTTTATTCATTTTATTTGTTTTATATTATTTTATTTTATTTGTATTATTTTATTTATTTTTATTTTATTTTATTCTATTTTATTTTGTTATTTTTTATTTATTGATCTTACTACTATTGATTCCCTTTTCACCCTCATCCATGCACTTCATTCTTAGTGTCATTCATTCTCCCTCGAACGCCTTCACTAAGCCTCTCCACATACTTCGATCGGTGGAGATTTCCTGTCATTCTGCTGGATTCTCGACATAATACTCTTTGAGGACATACATCATGCCATCATTCCATCTATTTCATTACCTTCCTAGTGGTCTTTTTCCTGTAATCATTCCATCCAACACTTGCTTAGGTTTTGCCCCATTCCTTCGACAAATGTAATGAATTTAGTAAACATATAATAAGCGGTGAAACTATCACTTGTTTTAAGAAACGATTAGACAACTTTATGGATAGGGATGACAGGCGGTGATGGATACGGAGTTGCCTAGTGTAGGCCTTATGGTCTCTTGCAGTCTCCTTCATTCTTATGTTCTTCCGAGTGTACTCAAGCTTACTCCTTCAACCTCCGCCTTCCACACTCTTTAACTAGTCTCTCTTCACTCGTCCTCTCTATATACCTCGACCATCCTAATATTTTTTATCAGCCCTATCTACCAACCCTCTTTCTATCCCCGCTCTCCGCCTCACCCCTACATTTCCCACTCTATTCATCCTTGTAACCTCCACCCCCAACCGTACCACTTTATCTCAAACACGTTTTAGGCTCTTCTTTTCTGTCTCATTTAAATTTCAAGTACCTACTTCATATGGTGGGGCGAGGGCATAGATACTCCCTCGTACAGTCCTCTCTTTGTGTTCGTTTTCAGATGTTCATGGCATTTCTCACTATATTTATTCCTCCAGGCGTTTACTTGTTTCCAGTAAGAGAAAAAGAATTTACCATACTTAGGCATTTATTTATTTTATTTATTATTTTTTATTTAATTGATATATATATATATATATATATATATATATATAATATAAATATGTATATATATATAAATATGTATATATATATATATATAAATATCTATATATATATATATATAAATATGTATATATATATATATAAATATGTATATATATATATATATAAATATGTATATATATATATATATATAAATATGTATATATATATATAAATATGTATATATAATTATGTATATGTATTATAATATTTTCGCATCCGACCTAGTTATGGACCAAAAGGTCTCCTGTCGGCATGCTCCGCCTTTGTAATCCTTTGCAATTCTTCGTAAATAAGTAAGATCTGGTTTACCAACAAAGCGGTTAACGAATGGAATAGACTTATTGACAATGTAGTGAGTACTGAAACAATTCTATGTTTTAAGATAAGGTCAGATCAATTTATGAATAGGGATGACAGGTGGTAAGGGACATGGAACTGCCTAGTGTAGGCCTTATGGTCTCTTTCAGTCTTCTTCGTTCTTATATTATTATGAATCAAAAGTCGAAAAGGAGAAAGAAAGAGAGAGAGAACAAAAGAATCCTCGAAGAGAAATGACAGGTCTCGAAGGCAGCAAAGCCTTTGAACACAAGACAGGATTAAAAGGCAGACGGAGGAAAATACCGAAGACGAATATAACATTAGAAATGAACAAAATTACAGGCATAAAAGGAAAACGGACGGAAATAACAAAGAAGTAAATGGTATCAGAAAGAACGGAAGAACAGGACAGGAACGGAAACGGTTGATGAGGAAGGGGAGGATTCCTCCATATCGCGTGTAAGAGGGGGTTCGACAGACACGTGTTTTAAGTGATGTGTGAACGGGATATTTGGTTGTCGAACACGTTGGTTAAACCCCAAATACCCCCGTTCACACGTTCACACATCACTTTAAACACGTGTCTGTCGAACCGCGTTCGACCGTGTAAACCCCCTCTAACAAATGGGACGAGGAAGGTCGGTTCTGTCGAACAGCGAGCCTCCGTCCCTACCGGGAGCAGGTGTGGACCGAGAAGAGCGAGAGAGGGTGCGCGCGCGCGGCGGGGTTTAAAGGGTGTGGATACAACTGAGCAAACATTGTAAGTGTGTATACATGTTTGGATGCCCCGGGCGGACAGATGCGTGGACTGTACGGGCATACGAATCCATTCAATTAACTGTGTCTATAGGATTTAGTCCAACGTAGATGTCTGTTTTAGTAATGTCCAGCAAGAAATAATTAGGGAGTAATTGTGTGAATTTTTGTTAACACTATGTATTGATATATTAGCGGTGTATATTGTAAAATTTGTACTATGTGTTTTGCTATGCTTAAATATGTCTATAGTGGATTTTATCTACTGTGTGCGTATACCAGCATGTGTGAGGAAGGTATCTATAGTATATGTATACTGTAACTTATAGTACGTTTCATAAGAACACAAGAAAAAAGGAGGCTGCAGGGGACTATAAGGCTTACACTAGGCAGCTCCATGTCCACTACCACCTATCGTCCCCATACATAAAGTTATTTAACCTTATCTAACAACCGATATTTTCAGAGCTCATTTCATGGCTACTAAATCTATTCCATTCGTTGACCGCTCCATTGGCATTCCAGTTCTTATATATTTATATCTTATATATATATATATATATATATATATATATATATATATATATATATAATATGTATATTATATACATATATTATATTATATATTATATATTTATTATTTTATATTATATATATTTATATTTATATCTTAAATATTAGATCTAAATTTGTCCAATCTATATTCATTACTGCGAGTCCTGCCCTGATGTCTTGATATGATGACCTTGTCAACACCGTCCTTGTTAAAGACCTTGACCCAATTGAACACCTCTGTTAGATCGCCCCGCACTCTGCGTCTTTCTAGAGTAAATTAAGGTGCCTAAGCCCTGCGAATTTCTTGAATCAAAGGTTCAGTCTGTTCAATGCTTAGGTTAGGGGATCCGTATAAAACAGTGATAATAAGTTTCTTATACTTGCCTATAATCTCTCACCCAAATAGTCCTTGGTTTTCTCTTCCTACGAATTGTTTATTTATTTTATTTATTTATTTATTTCTCTCTCTCTCTTTTTTTTTTTTTTTTTTTCGAAAAGTGTTACTCCTTCCCCCTCCTCCCTTCCCCTTCCTTGTGAAAAATCTCATATCCTTCTACCTCGATTCCCGGAAGGAAATGTTTATCCGTCATATTGACAGGATTCAGTAATAACTATAACATCAAATCTCGCTACGAATGCTTTACCTCTCAACAAATCAATCGTATCCATCACGCTTATGTCTGCAAGGAGTAATGCATGGTATAGATTGCACTCACTGTTGTAAAGGACCATCCTGACCCTAAGAAATTTGTAGAAAGTATTATTTATGATATAATTTGGCCAATAAACAAAAATAAATTGTCCTCAGGGATATCTGACAGGAACCCGGTGTCTTACTGTGGTATTCTTAAAAAAAATCCTTATATAAATCAATCCTTGGAAGGGAAAGATTTATATAAGGGAATAATATTTTTAAGAATACCCCCGTATGAATCTTACGGTGGTATAGTTATAAAATCTTTCCTTATATAAAGAGTTTCAAGGATTTATATAAGATTTATAGAATGTTTTTTGGAGAATACTATCATAAGAATCTTACGTGGTGTTCTTAAAAACATATTTTCTTATATAAATCTTTCCCTTTCAAGGATTTATATAAGATTTATTTAAGGATTTTTTTAAGAATACCACCGTTAGGGGTCTCCCACAGACTCCTACAGGAAGCAATGGAGGATTGGTGTCCTCTTGCCTCTCTCGACGTTGAATCTCTTTTTACGAATGTTCCACTGGACAGTGTGTCATGCCGTGTGTCTAAACTGAAGTTGAAAACATGTAAAACGCATCTGCAGTCTTTACTCAAAGTTTATACCATGGAGTCTTTTTGGATGCTTTTCTGGAAATACATGTATCCAGCGGGATTTTGCCGCAATATATATATATATATATATATATATATAATATATAATATATATATATAATATATATATATATATATATATATATATATATATATATATATATAGAAACTGAAGGTGGAGGGCGTAGACCAGAAATAATGGGAGAATTTTAATGCTCGAAGTTTTCGACGCGCAGGGTCTTGATAACAAAGCTAACAATGAAGTACAACATTGTTAGCTTTGTGATCAAGCCCTGTGGGTCGAAACGTTAAAACATTAAAAGTTTTCCATTATTCATCATCTACTTCCACCTTCAGCTTCATTTGGCATTGCGTTGTTAAATATATATATATATATATATATATATATATATATGCATACATATACATACATATATATATATAGAAAAAACCACCAAGGAAATTAATAAATTGATGACAGAGCGCTTTTGTCCCTTTAGACATCCTCATGGTACCCTGAGGATGTCTAGAAAACGTTCGGTCATCAATTTATTATTTTATTTATTATTTCCCCCCTTTCTTATT
Organism: Oratosquilla oratoria; assembly: GCF_046742065.1. NCBI lineage: Eukaryota > Metazoa > Arthropoda > Malacostraca > Stomatopoda > Squillidae > Oratosquilla > Oratosquilla oratoria. The sequence goes on from NC_134801.1 coordinate 58,967,081, forward strand.
TAGAATCACGAGTTCATGTGATTTCTCATGCACACACACACACACACACACACACACACACACACACACACACACACACAAATATATATATATATATATATATATATATATATATAAAAATATATATATATGTATCTATATATATAAATATATATAATATGGGTACTATCGAGGTACATACCTTTGGTGGTAACAAAACCACTGATCTTGCACGTATTGCCCGTAAAGTGACGACACTATTGTTTACATAAACAGTGTGTCGGAGGTGCACTTACTGCTCCAAGATTTCAGGAAATCTGACCTACGCTTCGCCTTGGAGAACTTCGCTAAAGTTGCTCCTCCCTTCTTAGACGTCCTCCTGAAGGTCGAGACGATCTGAATCATTACACAAGATTACGTCAAGTAAGCTAACCTTACCCATCGCTTAAGTTAATCACAGTGACTACATCAGGAAGCTACATCACTCAACAGTGAACGGAGAAGCATGTATTAAATGAAGGAGTATCATAAAAGCCTTTCGATAAATGGATACCCGCTCCACGTCGTCGCCAGAGGCTAGGGCAGGGGTGGGCACCCTTTTTAAGTATGGGTGCCAAAATCGGCCAAATATTTGATACCAATAATTTTCGCGTGCCAGCGAAGATTATAGGCCTACATGCAAGTACTGGCCACCTCCCTATTAAGGCCACAATCGCTCCCGAGTGCAGCATACAGTTACCAATGGTCATACAAAAGAAATTAGAAATTTCTTTTGAAATGAGCTCTTGGTGTCGTGTGACGGCAAAAAAGTCGTCGGTGTGAAAGTCTTTGCACGCGTGCCAGTGGTTGACAACATCCTGGATTTGGGCATCCTCGGGAATATAGAACACAAGGGACAGCAAAAGACATCTATATTACCAGCCCCACGTGACTTTTGTCTATAACGATGAAGAATGCATGATCAAGGACATAGCGAAAAAAAACCTTGAAGTTATCAGCGAGAACGACAGGATGAGTGTTGTTGTTTACTTTGAAAATAAGAAGATTAGAAACTTCATCATGAAGAACAAGACGCTATACCGAACAAAATGCCGGAAAGGGAACTATGAATCTCATTTGTCCTCATCGTATGTTGCTATGGCAACTACCCACCTTGTGAGGAGGATTGGTGTTCATTTAGCTTTCGGGGCCACCAGAAACACCAGTAATCGCGGTTCGCCAGAGAGTCACTTTCCATCCAACAAGGCTCTACCAAGACCACATGAAAGCTTACCCAGCAGGGCAAATCTCATCAGGAAATGTTACTCCCTTCCTTTTCCTTGTGAAAAACTTGTATCTTTCTATCTCGATTTCCGGAAGAAAACGTCTATCCGCCATATTGATCCAGGATTCAGTAATAGCTACAATATCAAATCTCTCTACGAATGCTTTACCTCTCAACAAACAAATATTATCCTTCACGCTTATGTCTACAAGGAGTGATGTACGGTATAGTTTGTAGACTGACTGGTATAAAGGACCATACTGACCCTAAGAAATTTGTAGAAATTATTTTGAACAACTCTCATCAGGACAGATTAGGTAGTTCTAAGCAGAGCAAGAGGCAAAGTGGATAAAACTGGAGGGAACCTCCACAAGTTGGGAGTTGTCAGTAGTTCCCACAGTGACCCACGTGCTCAGACCAAAGCCTTCAAAGAGTTAAAGAGTTAAACAACACCTTTCTTCTGTGGATACAACAATGGCACGATATGAGATGATGATGATGGTGTTGATTTTAATGATGATCATGGTGATGTTGTTGATGATGACGGTGATAATGGTGTTGATGATGATCATGGTGATGACGATGATGATGGCGGCTCACCAAAAGCGATCTTGTTATGGGTTCTTTAATAATTACCAAGAATAAACCGTCAGACCCTTGCAATACTCGAAGATCTTTGCTTCAAACAAAAAACGACAAGAAAGCCAGTACACGATTCAAAGATTTATAGATAACCCCTACATCACACCCGCGCGTTGACATCACCCACCCCACCGAACATCGGTAGTTATTGTTTCATAAACAAAACATCTTTTCAACCTTATGGTTCATTACCTCTCGTCTTTTCAGACTGTTTATTATATTCCCTCTTCTCTTTTGCGACCCTTGTTTTCATTCATCGTGACATTTAATAAGTGTATATTAATTACATGTTTTCATATTCCATTCATTCAGCCTGTGTAACAACACAATTTTATGTTACTAGAGACACAAGTGCCGATACTGTTCAACTCTTTGTTTCCTTGAACTGTTATGTTCTGTCCTGCTGTTCCTTTCTTTCAAATATTATTCTCCTTTTCATTGTCCCCCTCCGTCTACCTCTGCTCTGTTGTTCCTCTCTTTCTAATACTATTCTTTTCTTCATTATTCCCCTCTTTCGGCCTTTCATTCCCGTCTTGTGTTCAAACGCATTACAGACATCTATGTATCGTTTCTTTACGAAGACTCCTTTGTTCTTTCTTCCCATTTTCTTCGCGAGTCTTCCTCCTCCCTTTTCCTTTTCGACCTTGATTCTTAAGAACATAAGAATAGAAGAGACTGCAAGAGACCATAAGGCCTATGCTAGGCAGTTCCATGTCCCTTACCACCTTTTATCTCTATCCATAAAGTTATCTAATCCTCGATTAAAACAACCAATTGTTTCAGCGTTCACTACATTTCTAGTTCAAATTATTATTTCACCAATAAACCATGTAGCTTACTCATAAGTTAGTAGATTTTAAAGTTTGATCTATTTGTCCACAAAATTGTGCTGCTAACCTGGTACTCGTTCATCTACAGCAATTGATTCGATTTGTTTTCGAGTGAGTTACAGTGACGAAGCATACCGAGCGGAGGAATATCGATCTTTATCAAAATTGAAAAAATAAAATAAAATAAAATAAAGAAGAAAAAAATAATTGAGATATTAGTCACCTCTGCTCAGAGGGTCATCCCTGAGATGGTTGTCCAAAGGTGGACGAGACCAGGTGGGAGGGAGGGAGGGAGGGGGTTGTTACATGTAGGGCATGGTTACATCAAATAAACCCCATCTGCATGAATACGGTGGAGATGGATCGGGATTCTGCCCGGGAGCTCGTCAGGGAGGACGTACACGACTGCAGAAGTATGAGAATGGTAGTATACTGATACACATGACTACAAAGTGTAGCCTATATCTGTATTTTCATAACAAGCCTACGCCAGGAGGCGCTGAGTAGCTGCGGTTGAAACTGTCACCTTTGCTCTATTATGCGCTTGGACTGTTGGGAATGGGTGAGGAGTGCGGGATTCGAACTCGCCACTAAGCAAATGCGAGAACAGCAGGCTTCTGATTACGTCACCAGTTTCCACGTTTCACAAAACTGTGTGTGTGTGTTTATCTAGTTGTATCTAACGGGAAGGGGAGCTACGCTCGTGGTGCTTCGTCTATGTATCTCACCATGTTTAATTTGATCTTAAACTCGTGTATGGTTTTTGTATACACTATTGTTTCGTCTAGTTTGTTCCATACATACACCACTCTGTGGGGAAGGCTGTGTGTGTGTGTGTGTGTGTGTGTGTGTGTGTGTGTGTGTGTGTGTGTGTGTGTGTGTGTGAAAGAGAGAGAGAAAAGAGAGTCAGCATGGTATTCGATCACTTTTTTTACTTTGATCACATTCCCAGATTGGAGCTAATTATTCTTGTATACCGATCTATGGGTTAAATTATAGCCATACAATGCACGCATACGCACTTACACACACACGAGCGCGCGCGACTGCAATGGCGCTGTGGTAGAGTTCCCGGCCGCCACTACGGCAGTACGGGTTGGAATCCCGCCCAGGGCTGAAGTAATTTCAGTATCGCTGCGCTACGAGTCGTTACTCCAACTCATGGGCGGAGAGTTAAGTGTGTGTGTGTGTGTGCGCGCGCGCCCGTGTAAGGTCACAGCATTATCCATACATCGGTCATATATGAGCTCTGATCTCTTCCGGGAGGGAAATAGCTGTCGATCACGAGTCCAACACGTAGTCCAAGACCATGGTGAATTTCTCTCTCTCTCTCTCTCTCTCACACACACACACACACACACACACACACACACACACACACACACACACACACACACACTTGGCGACATCAAAGTCTCCCATATGAGTCACAGGACTCGAAAGGTTATGAGAGTATTGCAACCAGGGGGAAATGGTGGACGTTATGTAAAGTTCTGGCTGTCGCCAGGTGATTTTATTAAACCAATTAAACTTGCAAACCTCATCTAGCCGCATCCGGCCCCGCCGCACAGTGTGACATCACCACAGGGGTTTGAACTCGGGACCACTTGTATGAAAGGTTACGATGCTATCCACCACATCCCTAACCCGCTCGCGCGCGTGTGTGGGATATGTGTGATTGACCATGGTCTTGGACCACGTGCTGGTCTGGTGATCAACAGTTGTGCCTCACCCGGATGAGAGCTTTGTAGCTCGTATGGCCCATCGATGTGATGATGTGACCTTTACACACATATCCCATCCCCTTGCTCAAGGAAGACAGTAACTGACTCGGGGTTCGGTCTCGGTTCCGCTGAGTTGACATGCCAAGACACTAACCACTACACCATGACTCTTTTGTGTGATTCACCATGGTCTTGCATCACGTGTTGGATTCGTAATCGACAGCCACTACCCTCCCGGAAGAGAGTTCACATACGACCGATCTATGAGTAATGCTGTGACCTTACACGCATACACGTAAACACCCAACTCCCTACCCACGAGAGTTGGTGTAACGACTCGCAGCGCAGCGATATTGACATTTCAGCCCTGGACGGGATTCGAACCCGGACCGCCGTAGTTGAAGCTGCGAACGCTACCACTGCACCAGGTGTGTGTGTGGGTGTGGGTGCGCGCGCGCGTGTGCAGAGCCCACCGGTGTGAGTAAATATATAATTAACGATTCTACTTTAACAATTCAATCTTAATACTGAAAATTTTACAGGAGCGGTCTGGGAGGTAAAGGTCATCCAGTACATTGGCTGGTAAATACGTAATTGGTACAAGAGTATATATTAAGGATGAAGGAAGGCGCTAGATCACTATTAATTTATAAAAGCATAGTACTCACAAGAATGCCTTATGCACAAGTACTGCATATACCTGTATACATGCATGTGTATACATACATTGTATATATATATGGAGGCAGGAGATTCTCTCTTATGCATACCTCATTGAAAATGATGGCTCACCTCATTGTTGACGGGATAACCTCATTGTTGTCATGCCAATATAGGTGGAGGGGAGGGCTTCACATTTCCCTCGGGTACATTTGAACATATAAATGACATGTGACTTCAGAAGTTCCTTTATTGGTGTGGGCTGTTCTTTAAGTAGGTGGTAAGACTTAAAAATGAAGACGCTTCTTACTTAAGAACAGCTCACACCAAGAGAGAAAGGAACTTTAGAAGTCGCATGTCATAGGTTCAAATGTACCCAAAGGAACTGTGAAGCCCTCCTCTACACCTATATTAGCATGACGGCAATGAGGTTATCCCGTCGCTTTCCATCTTACACCAGGAGCCCCTAAAAAGCACACAAGAACTGAGCATGGCACATCCCTGACAAGAAACTTGCTAGAAAAAAATACAGAGATTTTGGATACATGTACAGACAATAAAGGCCTCCCAATCTTAGAGGCAATATATCACGGTGTTGAGCCCAAATTTAAACATTCAAGCAGAGGACCTTCAGGCACTATAAAGCATGCGAATAACCGCCACTAACCCAAACACGCAACAAACCAAAATATGGGACAAAACACCATAGACCAAACATGGGACAAAACGCCACAAAACCAAACACACGACATTTCGTCACAACTCGTAAGGCTCTCCCTAGCATACGACAACCCGCCACTGCCCGAACTACCCGGGAACCTCTTCCAGAACCTAGCAAAAAAAAAAAAAAAAAAAAAAAAAAAAAAAAACAGTGAAGAGCAAGTATGAACACATATAAAATGTAATATCATCCTTTCATTCTTCGAAACATTCTTCCCTAAACAGAAAGTAAGATTATCCTAAGGTACTGAAGAAGTGTCTTGTACCCAAACGTGATCTAGCTATAAAGACTCTCTATTGTGAAGTCATAAACCTGTTTTTAAAGGAAAACAATTCCATAGTAAGATACTGTATATATACTTACGTACATGCATACACACGTCCTTATATACGTACACATACATACATTCATACACACACACATTTGCTTATTGTTGTCCATCAATACCGATGACGTCATTCCATGTATTCGATGATAACAAAGAACTGATGACTATCGTCTTGAGTGTGCTCTTTGATTGTGTAGGTCAACGATAATTGTGCAATCTCTGCCCCAGGTGGTGTAGAAGTGTGGTCTCTGTTGCTGTTTTTGGGGCCTGACGCCACGACGAGTGGAAACCCTGATGTATTGTATCCCCAAGTGCAGTGGTTCCCAAACTTTTTTTTTTGTTGCGGAACCCTTTGACATTATTCAAAAAAAAAGAAAAAAAAATGGAACCCCAAATAAAACATAATATATTGAAAAATGAATTTATTTTAAACAAACACACTCAAAATAGTAAGTTGTACATAATTTCCTTAAAACAAACTATACTGAAAAATGAATTTATTTTAAATAAACATACTTTTTACTCAAAATAGTAAGTTGTACAACATAATTTCCTTAAACATACTATACTGAAAAATGAATTTATTTTAAACAAACATACCTTTTACTCAAAATAGTAATTTGTACATATCCTTAAACATTCTATATTGAAAAATGAATTTATTTTAAACAAACATACTTTTTACTCAAAATAGTAATTTGTACATAATTTCCTTAAACATACTATATATATTGAAAAATGAATATATTTTAAATAAGCATCTTTTTTACTCAAAATAGTAAGTTATACATAATTTCCTTAAAAAATAACTAATGGGAAGAATGCATCTGTTTCTTGGACATCACTATCCTCTGAAAATTTGGTTTAATGCTGGATAATTGAATTCTCATATCCGGTGTAGCATCCAGTTTGTTTCGATATTTAGTTTTCGTGCTAGCATATCTTGAAAATCCTGATTCGCACAAATAAGTTGTCGCAAATGGTAAGAGTACCCTTACGGCTCGTTTGGATATTTCGGGATATTCATCACTTAGATTCCCCCCAAAAAAAAATCTAATGGCACTTCTTCAAACTTGGTCTTTAACTGAGTATCTGAAGTAATTTCTATCAAGTGTTCATAATCCACTGCTGGAAATCCTGTTGGTTTTTCTGTTACTTTGAATGGATTTTGTACCCAGTAATGGTCTTTGTTCTTCAAGTTCGGAAAATAAGAACATAAGAAATAAAGGAGACTGCAAAAGACCATAAGGCCTACACTAGGCAGCTCCGTATCCGTCACCACCTGTCATCCCCATCCATAAAGTGTCTAATCGTTTTTTAAAACAACTGATAGTTTCAGCGCTTACTACATGGTTACTAAGTTTATTCCACTCAATAAGAGATTCTGATAAGCTGTTGAGATGTCCCTTAATAGGTTTCGGTATCTAAATCCACTTCAAATTCTTGTAGAAATTCAGTAAGAAGCGGAAAGCAGTCAAAACGATGATTTTCTACTTCTGAAGTCCAGTATTGCAATTTACCTGATAAAGATATTATGTTATCTTGAGCTCGAAAAATGTTTGTTTCTTTCCTTTGTAGGGACAGGCATGCTTCATTCAGTTTTGACAAAATATCTGCTAAATATGCAATTTTTGACAACCATATACTATTTCTTAATCGTTCAGACAATCTAAATTTATGATCAAGAAAATAAGACAACAATTCTTTTCTCAACTCAACCATTCTCACAAGAACGTTTCCTTTCGAAAGCCATCTAACTTCGGTATGTAAAAGAAGAGTCATATGATGACTTCCCATATCTTCACATAAAGCCTTTGATATTCTTGATTGTAATGGCCGAGTTTTGATGAAATTGATAATCTGCACTGCTTCATCCAAAACTGTCTTCAATGAAGCTGAAATCCTTTTTGTTACTAATGCATATCTGTGAAGAATGCAGTGATTACTGCTGCTGTTCTTTGCAACATTCTTGATTCTAGTTATGGCACCAGATCATTTTCCTGCCATCGCCTTTGCTCCATCTGTGCATACTGAAATGCATTTTTCCCAGCCAATACCATGAATTTTTATGAAATCATCAATGCAGTCAAAAATATCTTTTCCTGTGGTATGCAGCTCTAAACTTTTACAAAAAAGGATATTGTCTTCAATTTTTTTTTCAAAATCGTATCTGACAAACACAAGTAAAATCGCCTCTGCTCCATCTGTGCATACTGAAATGCATTTTTCCCAGCCAATACCATGAATTTTTATGAAATCATCAATGCAGTCAAAAATATCTTTACCTGTGGTATGCAGCTCTAAACTTTTACAAAAAAAAAAAAAGGATATTGTCCTCAATTTTTTTTTTTTTCAAAATCGTATCTGACAAACACAAGTAAAATTGCTAGCCCAGCCACATCTGTGGACATTTGCAATGCGTAAGCATCACACGCATGTAATCGTGAAATAAGTTCATTTTCAATGTCATCAGCAATATCTGTAATACGTCTTGACACCGTATTGTTAGAAAGAGATATAGATTCAACCTTTTGAACAGACTCTTCATTAAATGCACAGGATACTACATCTTTTAATATAGATTTTTTATAAGCGATTCGCCAATAGTATATGCTTCACCATGAAGAGAAATGTGGTAACTTGCTTTATATGATGCTTCTGTTGCATTTTCATTTTCTGATTTGAATTTTTTTAACAAGACACTTTTAGATCTATCATAACTTTCAAGTTTTCTTTCGAAAAAAAGAAATATATTTATCTTTAAAAGTACTGTGCTTTGTTTCCATGTGTCTTTGTAACTTAACTGGTGCCAACGAACTGTTAGCTAATATTTTGTCACAAAGTATGCAAATAATGTCTGGGGCTTCTTCATCACCAATTCTAGTAAAGCCATATGACACATACCGAGGATCATACTTACGCTTTTTCTTTCCTGTCTGCTGTTTAGAACAAAAGGAAGCAGATTTTATATTTTGCACATTAATCAAATTAGCCCTAGTAGTTGTCGACGGTTGTGCTGCAGGTTCAGAAACCTCTGTAACTTCCACAGATGATACTGTTTTACTTTCTTCATGTCTAGTAATTCCAGCCTCTTTGCGAATTCCAGTTTTTTTTAACCATCGATCCATTGAAGAACTTGGGAAATAGTAACTAAAATATATAAGAATAAACTTGTTGACAAAGCGAACAATAACATACACTCAGGATACAACAGAGCATAACTTATCCACCGTACAAGGGTTGGTGCTAACTGAAGTGTAAAAAAAAAAAACTAGAGAGAGTTAGCCAGGGTTGCCAGATCTTTCTCAGAGCATAACCTTACCTTACCTTACCGTCGTGCCATATCCTCTTGGACTTCGGCAACATCGAAACTCTGAGGGAGAAAGGGGCCTTCCATGATAGAGAAAATGGAGGAACATACTAGAACACTGACAGGCATAACGCCTACTACAGGGAGCTGAAGTAAGAGAGTTAGCCGGGGTTGCCAGATCTTTCTCAGAGCATAACCTTACCTTACCTTACCGTCGTGCCATATCCTCTTGGACTTCGGCAACTATGGAGTGCCACCGTTCACGGTCCCTAGTTACTTGTAACATCTGTGCTGGTTTGAGTTGTTTTCCCGTCGCCCTCATCAGCCCGTCCATATACTTCTCCCTCTGCTTTCCTCTTGCTCTCCTTCCCTCCACCATTCCCGTCATCACCACCTCTTCCAACCCTTCCCTCCTCATTATATGTCCTAAGAATCGCAACTGTCTTTTCCTTATTGTTGTCATCAAACACCAGAGCATAACACCAAACGTAATGTATAAAAATTAATTAAATAAAGGGTTTCCAAAATTACAAAACCAAATTACATTGAAATTAAATTTGGTATCGAAATTGCACTTTCCAATACCAAACTAAATTCCCAATACCAAAATTGTTCAAAATTTGGTATTGAGAATACCGAATGGCAACTCTGGAGTTAGCTGTACGGCAGGATTCTCAGTTACAAAGGATTACAAAGGAGGAACATGCCGACAGGAGACCTTTTGGTCCATAACTAGGTCGGATGCGAAAAAAATGAATAAATAAAAATTATAATATAAATAAAATAAATAAATGCATATGTATAGTTAAATAATAAACAGACAAATAATAAATGCAAAATAAATGGCAGGCAATACAACATCTTGCTTGGGTGTTTATCTAAACGAGTCTTAAAGCTTCGAACTGAACTACATTGCACTACCTCTACAGGAAGTTTATTCTATTCATTAACTACACGGTTGGCGAAGTTGTTTCTACCCACTTCCAAATTGAATCTATTTCCTGACAGTTTCAGACCATTATTTCTTGTCGGATTCGCATTCAACGTGAAAATTGTCACTTTTGATGTCAATTCCTTTGGAATCTTAAAGACCTGTATCAAGTCTCCTCTGAGTCTATGATTTTTTAGGGGAAAGATTCGTACGTTTTTCTATTTTCGTATGATTTATTTTCGAAGTTTGGATTCTGTTTTGGCTCGCCGTTGTAAAGAGGTGAGGACGTCTCGAAATTGCTTGCAGTGGGAGGGGAGGACGTCTCGATATCACTTGCAGGAGGAGGTGAGGACGTCTCGAAATTGCTTGCAGTGGGAGGGGAGGACGTCTCGATATCACTTGCAGGAGGAGGTGAGAGTGTCTCGACATCACTTGCAGGAGGTGAGGACGTCTCGACATCCTTGCAGGAGGTGAGAGTGTCTTGACATCACTTGCAGGAGGAGGTGAGGACGTCTCGACATCACTTGCAGGGGGAGGAGAGGACGTCTCGACATTGCTTGCAGGGGGAGGGGAGGACGTCTCGACATCACTTGCAGGAGGAGGTGAGGACGTCTCGACATCACTTGCAGGAGGAGGTGAGAGTGTCTCGACATCACTTGCAGGAGGAGGTGAGGACGTCTCGACATCACTTGCAGGAGGTGAGAGTGTCTCGACATCACTTGCAGGAGGAGGTGAGGACGTCTCGACATCACTTGCAGGGGGAAGTGAGGACGTCTTGACATCACTTGCAGGAGGTGAGAGTGTCTTGACATCACTTGCAGGAGGAGGTGAGGACGTCTCGAAATTGCTTGCAGGGTGAGGGGAGGGCGTCTCGACATTGCTTGCAGGAGGAGGTGAGGACGTCTCGACATCACTTCCAGGAGGAGGTGAGGACGTCTCGAAATTGCTTGCAGGGGGAGGGGAGGACGTCTCGACATTGCTTGCAGGAGGAGGTGAGGACGTCTCGACATCACTTGCAGGAGGAGGTGAGAGTGTCTCGACATCACTTGCAGGAGGAGGTGAGGACGTCTCGACATCACTTGCAGGGGGAGGTGAGGACGTCTCGACATTGCTTGCAGGAGGAGGTGAGGACGTCTCGACATCACTTGCAGGAGGAGGTGAGAGTGTCTCGACATCACTTGCAGGGGGAGGTGAGGACGTCTCGACATCACTTGCAGGAGGAGGTGAGGACGTCTCGACATCACTTGCAGGAGGAGGTGAGGACGTCTCGACATCACTTGCAGGGGGAGGTGAGGACGTCTCGACATCACTTGCAGGAGGTGAGAGTGTCTCGACATCACTTGCAGTTGGAGGTGAGGACGTCTGGACATCACTTGCAGGAGGAGGTGAGGACGTCTCGACATCACTTGCAGGGGGAGGTGAGAGTGTCTCGACATCACTTGCAGGGGGAGGTGAGGACGTCTCGACATCACTTGCAGGAGGAGGTGAGAGTGTCTCGACATCACTTGCAGGAGGAGGTGAGGACGTCTCGACATCACTTGCAGGAGGGGGTGAGGACGTCTCGACAACACTTGCAGAGGGAGGTGAGGACGTCTCGACATCACTTGCAGGAGGTGAGGACGTCTTGACATCACTTGCAGGAGGAGGTGAGGACGTCTCGACATCACTTGCAGGGGGAGGAGAGGACGTCTCGACATTGCTTGCAGGGGGAGGGGAGGACGTCTCGACATCACTTGCAGGAGGAGGTGAGAGTGTATCGACATCACTTGCAGGAGGTGACAGTGTCTCGACATCACTTGCAGGGGGAGGTGAGAGAGAGTGTCTTGACATCAATTGCAGGTGGAGGTGAGGACGTCTCGACATCACTTGCAGGAGGAGGTGAGGACGTCTCGACATCACTTGCAGAGGGAGGTGAGGACGTCTCGACATCACTTGCAGGAGGTGAGAGTGTCTCGACATCACTTGCAGGGGGAGGTGAGGACGTCTCGACATCACTTCCAGGAGGAGGTGAGGACGTCTCGAAATTGCTTGCAGGGGGAGGGGAGGACGTCTCGACATTGCTTGCAGGAGGAGGTCAGGACGTCTCGACATCACTTGCAGGAGGAGGTGAGAGTGTCTCGACATCACATGCAGGATGGAGGTGAGGACGTCTCGACATCACTTGCAGGAGGAGGTGAGAGTGTCTCGACATCACTTGCAGGGGTAGGTGAGGACGTCTCGACATCACTTGCAGGAGGTGAGAGTGTCTCGACATCACTTGTAGGAGGAGGTGAGGACGTCTCGACATCACTTGCAGGAGGAGGTGAGAGTGTCTCGACATCACTTGCAGGAGGTGAGGACGTCTCGACATCACTTGCAGGGGGAGGGGAGGACGTCTCGACATCATTTGCAGGGGGAGGTGAGTGTCTTGACATCACTTGCAGGAGGAGGTGAGGACGTCTCGACATCACTTCCAGGAGGAGGTGAGGACGTCTCGAAATTGCTTGCAGGAGGAGGTGAGGACGTCTCGACATCACTTGCAGGAGGAGGTGAGAGTGTCTCGACATCACTTGCAGGAGGAGGTGAGGACGTCTCGACATCACTTGCAGGAGGTGAGAGTGTCTTGACATCACTTGCAGGAGGTGAGTGTCTTGACATCACTTGCAGGAGGAAGTGAGGACGTCTCGACATTGCTTGCAGGGGGAGGGGAGGACGTCTCGACATTGCTTGCAGGGGAGGGGAGAACGTCTCGACATCACATGCAGGAGGAGGTGAGGACGTCTCGACATCACTTGCAGGAGGAGGTGAGAGTGTCTCGACATCACTTGCACGGGGAGGTGAGGACGTCTCGACATCACTTGCAGGAGGTGAGAGTGTCTCGACATCACTTGCACGGGGAGGTGAGGACGTCTCGACATCACTTGCAGGAGGAGGTGAGGACGTCTCGACATCACTTGCAGGAGGTGAGAGTGTCTCGACATCACTTGCAGGAGGAGGTGAGGACGTCTCGGCATCACTTGCAGGAGGAGGTGAGGACGTCTCGACATCACTTGCAGGAGGAGGTGAGAGTGTCTCGACATCACTTGCAGGGGGAGGTGAGGACGTCTCGACATTACTTGCAGGAGGAGGTGAGGACGTCTCGACATCACTTGCAGGAGGAGGTGAGGACGTCTTGACATCACTTGCAGAAGGAGGTGAGGACGTCTCGAAATTGCTTGCAGGGTGAGGTGAGGACGTCTCGACATTGCTTAGGGGGGAGGTGAGGACGTCTCGAAATTGCTTGCAGGACGAGGTGAGGACGTCTCGACATTGCTTGCAGGAGGAGGTGAGGACGTCTCGACATCACTTGCAGGAGGAGGTGAGTATCTCGACATCACTTGCAGGGGGAGGTGAGGACGTCTCGACATCACTTGCAGGGGGAGGGGAGGACGTCTCGACATCACTTGCAGGAGGAGGTGAGAGTGTCTCGACATCACTTGCAGGAGGAGGTGAGGACGTCTCGACATCACTTGCCGGGGGAGGGGAGGACGTCTCGACATTGCTTGCAGGAGGAGGTGAGGACGTCTCGACATCACTTGCAGGAGGAGGTGAGAGTGTCTCGACATCACTTGCAGGAGGAGGTGAGGACGTCTCGACATCACTTGCAGGAGGAGGTGAGGACGTCTCGACATCACTTGCAGGTGGAGGTGAGGACGTCTCGACATCACTTGCAGGAGGTGAGAGTGTCTCGACATCACTTGCAGGAGGAGGTGAGGACGTCTCGACATCACTTGCAGGAGGAGGTGAGGACGTCTCGACATCACTTGCAGGAGGAGGTGAGAGTGTCTCGACATCACTTGCAGGAGGAGGTGAGGACGTCTCGACATTACTTGCAGGAGGAGGTGAGGACGTCTCGACATCACTTGCAGGAGGAGGTGAGGACGTCTTGACATCACTTGCAGGAGGAGGTGAGGACGTCTCGACATCACTTGCAGGGGGAGGGGAGGACGTCTCGACATTGCTTGCAGGGTGAGGGGAGGACGTCTCGAAATTGCTTGCAGGGGAGGGGAGAACGTCTCGACATTACTTGCAGGAGGAGGTGAGGACGTCTCGACATCACTTGCAGGAGGAGGTGAGGACGTCTCGACATCACTTGCAGGGGGAGGTGAGGACGTCTCGACATCACTTGCAGGGGGAGGTGAGGACGTCTCGACATCACTTGCAGGGGGAGGGGAAGACGTCTCGACATCACTTGCAGGGGGAGGTGAGAGTGACTCGACATCACTTGCAGGGGGAGGACGTCTCGACATTGCTTGCAGGAGGAGGTGAGGACGTCTCGACATCACTTGCAGGAGGAGGTGAGAGTGTCTCGACATCACTTGCAGGGGGAGGTGAGAGTGTCTCGACATCACTTGCAGGAGGAGGTGAGGACGTCTCGACATCACTTGCAGGAGGAGGTGAGGACGTCTCGACATCACTTGCAGGATGGAGGTGAGGACGTCTCGACATCACTTGCAGGAGGAGGTGAGAGTGTCTCGACATCACTTGCAGGAGGAGGTGAGAGTGTCTCGACATCACTTGCAGGGGTAGGTGAGGACGTCTCGACATCACTTGCAGGAGGTGAGAGTGTCTCGACATCACTTGTAGGAGGAGGTGAGGACGTCTCGACATCACTTGCAGGAGGAGGTGAGGACGTCTTGACATCACTTGCAGGAGGAGGTGAGGACGTCTCGACATCACTTGCAGGGGGAGGGGAGGACGTCTCGACATCATTTGCAGGGGGAGGTGAGTGTCTTGACATCACTTGCAGGAGGAGGTGAGGACGTCTCGACATCACTTCCAGGAGGAGGTGAGGACGTCTCGACATCACTTGCAGGGGGAGGTGAGGACGTCTCGACATCACTTGCAGGAGGAGGTGAGAGTGTCTCGACATCACTTGCAGGGGGAGGTGAGGACGTCTCGACATCACTTGCAGGAGGTGAGAGTGTCTTGACATCACTTGCAGGAGGTGAGAGTGTCTTGACATCACTTGCAGGAGGAAGTGAGGACGTCTCGACATTGCTTGCAGGGGGAGGGGAGGACGTCTCGACATCACTTGCAGGGGGAGGACGTCTCGACATCACCTGCAGGGGGAGGGGAAGACGTCTCGACATCACTTGCATGAGGAGGTGAGGACGTCTCGACATCACTTGCAGGGGTAGGTGAGAGTGTCTCGATATCACTTGCAGGGGGAGGTAAGTACGTCTCGACATCACTTGCAGGAGGAGGTGAGGACGTCTCGACATCACTTGCAGGAGGTGAGAGTGTCTCGACATCACTTGCAGGAGGAGGTGAGGACGTCTCGACATCACTTGCAGGAGGAGGTGAGGACGTCTCGACATCACTTGCAGGAGGAGGTGAGAGTGTCTCGACATCACTTGCAGGGGGAGGTGAGGACGTCTCGACATTACTTGCAGGAGGAGGTGAGGACGTCTCGACATCACTTGCAGGAGGAGGTGAGGACGTCACGACATCACTTGCAGGAGGAGGTGAGGACGTCTCGAAATTGCTTGCAGGGGGAGGGGAGGACGTCTCGACATTGCTTGCAGGAGGAGGTGAGGACGTCTCGAAATTGCTTGCAGGGGGAGGTGAGGACGTCTCGACATTACTTGCAGGAGGAGGTGAGGACGTCTCGACATCACTTGCAGGAGGAGGTGAGGACGTCTTGATATCACTTGCAGGAGGAGGTGAGGACGTCTCGACATCACTTGCAGGGGGAGGTGAGGACGTCTCGACATCACTTGCAGGAGGAGGTGAGAGTGTCTCGACATTACTTGCAGGGGGAGGTGAGGACGTCTCGACATCACTTGCAGGGGGAGGTGAGGACGTCTCGACATCACTTGCAGGAGGAGGTGAGAGTGTCTCGACATCACTTGCAGGGGGAGGTGAGGACGTCTCGACATCACTTGCAGGGGGAGGTGAGGACGTCTCGACATCACTTGCAGGGGGAGGTGAGGACGTCTCGACATCACTTGCAGGAGGTGAGAGTGTCTCGACATCACTTGTAGGAGGAGGTGAGGACGTCTCGACATCACTTGCAGGAGGAGGTGAGAGTGTCTCGACATCACTTGCAGGGGGAGGTGAGAGTGTCTCGACATCACTTGCAGGAGGAGGTGAGAGTGTCTCGACATCACTTGCAGGAGGAGGTGAGAGTGTCTCGACATCACTTGCAGGGGGAGGTGAGGACGTCTCGACATCACTTGCAGGGGGAGGGGAGGACGTCTCGACATCACTTGCATGAGGAGGTGAGGACGTCTCGACATCACTTGCAGGGGTAGGTGAGAGTGTCTCGATATCACTTGCAGGGGGAGGTAAGTACGTCTCGACATCACTTGCAGGAGGTGAGAGTGAGATGATGTTGGTTACCTCATCAAGGTAGAAGGTGGTGATCGTCCCAGTTGTAGGAAGGAGTAATTCAAACCTTGTAACTATTTGGGACTTGTATTTGAATGACCCGTCCGCCTTGACATACAGAATACATAGACAATAAATAAACGCTTTGTAAAGCGTATGCAAATATAAGTATATACAAATAGTTATCGCTATGTGATGGCAATGTATAGATGTGGTAAATTATTTACAATATAATGTTTTGATTATGATGGATGTGTACAATGATTTGATGAAGATATATAATTTTATGTACACTTGAAACTATGTACATTTAGGGGACACTGCAGCAGATGTGGCGTGTTGTCACAAGTGTCTTGACATCACTTGCAGGAGGAGGTGAGGACGTCTCGACATCACTTGCAGGAGGAGGTGAGGACGTCTCGACATCGCTTGCAGAAGTCATGGTCCCCGGAGACTTGGCTGGAGTCGTAGAGGGACCGTTGTCGGCTCTTTCTTTGTTTGAGGACGCGGCACGACCAGTGGCTCTGGTCTTGGATCCAGGAGACCGACCTCGCTTCTGAGGAATTTTTGATATTATGGATTTCCATTTTCTTTCAACTTTTAATTTTAAGGAATTTCCTCTAATGAAGAAGTCTACTGCCTTTTAATCATATTTTTTTTTAATAAAATTTCCTCACGTTAAGGAGATGAGGTATTTGAATGGTAAATATAAGGAAGTATCATGTTTCCAAAGTTAAAGCTCTGATGTGCGCTCATCAGTGCAACACTCTTTGCATGTCTGGTGAACTTTAGCTTACGACCTACGGAACCCGTGGCCTAACTTCACGGAACCCACTGGTTCCGCGGAACCCACTTTGGGAACCCCTGCCCTAGTGTATGGCGCCACTGGCTTCTGTCTGACCATAGTGAATTAAACACAAACGCGCGCGCGTGCACACACACACACACATACGAAAATCGACTAAAACATATGAATCTGTTTTCCCTAAGAAAGCGTAGACTCAGAGGTGACTTGATACAGGTCTTTAAGATTCTAAAGGGAATTGACAACATCAAAAGTGACAAAATTTTCACATTGAATGAGAATCAGACAAGAAACAATGGTCTCAAACTATCCGGAAATAGATTCAATTTGGAAGTAGGTAGAAACAACTTTGCCAACCGTGTAGTTAATGAATGGAATAAACTTCCTGCACAGGTAGTGCAATGTAGTTCAGTTCGAAGCTTTAAGACTCATTTAGATAAACACCTAAGCAAGATGCTGTAATGATTATAATTTATTTTATATTATTTGTTTTTGCTTTGTTATCATTTGTCTGTTTGATTTTCATTTATTATTAGTTATGTGTCAATTTATTATTATTTACTGTTTACCTGTTTGTTTGTTATTCAACTATATGCATTCATATATTTTGTTTGTTGCATACATTATTATGTATTTTTTATCATTATTATTTCATTATTATTAAGATTTTTCCGCATCCGACCTAGATATGGACCAAAAAGTCTACTGTCGGCATGCTCCGCCTTTTTAATCCTTTGTCTGTCAGATACCTCTTGTTCCAGGGACCTCGGCTCCAGATCCGTTTTCTTGAGTGTAGATTTTATGCGGTCTTTTAACTTCTTTTTCTGACCACCCATCTGTACAGAATAGACGGTACATAATGTACATAGGCACACATGCTCACGTACAGAGATGTCACTGCTAATAATGATGAATAGTGTGCACGCACGCACCAACGTGTGGACACGCACAGCCTACATGACTCAATGGCGCGGTGGTAGAGTTCCCGGGCATTACCCGTAGTTGGCCATATATGAGCTCTGAGCTCTCATCTGAGAGGGTAATAGTTGTCAAACACGAGTCGAACACGTGATCCAAGACCATGGTGAATTAAACACAAACGCGCGCGCGCGCATACACACACACACACACACACACACACACACACACACACACACACACACACACACACGTAGCTCCCCTTCCCGTAAGATACAACTAGGTAAATACACACACACACGTGCACACACACACACACACACACGTACACACACACACACACACACACACACACACACACACACACACACACACACACACACACGTAGCTCCCCTTCCCGTAAGATACAACTAGGTAAATATACACACACACACACACACACACACACACACACACACACACACAAACGTCCGTGCGCACACGAAAGAGACTTTGGGATATCAGGCACAGCCCTGGGAACAGAAAGCGTACAATCGGGCGTTGTGATGTCTAATACAACTTTCCTCCCCCAAGCCCGGTAGGGGTTGACTGTGTTCATAATGAATCCCCGCCACCCTGCTGGGCGAGACTAATGATTACTGTAGATTCAAGTCACTTCCCTGTGGATATGACATGAACGGTACGATGGGATCTGCATCCAGAAAGTAAACCACAGGGGCTTCCTATCTGGGCTGAATGATTCACTTTGGGAGTGAACGAAGAACGAGACTCGGGATAAGATGTAAACAAGGTCATCATATTAAGACAACAGGGCAGGACTCGCAGTAATGGATTTAAACTGGACAAGTTTAGATTTAAGAAGGAAATAGGTCAGAATTGGTTTACTAATACGGTGGTCAACGAATGGAATAGACTTAGTAACCATGTAGTGAGAGCTGGAACTATCAGTTGTTTTAAGAAACGGTTAGACAACTTTATGGATGGGGATGACAGATGGTGATGGATATGGGGCTGCCTTGTGTAGGCATTAAAGTCTCTTGCTGTCTCCTTCATTCTTATGTTATGATGGAATCAGAGAAGCAATAGAAACGAGATAAGAGACAATGGAAACGATAGAAGATGAAGAGAGGTACAGAGATTAAACCCAATGGAGGAACATTGCGAGACATCACAACTGATAGGGCTACTGCCCTATCTGGAATATGGTGAGAATGATGAATGAGACAAGGAGAACATGAGAACATAATGAAGGAGACTGCAAGCGACCATAAGGCCTACACTAGGCAGTTCCATATCCATCACCACCTATCATCCCCATCCATAAAGTTGTCTAAGCGTTTCTTAAAACAACTGATAGTTTTAGCGCTCACTACATGGTTACTAAATCTATTCTATCCGTTGACCACCCAATTAGTAAACCAGTTCTTGCCTATGAAATGTTAATTTCTTGCTTTTCTTGAATACTCGTATTTTGTATACTTGAAAGGGCCTTATCTTTAAAGAAGGTAATAAACTCTTTTTGCTCTTAATGGTAGAGAAGCTGGAAATCTGAGGTTTTCTCATGTGAATCTGGTTTTCTAAAATCAAAATAACAGAAGGGTGTTTCACAAAATTATTGCAATATAACAACGACCGGGCGAATTAGAATTCAATGAATTCAGTCAATTTTTGGTGTTGACCTGCGGTAAAAGTCGAGATGACCGTTCGAACCCTACCGCCAGCGAGCTGGACCTAGGGTATGGCTCATTAAATTCCACGCTGCAATGGCCTCTGTAAGGGGCACCTATCTAGCCTCCTGACAGGGGGAGTTTCGCGGTGTTAAACCGAATCAATTATGTCTTATGTCCAGATGATTTTATTCAGATTTATAGTCCACTGCAGGACATGTCCATCCCCCCTGAAGGACGATACAGCCTCTGTATCTCACCGTAGTAGCTTAATTCGGCTTGGTAGGGTTGTATTCTACGGGAAAGGGAGATATGCTCGCGGTGTCCTGTCTTTGTATATCGCAACATCTAGTTTATTCTTGAATTCATGTATGGTGTTTGCACTATATTGTTTCGTCCAATTTGTTCCAGACATCCACCACTCTGTGTGACGTTTTTGGGTATATTGGATTGACTATGATTGTGAATGATTCCTGAAAGCAGTGTAATCTGCTTAATCATACTGAATAGGATATACATACATACATATATCATAGGCCTTTTCCCCCTTACAAGGGAGGTAGCCAAAAAAAAGGGATCAAATCCCATTCCACCCCCCACATATACCACTCCCACTCACCTCCCTCCCTCTTTTCTTGGCTCCTCCTGGATGACGGGTCATCCCTGCATCTCGCCCACTGCCCTGGGTCAGTAGCAATGTAGCAAGCCACAGCACATCAACAGCAAGGCTGTTTCATGTAATCGGCGACCCCCCCCCCCTCTCCATCCCCTCATGCAGAAAAAGAGAAGGGGAGAAATCTTGACTGTTGTGGAAATTTGTATTAAAGGGGCCAAATTAAACACCCATTCAATACAACAAAGACCCACAGTGTTGGATAAGAAGAAATGAAGTAGACGATATCCATATATTTCGATCAGAGACTGTGATCCTCTTCAGCGGAATACCTTGTTGAATTTTACGAATGTGTTACGACATTACTTTGTAGTTACTCATTCACATCTTATTCCAGATTTGGTCACCCTCGTGTGCCTCTTCCCCCTCCCTACCGCACCCACCCTCGCCTGCCTCCTCACCCCTCCCAACCGCACTCACCCTCAATCCTCGAAATGAGAGATTTTTCGTCAGTGCATCCAGATAATGATGGCTCATCGACGCAAAAGATTAAAAAGAAATTCTCTCTTATGCAGATGCGAATTGATTGGTTATTTTTTGTCAAATCTGTATGTGAATTCACGGAATAATTACTCGTCGGTAGAAAGGATTGAAATTTTTACTCCTGTGTTCTTCTTGGCTTATTTATTTATTTATTTGTTTTGCGATTTCGATTTCAAAGTACTTTGATATAACATGATTTCTGGGTGATGGTATTAAAGGAATTATTTTCAATATTGCCAATGTATTCGCTACTTTACATAATATAATATATATATATATAATATATATATATATATATATATATATATAATGTGTGTGTGTGTGTATAATACATGTAATATATATATATATATATATATATATATATATATATATATATATATATATATATATATAAGAGAAATTCAGCGACATCAAGCCGATAATTTTTATGGTGTAGTGGTCTAAGGCTCTGCGAAGGTGATCTACGGGTGGTTGAGTGCAGTGGGTTCGAATCCTGCATGCAACTGTTATAAAAATTATCGGATATATAATTTAAATATTTATATATATATATGTGTGTGTGTGTGTGTGTGTGTGTGTGTGTGTATTCGCTTCTTTACAAGCTGTCCTTATCTTTTTAAGATGAGTTTAAAAAGTGCTGTATAAATTCGAATTTATTATTTAGCTTGTATATTGAACACTCTTCTGAATAAATAGGTAAATTGGCTAGTGAGGTATAAGAAAGAAGTTCATTTTTAACGAAAGTGAATCGTACAGTATTCATAGTGAAGAGTGACAATGAAAAGATGACAATTTTTTAAATGTAGTTGCAGTGCAGTGGACAAGATACAGGGATGACCCGTCATCCAGGAGGTGCCAAGATAAGAGGGAGGGTAGAGGGTGGAGGGGTGATGGAGTGTATTGGTGATGGAATGGGTGGGAATGGTTTTTATGCCTTTGTTTTTTGGCTACCTCCCTTGTAAGGGGGAAAAAGCCTTTGGTATATGTATGTATTAGTACATGTAGTTGCAGAGAATGCCTTAATGATCTGGGCAAAGGAAATCTTTATTTCAGTAAGAAATCTCGGCACCAAAATATTTTGTCAAAAATCTGTTGCCCACTGGATACCGTCTTGAAATCATAAACAGATGGTCCTGAGTTCGATTCCTCGGACACACCGTGGGCTTGCTGCGTTGGTTACCGACAGTCCTGGCTAGGCGGGGAGGCGATCCGACGTCGGGAAAAAAATGGAACCGACAGGGGTTTTTCACTTCCCAATGCGAAGATTTCAAGTACGGCATATTCCATCTCCAAGACGTGTGTGTGTGTGTGTGTGTGTGTGTGTGTGTGTGTGTGTGTTTTCTCAGATCAGTGCATATTTCTCAGTGCAGAATACAACAACGAATAGTTTGATTCTTCAGATATAAATGACTCACTTAAGAACAAAATATAACCATCACCAAAACAGGCACATGGATTTTTAAGCATTTGTACTAATGGAAAAAAAATCTTTCAGCCACTGAAAATAAGAAAAGAAAAAATACCCAGAAATATTCTTCTTCCCAATCTTGAAATAACACATGTACTCATAAAAGATGAAAAAAATGTCATACGTAGATGGAGAATGTTGTAGAACCGTGTTTGGGAATTGTTTCCAATTGACTTATTGGCGGAGTGAGTACAACAGGGCGACTTCCTTGATCCAATTACACAATGCTTCTGTCAACTTGATCTGATGAAGATCTGAAGCATCAGCAGTTATTATGAGAAACGCTTTGTTTAACTATTTGGTTATTTATTCGTTAATTTATTTATTTGTGTTTTATTTTTTGTTTATTTCTCTATTTGTTTATTTTTCTATTTATCTATTTTTTTTATTTATCTATTTATCTTATTTATTTACTTCCCATCTATATATTTGTGTTTTTATTTATTTATCTTTTATTTGTTTTTTATTTTTCATTTATCTATTTGTTTTTGATTATTTACTTATTTGTTATTTATTAATCATTTATTCTGCACGTCGATGAAACTGCAGACATATAAAAAGAGATACTGTTCTGTTATTTTCTAAATCCAAGCTTATGAAATATCAGCGTCAAGCATTGTCCCTTTTTTTCTCTCCAAATCATATATGATTCGTTCATTTGTTTGTTTGTCTTTATTTCATTTCATTGATTTATATTTTCATTCTTTTATTTTTTTCTTAGAGCAAACGTGTTCCTACAATCGTAATGAAGAAACAAAAAGGAACCGTTGATGACGTCATAAAAAGATGGTAGAATGATACCATTTGACGACAGTTTTTTACATCGAGAACTGACTTCTAAGAAACTGAACAATTACTGCAACGACTAGAGACATGGGGGGGTGGAAGAGCAACGCCTAGATCAGTTGTTCTTAACCTTTTTACTACCACGCCCCCTCTAGGAACTGTTCTCCTCCACGCCCCCCTTGCATCTATAGACCCCCCCTTGCAGGGAGGGGGGTCAATACATTGGAAGATTTGTATGGCTGGGAGACTTTTGAATATAAAGTTAGTGACGACGATACTTCTGCATTATCTCATAAACTTGCCTCTACATTACTGACCCATTTCTTCTCAAGAAAATAACATGTAACTGGTCAAATTTCTACTTTTTTTCCTGAGCCTCGCGTGCCCCCCCCCCTTGAAAATCACTTACACCTCCCTAGGGGGCGCGCCCCCCCCAGGTTAAGAATCACTGCCCTAGATGGTGTGAAAACTGGCATTATCTATTCTTAAAAAAAAAAAAAAAAAAAGTACAGCTCTGAGAACCATGGGAGGATGTGGTTGTAGATCATAAGAATCTCCTCTTGCATTTTTTTTTAATTGTTTTTTTCCCTTAACATGAAAGTAGTGAATTCCAACGACGATTTTTGGTTCTTCTAATTGAGTTGCATTTTTTTGAGGGGAGGAGGCTTCCGAACCGATTGGATTTGACACTTCAAAATAGGAAACCAAAATTTCCATGCCCTTGAATATGTACATGTGTGTGTGTGTATGTGTGTGTGTGCGTGTGTATATAACACACAAACACACACACACACACACACACACACACACACACACATATATATATATATGTATATGTGTGTGTGTGTGTATATAACACACAAACACACACACACACACACACACACACACACATATATATATATGTATATGTGTGTGTGTGTGTGTGTGTGTAGATATATATAAGACACATATAGAACATGAAGATCACCATCTTGCACCGTAACATTTGAAAATTGAATTACTCCTCTATTTGGGATTGTTTTAAAGTGTTCGTAGAAAGAAAAACAACTTCATCTGGAGAAAAACAAATCAATACATCATATCCGACCGTCTGCAGTTGTTATTCAAAAAGGTTGTAAGAGTCAGATGACTAGTCCTTTAATCAGCAGCCACATCAAACATGCACATTGTAAGGGAATGAAGTGATGTACGACATTTATTGTTATCGGTCTAAAGTCCTTTATTTATATGTGATGATGAAGAGGAGAAGGAGGGAGAATAGGGGAAGTGAATATAGGAAGAAGAGAATAGAAAATGGGAAGAAGGAGGAGAAGAAAAAGAGAAAGAATTCGCTAACGTTTTACTGACTGGAAACTCCCCAATACCCCTCTGGTAGCAAGGAATAATGTTCGAGTCCTATAAATCAAGGGGAAAGTGTGGCACTGTAGTTGTCTCTGTTCCATTAGTGCGGGGTCTGTTTCCATGTCACCAGCTGGCAGGAAAAGTGCGGTCACCGATTGTCAGCTCTAAAACTCACCATATCCCACTCCCACGCAGTGTGAAGTGGGTAAAACCGTGATAGGGCAAAACCCGGTCAGTTCCGGCAAGCTGTTGTTTATATATATATATATATATATATATATATATATATTGACTATATTATGACAAATAAGACTGAAGGTGAAAGAAGTAGACGAGGAGTAATGGGAGAAATTCACGCCTTAACGTTTCGACCCTCAGGGTCTTGATCACAAGACCGTGCGGGTCGAAACGTTAAGGAATTCTCCCATTACTCCTCGTCTACTTCTTTCATCTTCAGTCTTATATATATATATATATATATATATATATATATATATATATATATAAATATATATATATATATATATATATATATCGGCCAATATTAGGTCGCCTACCCACCTGGCCAGGATTGCTTTCGTGTAAAAAGTGGATGTTGGTAAAAGAGCGTGCACAGGGCACCTAGTACCAGCCCCAATGATGTGAACGTCTAGACTGAAATTATGTTAATGGATTTTGAGGACAGGCCATTGGTAGATGATTCTTTCCAGTGTCCATCTGATTATTAGTTGAAATACTGATATGTATTGAAGGTGTTGTTAGGTTTAGACGTGTTTGGAAGACTCCGATTTTAAAATTTTACTGCGTTGTATTTACTTATTTATTGCGTCTATTTATTTATTTATTTATTTACTGCGTTGTTTATTTATTCCCTTTAAAGTGTTTCATTAAGTAGCCACGATTAATATTAAGACGTCACTGAAAAATTAGAGATGATAGTTATTACGAAAGTTGTTGGAAATATTCAATTGTTGCCAAAAGATATAGTGTTGAATAGCGATAATATGCGAGAAGATCCCATATCTCTTGTGAAGAAAACAAATTGAACTACATGAAAACAAGATGAAGAACAACAAATATTTGATTTCACAAGAAATCTCTGGCAATTCAGTATGATTTTGTTCGCATAAGAAAAAAGACCAGAAACAAAGAAATGGCTAGAGAAACAGTGACGTCAGCATGAATTCCGGCAGTGTACGCTTCATTTCAACAGACTGGTATGCCATAATTATTACAAATGTTGTTATTATTAGTAATATTATAGTTGTTCTCGTTCTTCTTATTGTTGTTGTCACTATTATATTATTATTATTATCATTATTGTTATATTATTATCATTATTATTATGTTAATATTGCCATTATTATTATTTTACTAAAAGGTGAAATTATAAGAATCAATAATCAGGGATAAAAAAAATAAGATTAATCCATACTTCACAATGCATACAAATGAAAGTAGTTTGTGTATAAGAAAGCCATTACGAATCTTGGTCAGCACATACTCGTTCATCAACATGAACAAAGCAGGGAGCAAATGAACTCCTTTGGTAGCAAATTGAAATGTATAACAAAGAACACAACTCCATAAGTAATCAAGAATATTATAACGATCACAGCGGAAACAGGAGTAAAGTGAAAAACATTCTTCACAAGGTAGTATGTTCTGATATATATATATATATATATATATATATATGTATATATATATGTATATATATATGTATATATATATATATATAAACCACAACACACTTTAATTCTAAGCCATCAATATCGGGAGATCCGCGGAGGCCAACATGCAGAAATTGAAACGTGGTACGGCCAAGGACATATTGTAGTTGGTAAAAATGTATACATGTTCACTGGGACCCATTCAGTGTTGTACACACACACACACACACACACATATATATATATATATGTTGGATGCACGTATCAGGCAAAGACAACAGAAACTTAGGGCTAAAACCAGAGGACAGATAATGTACGCAAGTGTGATAACGAGTTCAAGGAGATTATCATGGTGAGGAAGAAGTGGTTCCGGAAAGAATAATATTATTTTGAATTTTTGACAATTATCAAGGTCAAGTATAAAAGGAATATCATAAGATGTTCTTCAACAACATACACACACACGCACACACACACACACACACACACACACACACACACACACACACACACACACACACACATATATATATACATATATATATATATATATATATATATATATATATATGATATACACATATATACATATGATGTCTTTTAGTATCAGAGTTTCGGCTAAAGTAGAATTATACTAAAGAGCAGAACTGAGCACGATTTACTCATAATCACAAACTTCTTCGATACAAGGCGAAATAAAGAGATATCGCCGCTCAAACAAGTGTTATACACACAGTCATCGGACAGTTAATATTAAGTGCCCAGCACGTGAAAAAGAAATGAGAAGAAAATAAATGAAGAAGGAAAAGAAGTTGAGGTGCCTTTGCTTTGGTATAGAAGAGAAGAAACTCGAACCCACAAGTAAGCGATTGCGAGGCCAGCACGCTTCGAATGGTTGATTAACATTCAGTGAATTGGAAATAAAACGCCGTAAAATTAAAATTGCTCTAGACATTATTTGAAATCAAACTATTAAGAGATGTTATGAATATTTTTGAAATCGTAAATAAGGTATATATACATTTTGAAATCAGATTGAAATGATTAAAATGAAACAGAATTTCATTTGCACAAAATCCTCTGAGGAAGGATGTTGTTATCCTTATAGGAGGACGGAAAACAAACTCCAAGATTGCAGGAGGAATATTATAACAAACTGTGCGTTTATTCAAAGGGGAAGACACGTCGAGAAAGACGGAAAATAAACTCCGAGATTGAAGGAAGAAGATTAGAACAAACTACTCTCATGCAATACGGAAGACGTCTCAAGTTGTGTACACAGCTGCAAATGTGGATTTCCAGGAACTTGACACGTTATACATGATTCCATCTTCCGGTTAAGTGAATCTTTATTGTTTAGTTTGTAGTCGGTGGTATTATGCTTGAAATTGTGCCTTTTTTTAAACGATCATAACTTTGAGATAATATTGTCTCTGTATAATCTGATGTAATGAGTATGGCCTTTTAGAGGCTGGGATAGAGAAATAGATAACTTTATAGATGTGGGTGATAGGTGCTAATGGACATGAAACTGTGTAGTGTAGGCCCTAGGGTTTCTTGCTGTCTCCTCCATTCTTATGTTCTCGTACCGAAATAGAGATTTATTTTCTTAAGACTATCAGCAAGAAAGAAAGCGTTTTTTAAGAGCATAAACTTTGAACTTCGTCTTGGTCAGAACCACAGAGGTATGTATCACTTTAGACGTCAGACACTTCATACAAAATCTACAAAAACCCCTGAATAGGGTCAGCAGATGAGAGGCATGATATAATTTCTTGCTGTAGCTGGGATACGAATTTCCTACATGATCTCCCGGGGATGTAGAGACTGTTTAATGTTGGAAGAATGATCCTATGCACCGTTGCAGAAGAAGGATGGCTTTGGAATGTTGTCGCGTTGATGGCTTTTGCAGTTGGAGAACACGAAGTTTTGGTGTCACTGAAAGAAATTGGGTTATTTCTACCAAAATAATCATGTACAGTTAACGATGCTACTTGGTGTACCATAGTATCTGTAGTCTACGCTGTGAAATGACCTTTCATGGTATAATTTTAACCTGAGTATTCCAGACCGGTCAATATTGGATTAAGTTGGGTTGGACTAAGTTAAATTAGGTTGTGTTAGGTTAGGTTGGTTTAAGTTAGGTTACGATAGGCTAAGTTAGATTAGGTTAAGTTAGGTTTGGTTAGGTTAAAAGTGTAGGTAGACCGCACGCCAGTTTATACGACCTGATAGACCGCACGCCAATGTATACGACCTAATAGACCGAAAGCTAAAGTGGCACTCGTTTATCTTTTTACAATACATGTGGATAGCGATGTAGTAAAATGCAGTGCCATAGGAATAAGATTGTATAGGGAAATCTATGTGACGTAGTAATTTATGAATAGTAGGATAGACCCCCGTGAAGAGTCTAAGGCTATGGACATGGGAGGAGAGAGAATTCACAATTAAAAAAAAATGTAATGGCGATAAGATAATTAAATATGAAGTAACACAGAGAGGAATAGATACTGTAGGATGATGGCTTGGGAAAATGTGTCAGAATGTTAAATGATTATGTTATGTTTAGTGCAACAGTGTTGTGGGGGCAGGAAATTTAAACAAAAGGTCTTCGCCCAAGAGTTTATAACTGTCATGCAAGTGTGTGTTTCAAGTGACCAGCATCGACTGACTCGCCGATAGACAGCAAGAACCAGGCGAAGTTTGACCGCTTGGTGCGAACTAGGCGCGTGGCTCTTTACAGAAACGAATTTGTATAATTACAATTGAAATAATTTACATATTTTAGGTACATATATTTTTGTACATAATTATTTAGGATAATAGTACAACAATATAACGGTTAATACACCAACATTTTATATACATTGATCATATGCTATACATACATGACACGCAAGTGTGTATGTGGTCACTGTCACAACGGCATCCTCTTTGAAAACCCCAAAAGGATGACCAAAAGTTATGGATCTCCAGCTGAGCGTTCTTTACGAAAACCGTGATCGTCGGAGCCAAAGGAGAGATGATTCATGACAGATTCATGACAGATTCAAGGACTTCAAGCAGGCAAGCAAAGCCAGAGGACGGTACACAGAAGGCTGAATGGTCACCCAGCTTTGGAAAAGACTGCATGTAGGCATATCTCCAGAGTAAAGGACAAGAGTAGGTTAATAGATGTGGGACATTTTCCCTTGGCAGAAGGTCATTATGAAGGTAATTTTTTAAGGGCAACAGGGGTACTCTGTCCGAATCTTAAGCACTCATGGACACAACTGTGCCAAGATGAACTACTTTATGTAGAAAAATTTTATATAGAAAGAAAATATGAAAACATCAGTGTGACAAAAAAAAAAAAACACCAAGGGAGGAAGGGTGAGACATATGAGGAAGGAGTTATGGAAGAAGTCTTGGATGGAAAGAAAAAAAAATGGAGTTGGAAAAGGAGGCGAAGGAAGAGGAGGAAGCCAGAGGACGGAGAGGAAGAAGGAGCAGCAACAGTAGATATAAGACACTTACAACCAGAGACATGACCGGAAAGAAAATATATATCCTCAGAAGAAATCAGCCAAAGTTAATGAAAGAGAATAGGAGTAAGAGAAATGGCGCCAGAATCGTTCAAGATGTGTATATCAACACAAATACTATTTCATACCAATTATACCAATACCATGTCGACGTCAGAGACTTCATGGGTGCAGACCAAAAGGCTAACCAACAAGAAACATCCTGCCAAGCTTATTTCTGTCTATAAGAGCAAAACTCACATAAGAAAATTGTCTTGTTGAATGCCAGACGATTCTATTCGGATTCTCTGTGCCCTATAGGGCACAGAGCATAACTCCCCGGGCCTTCAGCCATCCATATGCAAAACATGTGCCCTCCACCCACTTAAACCTTTTTGATGGAGACACCTCGAATGCATAAGGCATGGCAGCCCACTAAAACGCAACGGCCGGGGCCACCCGCGCGCCAAAACACGTAGCTGAGTCACCTTCCCGTGAGATACGGACATCAAACGCAGATATAAACCGAACTCCACCACGTGCAACCTGCGTCAGCCGGCTGATGCCACAGGCTAGGTTCGAGGCAGAGATGTGGTTCACGAAAAGCATAAATTGACGAGGGGGTGAGCGTCCTGTGCTGGGCGGGAGAGTCGGGCAGCCAGTGTTGTTAGGAGAAGAGGATGGTGGTAGTGGTGGCTGTGGCGAGGGAGGGAGGAGGGGAGGTGGGGTTGGGAAGAACCGGATAGTCGAGGCGTGCGGAGAAGAGCTGCGAGTGTTGTTGGCTGGTTGTAGAAGGGGCAGGCAGGCGGGTGAGGTAAAGCGCGCCAGGCAATGACGTGGTTCGTTAGGGGAGCGGGGAAGGAGGGGAGGAGGAGGGGTTTGACGAGGAGATATAGGGTCCGAGCGAGAGTGAGGCGATACTGCGTCGTGTAGGGGAGGGAAAGGGTGCCTGGGGTCTGGTACAGTATAACCCTCCCCCCTCCCCTCTCCCCTCTTCCCCCTCCCCCCTCCCCCCCACTCCTCGAGGGTGAGCGAGGATGCTTGGCTGCAGACAGAGGGGGAGATAATACCGTCTAATACTAGAAGTACCGCTACCCAGGTTGTGTTATCCTCGGCAATTTACATTTATTATTTCGAACTATGTGTTCTTGTCATTATTTGCACTTCATGTACATTGATTTATTGCCAAATAAAGTCTATCTATCTATCTATCTATCTATCTACAATAACCTGTCGGAAGTTAGAACAGAAGGGAATACGTCATTTGGTATGGGAGATGTAAAGAAAATAAATATCTATATCCCAGTACTAGAACATAAGAATCAAAGAGACTGCAAGAGACCCTAAGGCCTACACATAGCAGTTCCATGTCCATTAGCACCTATTAACCCTATCCATAAAGTTATCTAATCTTCCAAATATCTAAGTTATCTAATCTTCTCTACTCCAGCCACTAAAACGCCATATCCACAACATCAGAGTTTACAGAGGGAATATTATCTCAAAGTTCTGGTTGTTCCTAACAAGACATCATACAAACATAACATTACCGACTACGATCTAACAGTATCCACCTCATCAGAAGATGGAATCATGTATAACGCGTTAAGATCTATGTAATCCACTGCTGCTGTTGTACGCACTCAGCTCGAGATGTCTTCCACATCGCATTAACGTAGTTTGTTTTAATGAAATTATATTGCACTGCCTTCAGCATTTCAGAAATCCAACTCGGCTGTGATCCTATTCAGCGGATTCATTCGCTTTTGAGTATCTGGACTCTAAGGCTGCATTTACACAAAGCGAATCGGAATCGATTCAATTCATGAAGAATCAACACGATTCATGAATCGTGTTGATTCGACACACGAGTTTCAATTGACTCGATTCCCCTGGTGTAATGTGAACTGTTACATTGAAACTAGTGTGGCGAATCGATACAATTCATGAATCGTGTTGATTCTTCATGAATTGAATCGATTTGATTAGCTTGGTGTAAACGCAGCCTAAGGTAACATATTGGGTGATTCTGAGCAAGATGAAGTTCAACACCCCTCTCCCATACCAACAGTTACGATCTTATGTTCAGTCTTTCCCAGCTCGCTGTATTGTATCTATCTGTTGCCATTTTCTCTGCCATTGTTCTTCTAAAACCGCATATTCCCCTTAAACCAAACAGCACAGGAGCTTCTGAAACGCTTCAACCTCTTTTTGTATAAATATTTTTTGCAAAATTCGTCAGTATCTTTTTTTGAAGAAGCTTCTTCGTGTGTCATGGTTCTTTGCTCTCCGCAAAAAAAAAAAAAAAAAAAAAAAAACATATATATATATATATATAATCTGTGGATTCTGTCTTGTGTTTAGTGCATTGTCCGCATGCAGCATAGACAGGGCCAGTGACAATCCTGAAGGAAAGGAATTCATTATGCTGGTATGCACACACTAAAAGTCAGTGTATATGTTCCTCCTTTCCTTCCTTCCATTGGGAGGATCTGGGATTCTCGTCCGCCTGATAATTTCCCATCCATGACTTGAATTCTTTCAGAAAGCTTTAAGACAATCCACACTATAAGAGCACTTGACTTAGAATCGATAAGTTCTTCGCTATATCTTATTATTCATTGTTATTGTTTTTTTTTCTAACGTGTACATAATAATAAGCTTCTTGGTCTCTGGACAATTTGTGATCTTATATAAGCCTTTTGGTAAAATTCCACTGAACTCTTGAATCTGTACGTGAGATATCAAAGTGAAATTAGAAACAAGGCCGACAGCATTAGTGTGTGTATACTAGCATAAGGAATTGCTTTCCTTCTGGTTCCTGGCCCTGTATATGCAGCATACGGACAATGCACTAAACCCAAGACAGAAGCCACTTTTTTTTTTTAGCAAAGAACCACGACACACGAAGAAGCAAAAACAAAAGGGCCAGTACTAGGAAAAGCTTCTTCAAAGAAGATACTGACGAACAACATTTCGGGGGTTGAAACGATTACTAAATCCATATTAGATCCTCATGCACCTTTTCGCTACCGAATAGGTGCCACTGGGATCAGTATAAAATATATATATATATATATATATATATATATATATATATATATATATATATATATATATAATAGAAATAAAAAATAAAACGAGATAAGGATTTAAGAGCTGACCGGGCTTTGATATAAAGTAATAGATCTATGAGAATCAATACAAAAAATGCAGTCTAAATTGCCATTACGAGAATACCCACAGTTACAAAAATGTATATCAATCGACATAGTACTAAAATACGTCATGTAAGAAACGTTTGTGAACATTTATTTTAAAAAATACAGGAAAAAAAAAAGATGTATCAATTACATGATTAGTGCATGGCTCCCCGCGTAGATCGCGAGCTTCAAAAGAACAGCGACATAGGAAGTAATGACGTGAAGGCGTCATCACACTGGGCAGCTTCCACGGGTTTCATCAGCGTCGACCGTTAACAGTTCGCTCGGTTAAAAACGACTTCGGTTACAATATTTGAATTTTCAAATCTCCAAATATCAAATTAGTTTCCGTTATATATAGTAAAGCTGAACTGTGAGATTGTAATCTTACACAACATATTGTTGAAAAGTTCTTAGAGAAGTCTAGATTTGTGTAAGCAAAGTCTTATTCTAGTTATTCGTATGGAGGTTGGAGGTAGGATGTCGAAGGAAAAATAACACAATGTGATCCCTTAAAGGAGACATCAGTGCAACATTGCAACGGACGGGACGAGGTTGACGATGGTCGCCACAAAGAACAGATGGATCGGATGACATTGTGATTCGTTTTACTCAAAAACAATGAGTGACGAGAGTTGTTCCATAAATGAAATATGCACTTCATATAGTGGATCATCCATTAGCAGTTCACAGGAGGATTGTTCTTGAATCCGTGACGGTACACCCAAGTTAACAGATGCTGCATTATCAATATTGAAGATTACAGGTGATGGGATATATTATGTCAGTAGGGGGGAATTGTCACTGAAGAAGTAAGATAAGGTAGATAAATATTGAAAGAGAGAAATAAGAAAAAACAAAATAGGATATTAAATGTATAGACTAAATTGATTGTATAAGTAACATGAAAATGATTACTAACGAAGAATTAACTATTTGAGGAATGGAAACTTCGCTAATTGAATGGATTCATCTATCGTTAACCAGAATGAAACCTCGACATTTCTCAACACGCCTTATGATATGCTGTTTATCTTTTCTGATATCAAAGCTTAAGTTGCGTCCACACTTTGCCATTTACATAGGATGTCTCCAAGACCACAAGTGTTGTCATGTGTATTTGTTCTGAGGAAATCTCGGTTACAACACGAAATCCAATCCCAGGCCGGTCGTGAGTATCGCTGACTTGCACACTTAAATCTACCCAATGACAAATGTATTTTTTATTCAATTAGTGGACATTCCATCATGACCCAAAGAATAAAACCTATCTCGTATCTGGTACTTGCCTTGGGTAACCCCCATACTATACAACACATTATGGAAGACTGGATTATACACAATCATGCACGCCAATAACACTATATATACTTTATAAGGATTGTTTTTGGAGAACCCCTTACAGCCATGGCGTTCTTCAGGAAGACGGGATTGCTCGGCCAGACAGTCTAGGGAACAACAACAACAACAACCTATCTCGTTTTATCCATCTGCAAGCGTTTCGTGGATCTGATCCAGTTAGCGGAAGACAGTTGTATTCGGTAGAGAGGAATGACCTGAAGAATTGTCACCCCAGACTTCGACAGGATGACAATTGTTCAGGTGGTCTATCCTGGTGTGACAAAACTTTAGGTGGGCTATGGTCAGTTTAGGTTAGGATAGGTTAGGTTAAATTACATATTTAATTTCTATTCAATGTGGTCTGGGATGACGAATCTTCAAGTGTTTATGGTTGGGGTGACAATTCTTTAAGTGGGCTCTTCTGGGGTGACAGTTCTTCGGTGGACGTTCTGGGGTGATAATTCTTCAGTTATTGGGGTGACAGTTCTTCAGGTGGGCTTTCCTGGGGTGACAGTTCTTCGGGTGGACGTTCTGGGGTGACAATTCTTCAGTTATTGGGGTGACAGTTCTTCTGGTGGGCTTTCCTGGGGTGACAGTTCTTCGGGTAGACGTTCTGGAGTGACAATTCTTCAGGAGATCCGGAAGCTCCTCCATATTCCAGAGAGTCATTTCCAGCACCATCCATGCTTGGGGGCTCCAGCAATGCCTTCCTTGTGCTGTACCCTTATCAAGGTCTATAACCCTTAATCCTATTTCCAAACTCAAACATCCCCATGCCCTTCCAGGACACCTCGAATTACACTGACTTACCTTAACCATTGATAGACAACATCATATTTCTTCCTTGAGTGAATTGTGGACCTGTTTGGTGGCTGTTGTCGGTTACCTAGGGGGCCGCGGGTCTCCTGTAAGAGAGATCTGGGGCAACGGATTGACTGATGACCCACTAGGGGAGTGGTACCTAAAGGTTTTGAGTCTCGATACCCCAGAGTTCTAACCCAAATCAACCTGATACCCTCCCTCCAACGTCATCCTGTTACTCACAATTTTTAGCTTTTAATTTTCAGTACGGAAGAGCAAACAGGTCGGCCATAAACGAACAACTGAATTGTATGGACTCTTTTAATTTTATGTTGAGTAAATAAATGAATAAAGTATAACTCTTTATATAAACAGAATCAATCTAAAATTTAGTAAATAAATGAATTAAGTATAACTCTTAATATATAAAAAGAATCAATATGAAATTTATATTTTTCAGATTTTTTCGATAACCCAAAGAATCAGTTTTGATATCCTCTGGGGTATTGAGGCACTACTTTATGTACACATGCTCTGGGGTATGGGTGGGAATGCCCCCCCCCCCCAAAAAAAAAAAAATCAGCCAAATTTTGGATACAAAATTTCCTTTCGTACCAACGGAATAAAATGATAGGTCATACAAGTTTGGGCCCCCATGACCTCACTTCCTAGGCCTCCAATCCACCGCCCAACACAGAATGCGGTTACTAAAGGCCATACAAAAGAAATTGGAGATCTATTAGTTGTTTGTTTTAAGGTGAGCTCCGGGTTTCGCCTGCCGGGAAAGGTCATTAGTGTGTCCGGTTTTTCACACGTGCTAAAGGGTTGCCCACTCCTGGTTGATGACCTGGGTTTATTGTTCGGTCTTTACCTGCTCATTGTGACCTCTTTTTCCCCCAAGGGCATCTCAGGTCACCCATTTGTCAAGACGTGATTATCGTTCATATCACCTTGTGATTGATGACAGTGGCTAAAAGTCCTTGACCATTTTCATGATTACAATGGTCTCCAGGGACAGAGGTCCACGCGAGAAGAAAAATATTGAAATTGAACAAGTTTTGTTAGGTTCTGTTTAAACGCTCCTCGAGTAGACGCTTCCTTTATAGACGCTCCCAAACCTAACATGTTCAAGCGTAACCTAACCAACCCTTATGAGTCGTGTTTTTTTTCCTAACTACTGCAAATTCAAGAAATTTAATTTCCCATCAGGACTGAAGGTGGCGAGTGTTCAGTGTTAGAGCTGTTTCAAACTATAGTACAATAAAAAGAAGAAATGCAAAAATCTTAGGAATCAGTTAATGCTAGTTAACGGGTCAGTTGCATTTTTCAATTACATATAATTTATTTATTTATTAATTTAGGTATCTACATAGTTATAGTTAACTGTTTAGTTAACTATTGGTTTATTTACTTGTCTGTTTATTTAGGTAGTTGCATATAAATTATTTTATTTTCATCTATTTTGATTTTGCTGCAAAATGTGGATCCCTGTTTGAATCCAACAGTTGACTTCAACTTCCTCTGGATATCTGAACACAAAGGCAAAGGTGGTGATTGTGGCTCTGAGCGCATCATGGAGTTATTTATTTGTTTATTTGTTTATTTTTCAAATGTTGTAGGCTAAGTAAATATAGGTTAAGAACTTCTCGTGCCTTTGTCTTTGGGTTCGTTCTGTGTCTTCGTTCTTCCTTTATCTTAGTCCAAATCCTTCTCGTCTTATGACCTTTGCATTTCTCCCTCATATTTGCCCTTTTCATTTCTTGCTCTTTTGGTCTTGTGTCACGTGGTTGCTCACTAGGATAGAAGCACCGGTAAAGCCTCTTGTTCTTGCATCTTGAACGGACCATACACTAGCAGGCCGCCTGTCCGGCCACCGGTATAAAATCTGGAACTGTGGAGGCCAAACTGAGTGTGCATAAGCCCCCCATACACGTTCAGTTTGGCCTGCACAGTCCTGAATTTACCCGGCGACCGGACAGGCGGCCTGTGAGTGTATGGGGCGCTTTGCCTTTGCCCTGCTGCACTTGCCTTACAACTTTGCATTTTTTGTATCCATACTCACATTCTTCCCCTTGCACTTCTCATGTATTCGTTTTTGTGCTTACTCTCAGACCTTTTGTATTCGTATCCTTGTATTCTTTATTCCCTTGTCCTTGTATTTCTCAAAGTCTTGGCTTTGAATTTCGCGGACCTTGCCCTTGTACCTAACTAAAATATAGGTTAAACCAAGACATCTTATAAAAGCGATATATATAAATGAGGCTAAGGTCACTAATTTCCCGAGGTCAAAACTTCCGACCTGCACAATCAAATTAACTAGAATCAGTACAAAGGAGAATGGGCTAAGAAATTCAGTTTATGAGGATTGGCTTCAAGTACCTTAATTTACACTGGGAAGATGCAGAGTGCGGGGTGATCTAATAGAGGTGTTCAAGTGGATGAAGGGCTTTGACAAAGGGGAGCAGACAAGGTCATCATATTAAAACAACATGGCAGGACTTGGAGTAATGGACGAATATTTAAGAAGGAAATAGGCAAGAATTGGTTTACCAATAAAGTGGTCAACGAATGGAATAGATTTAGTAACCATGTAGTGAGCACTGAAACTATCAGTTGTTTTAAGGAAAGGTTAGGCAGCTTTTTGGATGGGAATAATAGGTGGTAATGGACATGGAACTGCGTAGTGTAGGCCTTAAAGTCTCCTGCAGTCTCCTTCGTTCTTATGTTCTTATGTTCCAGAGCTGAAACATCCCCTGTTCTTTGTTCCCTTTCCTCTTAATTTCTCGAACTCTTGTTTAGCAAAATATCCTCTATTTTTTGTTTGCGTTCAACATAACCAGTAGAACCATTTCACCCAGATGCCTGAACAGTTATGCCTGAGCATGGAGACTGAGCAGTGAAACAGTGTACTACCTGTGTAGTACATTGTGTACTACCTGTATACTACCTATGTGGTACGCTGTGTAATACTGAGACTACCCGTGTAGTCTCAGTTTCATTGTTCCTACCCAGTTAACGTGAAGTCTTATGCATTACCTTTTCCTGGTAACCACGATAATGCCTTCCAGGGCACTCGTCCTCATGGGGAGAGAGAGAGAGAGAGAGGGAAGGAGAGAGAGAGAGAGAGAGAGGGAAGGAGAGAGAGAGAGAGAGAGAGAGAGAAGGAGAGAGAGAGGGAGGAGAGAGAGAGAGAGAGAGGTTAGGAGAGAGAGAGAGAGAGACTTTTTCCAAATAGAACAACAGTGATGAATTAACATTCCGGAAGAGGTAGAGCGTGTCCAGACCATAACTGATATAAAAGAACACAAGAGGGAAAATCGCAGTAACGACCTTAAGCATGGAAGCAGTGTATTTCTGCTTCAAAGAAAGTAAATATACCGGGATATGCGATACTTAAGAAAATCCAGCTATCTTCAGCCAGTTGTATAGATTGTTTTTCAAGGGGTCCGCAGGATATATATACCGATTTTTTTTTATCATACTTGTGTAATGAAAACAATCTGATAATTAACACCAATTCCTGTGAAAAGAGAACATTTTATTACCAATTTTTACAGACAAATGTAAAATTGTTATAGCCTGTGAAGGAGTCCACTGAATGTAAGTCGATATAAGAGGTCCACAAAGACTGAAAAGTTGATAAACACAAAGATCACTGGACTTCCTACATTTGTTTCTATATGGCCCCCAATTTTAGAGTGAAATATATGTATATATATATATATATACATACATACATTTTTAACAACCACAATGCACTTTAATTCTAAGCCATCAAAGGCCAGCATGCTGAAATTGAAATGTGGTACTGCCCAGGACTCGAACCCGGCATCCTCATGACAAGTGCGACAGTGACTTTCCAACTAGGCTATCAAGAGAGATATAAGTTCAGCGCATTATTTATTATATATTTGTATGCTCGAGTTACATACACATATATGAAATTTTGCGTTCAACTCATCTCCACTATGATAGTACAATTGGAAGTATACGAACGCGGGAAAGTATTTGTACAACACTGAATGGGTCCCAGTGATTAGAGATACATTTCAACAACCACAATGCACTTTAATTCTAAGCCATCAAAGGCCAGCATGCTGAAGTTGAAATATATATATATATATATATATATATATATATATATATATACATATATATACATATATATACTATATGTATATAACTATATATATATATAGACATATATGCATATATATATTATATATATAATATATTATATATATATATATGTATATATATATATATATAATATATGTGTGTGTGTGTGTAATTGTATGTATAATCACTGATTAGTCGTTACACACACACACACACACACACACACACACGTGACTCGAAGTGTCCTCAAACTAACTTAAGATGCCAGGAGTGGATGTTGAAAGACTGAAGATGAATGAGATTGGATAATTGCCTCAACCTTGTCAATGAATTACGAACATGTAATTGCCATGGATTTTGCCAAGGAAGCGTCCACTGCCATTGTCCATAACATATCATAACATTAGAGCACTGAAAATATGAACATTCAAATGAAATGTTGGGTATCAGTGTTTAAACATATTTACTTGATGCACGTCGTTATTTCTTTTAAAATCATGATAAGCTCTGCAGTCGTGTTTGGCAAGGGCAATGTTCAGTTAGTGACACGCTGGGGCATAGGCGCGCTGTCCAATAGTTGAGTTTATTGCAGATTGGGGCTTTTGATTCGTTGCAAAGTCGTTAGAGCGAGTGACGTGTTGCTACGTAACCTGGGAGTCGGTGACGTCTGTACAACCGTTCAGTTTAAAAACAATATTATTAGTTTATCTGAAGCTCAGTTAACTAAATATTTAGCACACGTGGAAGCAAAACTTGTGAATGTCGAGGAGGAGTTTTCCCCAGTGTTGGGTACAAAACCCCCTTCGTGCAGTCTCCATTTTGTAGGGGTCAGCCTCTCGTGTCACGTGCGGGCGAGTCCATTACCAAGCTCAGGGGAGTACTCTTCGTGCCCTCGCCGTCCCAGCGGCGGTGTTGCCGTACTAAGGTTCAACTTTTTATTCATTGCCCTTTCTTTTTTCTTTTGTTTAATTATTTCTTGATGCTCGACAAGTGGTTCTCTGGTATGGAAATGCAATTTGATATATGAACCGTGAAGAATTTATTCACTGTAAATTGATACATTCCGTGCATTCCACTGTCATTCCTCACATGCTCTAGCCTAACCAGACGAATGCAGTGCATTCCTCTGCTTGGCTATACATTCCTCCGTGCATACACCCCGGGGCTTCGCCGACGCGGCTGCCACAATCTCCAACTCCGCCACCACTACCACCACCATCGACTAACCAGCGCCCCTAACTTCACTACATACACTCTAACTTTTCTACTGCACTTTTAGCTCTCTCTTTTCATAGATGATACCCCTCCTTATTCGTTGCATGGGGAAAATATGACCGAATTTGTGCATCTGGCAACAGTTACCATTTGATAGGCAGTTTCCATTGGTCACCAACTGAAGAGACTCAATGATGTTTGTATAGCTCTATGGTATATGTCTTTTATGCTCTCAACAACCAGACTTCCCCAACTCAAGGATAATACGGGGACTTTCGACTTCTAAGGGCGCATACGCACCGTCATGTAATAGCTCTTATTACACGAGCGCATACGGCACTAAATGGCTTGTATATCAAGGTAAACATGTAATAAAGTTTTATGGAGGGTAAGAGAGGAAGGGGAGGACGTGTGGAGTTGCTTATAGCGATTTTGTTTCTGTGTTTTATCAGCCATGTTATGACTGCAATCCCCAGTCTAGATGAATTTTGTAAGTATTTATTTTCGAGCTAGTTTTTCTGTTGACGAAACAGGCACAGGAAGACCTACTGCGCAGTACCCCCCTCTCGTGCACACCGCGCCCCTCCACACTACCCTCACACCCTTCAGACCACAGAAGCACAACTAGTACAGCAAGACCGTTTCACCACCAGTACCCGTGTATATTTCACAAACATGGTACCAAATCACCAATAACATTTTCAAGACGATATTGCATAGTTGTTTTAATGTGAGACGAGTATGAATATTATAAGCTCCGTGTAGCATTCTCCCACTGCTCTGCATATGGCAAGATCGTCGTCGATTGCCAACACATCAATAGGAACCGTCAAGAATAGGCGTCAGGGTTGTCATTGGCAATGGAAATAGGAAGTTAGGCTTACGACATAGGGGTGTGAATTGTGTGAGAAGGAAAGCAGTTTGACCATCGGTAAGGGAATGCAGACATAGGATACTGTAAATGAAAATAATTCGAAGAATAAATAGGACCACGTAAAATAGGTTTAGGAAACAGCTCCTCTCTAGAACGAGAGATACGAGCAAGGCTGAGTAGATTAGGATGAAAGTTAACAGCAGGCCAGAACACTACAGCAAGAGTAATTGACAAGGAGAATAAGTAGGAAATATCAGTAATAGTGAACATGAATTGTATCAACATATTAAAACAGAGATATATTAGTGAGATTGGAAATTGAAAACCCATAGTATAGATGAAAAATTTATCGAAGAAACAAAAGATGATAAGTGATGTTATTACGTCAGACACAGGACATCCCGCCTTGCGTAAATATACTGCAGAGAATAGCAAGGATGAACATAGACCGAGATCATAGCTGACTGAAGGCAAGAGACACAGGATGCAGTAAATGTCACTAACGAGGGAGGGAAACTGAGCATGATTGTAGAACAAAAGCGACACTAAACAACCCAAGATCAATTACGCTTTTAGAGTGAACTAAGGACTCGAGATACAGAATACAGTAACAGTGAAGAGGATAGTATGTACGACCACTTGGATATATTCACGTAGGTTCATGAACTAGCTTGAGTATTAGTATTTAGATTTGAGAAGAACATAGGCAAGAACTGCTTCATGTAGTGAACGCTGAAATTATTGGTCGTTTAAAGAAAAGGTTTGATAACTTTATGGATGGGGATGAAATGTGGTAAGGGACGTGGAACTGCCTAGTGCAGGCTTTATGGTCTCTTGAAGTCTCTTTCTCATGTTGTCCATACCGTAGAGTCACGTATAACCTCCGTGCTTTGTGACACTTTCTTTTCAATAATAAAAGGGTATTTCCTCTTCGCCAAGTCAACAGTACATCATAAGAGAATGGAACAGAATAGTGTACGTTCATAAGGATTAAGGAATGTGAAGAAGCCATAGGAATTGCGTTCTTAAGACAGGTGTGCTTAATACTCTTTTAAGATTGGGAGGGTTGA
Source organism: Oratosquilla oratoria (assembly GCF_046742065.1). Taxonomy (NCBI): domain Eukaryota; kingdom Metazoa; phylum Arthropoda; class Malacostraca; order Stomatopoda; family Squillidae; genus Oratosquilla; species Oratosquilla oratoria. The sequence goes on from NC_134801.1 coordinate 59,009,771, forward strand.
GTAGCCATAAGCAGTTTGTCGTTAGACTTTAGATAGTCGGACAAAAGCGGACAAAATGGTGTTTGGTACAGTGCTCAGCTCACAAACGTTTGTCGTTAGCCAGAAGAAAATACACCAAAGAATCAAACAATAATATAATTAAAAAGAAAGAGGTAATGAAGAAAAAAATCGAAACAGCACGAGAACAAAATCAACAAGTAAATATGCAAACAAATAAGAACACAAACAGTTTAAGATAAAAAAGGAGGCAAAGAATAGAAAAGCTAAATCAAGTCAATTAGAGGAACACAGCTCGTGGGGAAATCTGATGCATGACAAGTTCTGGGGAAGGCAGCAGGAGAGAAAACAAAAGGACGGAAACAAGAGAAGAGAACTAAACTGCATAACGCAAAGGAAGACTGAGGCAACCGTGACTGCGCTGTGATACCAAGTTGAAAGCAACACAACGTGTGTGTGTTTATGTGTGTGTATGTGTTTATGTGTGTGTTTATGTTTATGTGTGTGTGTGTGTGTGAGTGATTCACCATGGTCTTGAACCACGTGTTGGACTCTTGATAGACAACTATTACCCTCCCAGATGAGAGTTCAGAGTTCATATATGCCCGATCTATGAGTAATGTCATGACCTTACACACATCAAACTCCTTGCCCACCAGAATTGGAGTGCTGGCTCGCAGTGTAGCGATACTGAAATTATTTCAACACTGGGCGGGAATCGAACTCGGAGCTTTGGAGTAGCTGTAGTGAATTGTACTACTGCGCCGTCGAGTGTACACACACACACACACACACACACACACACACACACACACACACACACACAGACGACTTACTAAATTGGGATAAGAGAAACACAAGAGGACATGGAAAGAAACTCAAATAGGACAGTTATAGAAGAAACATGAAAAAACAGCTTTCCTCACAGAGTGGTGGATGTGTGGAACAAACTAGACGAAACAAGAGTGTGTGCAAAAACAATACAAGAATTCAAGAACAAATTAGATATGGTGAGATAAAGAGACGGGACACCACGAGCGTAGCTCCCCTTCCCCTAAGATACTAGGTAAATAGGTAAAACACACACACACACACACACACACACGTGTATATATATATAATAATACTGATGACCCACTTTCGGAGAAGAATAAGCGAAGATATAGAGATCTGTATATTTCGATCACTTACTGTGATCCTCTACAGCAGATATGAATATATATATATATATATATATATATATATATATATATATATATATAATGCAAGTGTGTGTGTTTGCTCACTCTGAGAAACAGGTATGGAAATAAATATTCAAAGCACTGTAATTTCGTCATGCACTTTCATACTGATCCATGACCTTTACGTTCATGCAACAAAGACGATCGTATACCGTCATTCCGAGAGAACAAACGGAAGAACAGACCATTTGAAAGGCGAAAGAAATAGTCTATTGTTGTCTCTCTCAAGGGGAAGTTACGGATAAATTTATAATTATCGGCGGAAACTGTCCCAGAGAGAAGAAGCAACATAAAGTAATTTTTTATTTTTATTTATTTATTTTTTTAATTTAGTTCCTAAACGGGAAGGCACACAATTCCCACCTTCTTAGTGCCGTATTCACAGTAAGAGACTGGAGTAATTAAATAATGATAATTAAAAAATAAATAAGCAAAATAAATAATATGGCGAAAAGGAAGAATATGAAGATCGGGAGTGAGTTACAGCGAATGGCATAGACTCCCCAATCCTACTTCTGCCTATTTTCCTAAGTGGGGAGTCACACAATCCCTAAGATTTTTAAGAACAACAACCACGATAACCGCTTTAGAAAGTAAACGGGTTGAAAAAAAAACGTGGCTGATAGAAAGGAACTGAAGATTCAGTGCAATGATTTGAGACGAATGGCATAGAATGAACCATTATATCTAGGAGCGCTCAATTCTCAATCTGTTAAATACGAGAATCCATGACATAATCCTACAGGGTCATAATCCCACACCTAACCTAAACAATTAACCTAGGCCTATATTCATTAATAGATTTATCAAATGAAGGTATACTTTAATATAGATATAGTGTATATTCATACTATCAACATTCTGGAATAAGTACGAGTAAATATGTGGGATTTTTATCATTTGTGTGGGATTATGAACAATGGTATATTGAATAAGGGATTTTGATCTATGGGATTTTGGGAGAACAACTAAAAACTGTGACCTTAACAATGATTATATAATGTAGAAGAATCGAAGAGTTGAAGCCGGTCAACGAGAAGAGAATAGATGATGGAAGGAATGCCTCTGTCTCTACCATATTAAGAGGGAACATAATGGAAGAGACTGCAGGAGACCATAAGGCCTACACTAGGTAGTTCCATGTCCCTTACCACCTATCATCCCAATACCATAAAGTTATCTAAGCTTCTCATAAAACAACCGATTGTTTCAGCGCTCACTAAATGGTTACTAATTCTCTTCCATTCGTTAATCAATCTGTTGGTAAACCAGTTCTTGCCTATATCCTTCTTAGACCTAAATTTGTCCAATTTAGATCCATTACTACGAGTTGTCTTAATATGATGACCTTGCCGTGTTATTCCTCGACCCATTGAATGGATGGAAACTTTCCTAAATGGTTACTAATTCTCTTCCATTCGTTAACCAATCTGTTGGTAAACCAGTTCTTGCCTATATCCTTCTTGGACCTAAATTTGTCCAGTTTAGATCCATTACTACGAGTTGTCTTAATATGATGACCTTGCCTTGTTATTCCTTGATCCATTGAATGGAGGGAAACTTTCCTCTTAGGAAATGCCTACTCTATACAAAAGCTATGTCGTAAAACAGCGTTTCCCAACCTTTTCAGACTCTAAGGTCACTCCTTGTATTCAGGTCTAAGCAGTCCAGCACTCCCTAACCAATAGGGCATAGAAGGATGAAAGAAAGTATATGTATACATCAGTTCCCTGCACTCCCTATTTCATTTCAACAACCTAGGTTAGGGTATGGTGTGACCTAATGCTGCACTGCATCGTTAGCGGCCGACAAGCCAAAAAAAAAAAAAAAAATGGGGGTTTATTTTAGCTGTGAAAAATGTTTTTTTTCTTTCTAGTAAACCATATTAAAACACCAAAAATAGATTTTCTTAAACCTTGTCAACAATCTTTGTAATTGTAATTTGTAATGCGCCTGTAACGAGACGTCAAGGATAGAATTAATTGGAGAATTTGTCTTGTCTATTGTGTTGATACTGCAATTCATTATTGTATGGATCACTGTCATCGAGTAACCGAAATTATACTGAAGTGTGAGGGTGTGCGCTCTGCTAAAAATAATGATAAATGAATAAACAAATAATATATAATTGTATAAAAGAATAAATAATTGACTAAATAAAAAAAAATGAAAGTATTTGTAGGTTGTCCTTCGTGGAAAGGCGAGAGAATTACATCTCTGAAGCCTTACATAACATAAAGAAAAAATTGAATAAAAATTCTTGATCTTCTTAAGTCAGACACCTGAAGAAGGACGATAAGCGTCGAGTAGTGACGTCATCCGAAATAAATCGTCTGGCGTGGGAGAAAACGAACTTTGCATCACCTCAGAAAAAGGGAAGTTCATCGAGGTGAGGCAATGATGGCCCCAACATCCCACGATCCTGTCCTCTGATGAATCACATCCCATGGCATCATTCAGAACAAAATTCTCTGACCTTTTCGTCTTTCCGAAAGAAACGAGACCATTTATGGACCATAAAATAAAGATGAGGTGACATAAGTTTCAGTGTAATATCTCAGAACACAGATTTGGTGAAAGACCAGTGACTGTCTACAACAGTAACAATGGAACATACGATAGAGATAGATAAATCTCAAGGTTCTCTTAGAGTTCAAGGTCCACGTCATTCCTTACCAGCTTTGGACAAGCCTGGTACAATAACAAAGGTCATACAAAAATTCCCCAAAAGAAGGTCAGGTAGAAGGCAAGGAACGATCTTTGCATCGCCTACAAACATTACGAATACCTCGAACCTTCAGTCACGTGATTTTTATGTATACCAAGATTATTACATGTGACAGAATCGGTCCGTGTGTGTGTTTGTGTGTTTACCTAGTTGTATTTTACGGGAAGAGAGCTATGTTCGTAGTGACCCGTCTCTATCTTTTAGCATCAAGTTTGTTCTTAAATTCTTGTATATATTTTTGCACTCGCTTTTTCTTCATCCAATTTATTCCAGATGTCCACCATTCTTTGTGTGTGTGTGTGTGTGTGTCACAGCTTTGCATCAGCCTGCACATCTGAGCAGCCCTTTTTAAGATCCACTGTGCTCACCTCGTATGGGAAAGAAACAAGACAATGTGCCCGAAACATAACCTTCTTTCCTTTCACTGGGCAAGGTCACTCCAACTGTGGCCACGAAAACAACACAAAAAGACGAAGGGAGGGGGGACAGAAGCCCTCCCAAGATCCAACAAAGCCCCCCATGCTGCCATTTTGCCCCGGTCTGTAATACACCCCCAACTTCCCCTTTCCATCATCATGGCGATGAGTCCTCTACCCTACTTTAACCCAGCTTAACCTGATGATACAATGGTGTTTACCCACTCAAGTGAACAGACTGGAAAAAGTACAACGGCGAGCCACAAAATTGATTCCAAATATCAAAAATAAATCATACGAAAATCGACTAAAACACATGAATCTGTTTTCCCTAAAAAAGCTTTGACTCAGAGGTGACTTGATACAGGTCTTTAAGATTCTAAAGGGAATTGACAACATCAAAAGTGACCAAATTTTCACATTGAATGAAAATCAGACAGGAAACAATGGTCTCAAACTGTCCGGAAATAAATTCAATTTGGAAGTAGGTAGAAACAACTTTGCCAACCGTGTAGTTAATGAATGGAATAAACTTCCTGCACAGGTAGTGCAATGTAGTTCAGTTCGAAGCTTTAAGAATCATTTAGATAAATAACAAAGTAAGATGCTGTAATGATTGTAATATATCTTATATTATTTGTTTTTGTTTTGTTATAATTTGTCTGTCTGATTTTCATTTATTATTAGTTATATGTCAATTTATTATTTACTATTTACCTGTTTGTTTATTATTTAACTATACCTATGCATTTATTTATGTATTTTATTTGTTATTTACATTGTTATAGTTTTTTATTTATTATTTTATTATTAATATGATTTTTTTTCGCATCGGACCTAGATATGGATCAAAAGGTCTCCTGTCGGCATGCTCCGCCTTTGTAATCCTTTGTAATCACTGCAGCAACAGAACGGTCACTCGACAAATCATCAGCTTCTTCCTCACCACTCAAAAACAATGTCAAATTCACTCGGATCCTTGGTTCCTCGTGTTCTCATCTCGATGTATTATTTATTCTATTTATTATTATTTATATCATAATTTTTATTTTATTTCATCTTTTTTATCATCTATATATTTTTCGCATCCGACCTAGTTATGGACCAAAAGGTCTTCTGTCGGCATGGCGCGCCTTTGTAACTTAAACTGGAATTAAGTGGACCCAGTCCAAAATTAATCAAAATTCTTGGTCCTGAACACAACCATCGAATCCTCTCTTCACAATGCCGCTGGTGACGTATTCATACTGATCTCGCATTCGTTTAATCGTGGGTTCGAGTCCCACACTTTTCTCCGATACCCAGCAGTGACTATTTCCTGCCCCATCAGTTCAAGCGCATATGGCTAAGATGACGGCTTCGGCCGCAGCTATTCAGCGCCTCCTGGTGTACAATCTTCATTTTCGCCTTCTTCAAAACGAAGAGGGACTTCACCGCTTTCTGTGGTAACTCGGCCAAATGCGGACATAGTCAATGGATCGCTTATAATGGAACCTAGTACAACTCAGTCAATCCCTGTCAACAATTGTAGGTGTTTCAATCCACATACAAAGGATTACAAAGGAAAAGCATGCCAACAGGAGACCTTTTGGTCCAAAACTTATGCAACCTTTAATGCCAGCATGAGAGTAGTTACCGTTCTACAATCACAATGGTACACAAAATCAGAATTCTTGGATGAAATTCTTGGGAAAATAATGATAATAGTATGGTAATATTATAGTTATATCATAACACTATCATAACATTACTACTAATAATGATAATATTACTGATATAATAATGGAATTATAATATAGTTATAATAATATATAATGATGAGAATATTAAAATAATATTACAATAATATAATAACAATAATAATAATATAGTAATAATAATATGGTAATATGATATAGTGATATCATAATAATGACAATAATAATGATAACAATAGTTCTATATTCCAAAGGGTTTTTCCCTCTCGTAAGGGAGGTAGCCAAATCAAAGGCACACACTCCCACAGCATTTTTCCCTCTCAACTAAGCTCCCCGTGGAGTAGTAGTAATATTAATAATAATGATAATACGAGCATACCAAACGAAAAGAACATTCCTCTCCGTTTTAATTGCAGGCATTTTGGACTTGCCAAACAGCATTGTCACAGTCAAGCATGCAGAATGCGTTTCCCATGCTCAAACTCCTGCAAAGGTTCAAATTAAGAACAGAATCCCTGCAGCGTCTTTTACATTATACACAGTGCACCGCTCAGAAGCTCGAGACTCGGTATATTTTCGAGATGATTAGACCTGATTACATGATGGCTGACCAAGGAATTATATAACATAAGGATGGAGGGGGCTACAAGATCCCATAAGGCATACACTAGGCAGTTCCATGTCCATTACCACCTGTCATCCGTGTCCATAAAGTTATCTCATGTTCTCTTAAAACGACCGATTGTTTCAACGCTCACTTCATGGTTACTAAGTTTATTCCATTCATTAACTACGCATTTACAAAAGCACTACGATACCCAGGATGCCCCACATCCAACAATTACACACTCACGCTCACACGCACACACACACACACACACACACACACACACACACACACACACACACACACACACACACACACACACACACACACACACACCTAACGAGGCCATGATGGAAACACGCGGGCGCCCAACTTCCCTCTCCCTTCAATCTTCCCACCCTATTGCACAACCAACCCCACCTCACATTAGTCATCACGTCCTCCCAGTGTGAACCTTGTTTTTTTCTAGGTCCTCCCCAACCCATTACTCACAACCCTGTCCACGCCACTCAATAAAGAGGAACAACTTGTTACCTGGAACAGTACAAGTAGTACATTATGTAAAGTACACAACCTGTGTCCTCTCCTTTTCGAAAGTGACACCAAATCAATCCCACCTCAGACATTAGAGACGAGACAATTGATCTCCAGGTTCCCTGTTCATCGGGGGCTACGCTGCACCAAACTACGAGGTCCAAGGCGTAACGCAACCCGAGCCTCGGCCAATCCCACGTTCCTGAGTCGTAGAAACTACTCCCCTTAGGAAATAAATCAGACCCGCATGGCCCCCTGACATTCGTTCGTCGCCCGTCGCATAGACCTCCCAGTGGGCCCAGATCCATCTGGTATGAATAATCACTGGTCATTGTCGAGCTTCTTGTTCCCGAAGTCCAAATCTCCCGTTCTTACCGTCCACCCATTAATAACCACTCCCATATATGGACACACCCATCTTCCACGACGTTGCTCATTACAAGACCCACCCAGTAGACATTCCTCACAAGCTCTTCTTCCCCTTCATTTATCCGTCATCCATACTCACTGAGATACCCTAGATAACAGTGATGCAGGCAAGGTCATCATATTAAGACAACAGGACACCCGTCTTCCACGACGTTGCTCATTACAAGACCCACCCAGTAGACATTCCTCATAAACTCCTCTTCCTCTTCATTAATCCGTCATCCATACTAGCTAAGAGATCCTAGATAACAGTGATGCAGGCAAGGTAATCATATTAAGACAACAAGGCAGGACTCGTAGTGATGAATTTGAATTGGAAAAAAATAGGTTTAAGAAGGAAATAGGCAAGAATTAGTTTACCAACACAGTGGTTAACAAATGGAATAGGTTTAGTATTATGTAGTGACAGCTGTAACAATTGGTTGTTTTAAGAGATTAGATAATTTTATAGATATGGAAGACAGGTGATAAAGGACATGGAACTGCCTAGTGTAGGCCTTATGGTCTCTTGCAGTCTCCTACATTCTTATGGTCTTATATTCTTATAACCCTCCCTTCCTCCAACACCGTCTTTATCATACAATCCATACCGTCAATTGTATCTTGCTAACCCAAATATTAATGCACCTAATTCAACAAAGGAATTATTGTTGCCCATAATGAGAACTTCTAATCGTCTTCTTCCTCATGCAACAGTTCGAACCCAACTGGGTTTGCTTACGAGGGAACTGACAACATCAAAAGTGACAAAATTTTTCACATTGAATGAGAATCAGACAAGAAACAATGGTCTAACTGTCCGGAAATAGATTCAATTTGGAAGTGGGTAGAAACAACTTTGCCAACCGTGTAGTTAATGAATGGAATAAACTTCCTACACAGGTAGTGCAATCTAGTTCAGTTCGCAGCTTTAACAATCACTTAGATAAATACCTAAGTAAGATGCTGTAATGATTATAATTTATCTTATATTATTTGTTTTTGTTTTGTTATCTTTTGTCTGTCTGATTTTCATTTATAATTATTTATATGTTAATCTATTATTATTTACTATTTACCTGTTTGTTTATTATTTAACTATACCTATGCATATATTTATGTATTTTATTTGATATTTACATTATTATAGTTTTTTATTTATTTATTTTTTATTTATTTTATTTTTGCATCCGACCTACATATGGATCAAAAGGTCTCCTGTCGGCATGCTCCGCCTTTGTAATCCTTTGTAACTGGGTTTGCTTACGAGAAACACGACTAGGCATGAGTACAGTTCCTCGTTTACGAGATCATACCTTTTATCTCACCCTAATCAGCAGAATCTATCTCTAGATCAACAGGAAACCTCTCAACAGTCGCCTCAAGTTTAATCTACCTCACAGATCACACAACATCAGCAACTCTCTTCTTAGTCTTAAAAACTTGGTCATCCATATTTCGGTAATCGATTCCCGGATGGAACTATGTGTCGTAGGTTTAGAACAAAGAAGATTACCGATCACCGCTTCCAGAGACACCTGTCATCACGTCAGCACTTTAGAACAAAGATAGCCTGTTACCGCTTCCAGAAACGCCCCGCCCTAGTGAACTTCCTTCTAAAGATCAAGAAAACATGCCAACCGACTCGGAAAATACACATGACACAGCCAAGGGATGGTAGATCCAACGTAGATTAGTTTTTGTGTGCTTCCGTAAAGCTTCACTCGTTTTTGTATCCTTTTTTCTAAGCCACCAAACTTCAAGTGCGCGTGGAGACGCGTGTGTTCCCCACACACTCAGTAAGAAGGAATTTCCCCATGGAAACGTCCACGTCATGTTTTACCCTATCCATGGATGATGTACCCCCTCCCCCCCATGGAATCACCGCCAGCTTATGTGTCAACCAACAAGTCCCGTTTTGTGTCGCAACTCAACATGCAGCCCAACCGTGCAAGCACCTTCTCCAACGAGCCTTGCTACTGTGGATACCGGTTTCCCATCCCATTTATTACAACATACTTGTACCTCTCCGGTCCACAATACTAAATTTGTGACAAAAATATTGCGAGTAACACCCAGGGCCGTCTAGAGCCATTGCAAACTCCGGGGCAGCGAGCATCAAGTAACAAAACATTACATAAAGCTGGACTAAAAATAGATTACACTATTAATGACGTACTAATGAAAGAAAAAAAAAACTAGATGAAAGACAAGAGGAAATGATTAAACCACGTAGACAACTTTATGAAGAAGAGTGAGTGATATGGTTTAAGGTCACAAACTCCTCCCATCGGAAGGCTAGGACGGTGCCCCTTACAGAGGACTCTGTAGCGTGGAATTTAATGAGCCATGCCCTTAGTTCAACTTCGCCGGTAGCAGGACTCGAACCGCCATCCCCTCGACCTTCGCCGCAAGTAACGACGCCCTAACCCGCTTAGCCAGCGAAAAAAAAAACAGCTCTAGTTATATAAAACCCTAGTTGCCTCCTTAATCTTCATGGGGACCCCTAGATGTCCGGGAGCCGGGCACTCCCCCCCCCCCCCACTGTCCCCCTCTCTCGTCGGGCCTAGTAATACCCGACAAACCCTCTCAAAGCGATCAAACCTCGCTGCACGCACTTGGCCTTCTTCCTATCGTAACTGACTCTTTGAGATAGTACAGTAATAAAACGCTTAAGAACAGGGCATTCCTATTCCACCCCTACCTTTAACGACGCCCTTTCCCCCATGTACTTGCCCTTGTGATGCCTCCTTTTACTACAGGATATCACACATTTTATTAGAATGTCCTTCCGACTCAATCTCTCACAGTAATCTACTTTCTCACCATCTACCTCGAACAACGATTTCATGACACTTTCCTTTAGGAGAATCAACACCAAATCTTTTATCTGAGGACCACAATGGAAATAAGCGTTCATGCTTTTTGTGTTATCCTCGGCAATTTACATTTATTATTTCGAACTATGTGTTCTTGTCATTATTTGCACTTCACGTACATTTATTTATTGCCAAATAAGTCTATCTATCTATCTATCGTTTCTCCACTTTTTACTTGAAGAGACGAAACTTCTGACCAATGTTGCCAACGTGATCTATGCCAGTTCCTATAAACGAGTGAGATTTTTACCACAAAATTCCCACAAGGAAATCTGGTTTTCCACATTTTTTCCCCACAAAGAGAAGGAATTATATACACAAATAAGTTCATTGCAACATATGATTCTTCAAATTCTACACAAAAATAATGGTGAGCAATTTAAACTTTTCCGCAAATTTGTGGGAAATTCCCCCACAAAATGGCATCAGGGCTGACAAGTCGCACCAACATTCCCACGGGTTTGGATTTTCAGACTCCTGCGTGCACCACCCACACCTGACTAGCGGACCTGAGTTCTTCCACCAAACTCTTCTCACCACCTTCGCACCATCTTCTCATCATCCTTTCGTTGGGACATCACTACCCTATCGATACGACCCCCCTCCACGCTGCTCCGTCCATGTAGATCTCCGACTACTCAGTCTTCTCCAATAAAGTGTTTCTTCTCTTGAGTGCTTAAGAACATAAGAATGAGACTGCAAGAGACCATAAGGCCTATACTAGGGAGCTCCGTATCCATCACCACCTGTCATCCCCATCCATAAAGTTGTCTAATCGTTTCTTAAAACAACTGGTAGTTTCAGCGCTTACTGCATGGTTACTAAATCTATTCCATTCGTCTACCACCCTATTATTAAACCAATTCTTGCCTATTTCCTTCTTAAATCTAAATTTGTCCAATTTAAATCCATTACTGCGAGTCCTGCCCTGTTGTCTTAATATGATGACCTTGTTTGCATCACCCTTGTTAAAGTCTTTGACCCACTTGAACACCTCTATTAGATCACCCCGCACTCTACGTCTTCATCCAGACTGTCCATCCATCTCTTCCTGGATCTCCCAAGAGGCCTGGATCCTTCTGGTCTCCGCTTCAAGACCTCTCAGCGTGGCTTCTTCTTCGGGTCTTCTTTTCGCGTGGCCGTGCCACATAACGCAATAATCTCAAAATGGTTCCCGAGAAGGGCGCGATATTGGCCTCCAAGAGAAGCACTGGTGAATAGTAGGGGATGAAGTACAATGCAGTCTCTCTCTCTTTCTCTCTCTCTGTGTCTTTCTGTCTCTCTCTCCTCTCTCCTCTCTCTCTCTCTGTCTCCTCTCTCTCTCTCTCTGTGTGTGTCTTTCTCTGTCTCCTTCCTCTCTTTTCTCTCTCTCTCTCTCTCTCTCTCTCTCTCCTCCCTCTTCTCTCTCTCTCTCTCTCTCTCTCTCTCTCTCTCTCTCTCTCTCTCTCTCTCTCTCTCTCTCTCTCTCTCTCTCTCTCTCTCTCTCCTCTCTCTCTCTCTCTCTCTCTGTCTCCTCTCTCTCTCTGTCTCCTCTCTCTCTGTCTCCTCTCTCTCTCCCTCTGTCTCCTCTCTCTCTCCCTCTCTGTCTCCTCTCTCTCTCCCTCTCTCTCTCCTCTCTCCCTCCCTCTCTGTCTCTCTCTCTCTCTCTCTCTCTCTCTCTCTCTCTCTCTCTCTCTCTCTCTCTCTCTCTCTCTCTCTCTCTCTCTCTCTCTCTCTCTCTTCCCCTTCTCTCTCTCTTCCCATTCTCTATTCCCTTTCTATTTCTATCTCTCGGGAAATCTTAAGGTAAACTTAATTTTTTCACGTTTTTTATCATCCTTGTACTCTAACTTGTTATTATGTTTAACAATTCATTCATATCGGCGACTTATATACTTGTTTCCCCAAATAACGAAAAGGATGAGATCAGTAACCCCTTTGGTAACAGAAGATTCTAAATGTGAACGAACTCGTGACCTCTGCTATTGGTTCTCACGTAGACTGGGGTCTATGTACCCCTGGGGAGGGGAGGAGAGGGGGTGATCCAACCTCGGCCTTAAAAAAAAAAAAAAAAAAAAAAAGTTCGCTGTGACTGACAGAATTTTTCACTAGATTCTCACTTCACATTGCGAGAGTGGAATAGTGAGATTAGTAATATAGGCAAAAAAAAAAAATGCTTGCTGCAACTGACATGGCTTTGACCTGCCATGTGGTTTCTCACTTCCTAATTCATAGGAATGGGATAGTGAGTTCGTTCTGAAATTCATTTGCACATAGCAAGAACAAGGACGGGGAAGGAGTACTGGCTGGGTAGGACCATCGATTGAAACTGGTAGGTGGGGTGCCCGACCCCTCTACTATTGGGGTATACTTGATGCATTTTATTTTAGCTGACACCAAACAATTGAATTAAATTTAAGTGACTTTGTAGCTGAGTAGATAAGGAGAGGGGACATGAAGGAGTGAGAGAGTAAAGAGATGTATAGACACGGTAAAGGAAACATGGACTGGAGGTGAAGCTTTTATTCCTGACGTTTTGTCTATCGACTTTCTCAAAGGAATGAGCATACTAGATACATACAGAGTTTATATACACGCCTTATGGCTCAAGGGGGTATGCGAGCGTATAACGCTGTGTTCTGATAAAGACAATAAAAGTAAAGGAAAATCGCGATGTGAGATGACTAATAGATGAGTGTCAGGGAACAGGAGGATGGAAATAGAAGGAGACAATAGTGGAAGAAGGAAGGATTTGAAAAGGAAATGTTTGATACGGTGGGTAAGGAAAGGAACACAAAGGAAGAACAAACAATAGCAGGCCTACTGGCCCTAACGAGCCTGTTTGTGTTTACTATACTAATCTACAGTTAAGAAAAGAGGGCAACTAGGCGATAGAAGATGAACTAACACTACTGCTACCACTATCCTATCCAATTCGAATAATTCGGGATAGTGAAGTTGTCTGAGGAAAGAGAATAGACAAATAACATTAGATGATGTAGAAGTCCTGGTCAGGAGACGATGCCGAGATTCTGCAGGACGATCTTAACAAATTGTTTACATGGTCGGTGAAATGGCAAATGGACTTCAATATTTCAAAGTGCAGCGTGTCAAACGTAGGGGTACATAACCCAGAAAACAGATATAGTTTAGATGACACATCTTTAGAGAAAACTGAGTGCGAAAGAGACTTGGAAGTTCTAGTGAGTCCTAACTTTAAACCCAGGAAACAGTGCATTAGCGCCAGGAATACAGAGCATTAGGTTCCATTGTTAGGACGGTTACGAATAGAAATGCTAGGTAATTATCAAACTCTATCTAGTGTTAGACACATCATTGACTATGCGGTACAAATTTGGTCTTCGTTTTATAGAATGGACACCAATTCACTAGAATCCGTACAAAGGAGAATGACCAAAATGATACATGGGCTCAGAAATTGACCTTACGGAGAGAGGCTAAGTCTATTCCATTCGCTAACCACTCTGTTGGTAAACTAGTTCCTGCCCATTTCCTTCTTAAACCAAAATTTGTGGAAATCCGTATCGAATATGGGGGAAAACACACACACACACACACACACACACACACACACACACACACACACACACACACACACGAAATTAACATTGTTGTACTACACACCTATTACTTAGCCTGCTGTTTTTTGTCTAGTTTTTGAATGCTTGTAACAACGTCTTCTCACTGTCATAGTTTTATATTGTTATAATCTTGTAGGATGTATATTTTCAGCAGAAATGCTGCTATACCCAATAAACCGTTGATTATTATTATTATTAGCATCACACACACACACACACACACACACACACACACACACACACACACAGGATTGCAAAGGCGGAGTATGCCGACAGGAGACCTCTTGGTCCATATCTAGGTCGAATGCGATTTTTTTTTATAATAAATAGATAAATGAACAAATAGAAAAATAATAATGTAAATAATGATAGATAAAATACATAAATAAATGCATAGGTATAGTTAAATAATAAACAAACAGGTAAATAGTAAATAGTAATAAATTGACATATAACTAATAATAAATGAGAACCAAGCAAATAAACACACACACACACACACACACACACACACACACACACACACACACACACACACACACACACACACACACACACGAAAACCCAAGGAAGAGGCACAAACGTGACGGGGTTTGTGGGTTCGTGAGGAAATAAACTAATAAAATGAAGAAATCGACCATCGTCCCGGGAGGGCGATGAATGACGTTACTCACGCGGAAAGTCAAATGGAACAGCGAGGCGCGAAAAAACAAGCGGCGCGGAACAAAAAATGGAAATCTCGAAGGCGTAGGAAGACCCGGAAACGCGGGAAGGTGCGAAAAGAAAGGCTTAAAGAGTGAGATAGATAGATGGAGAGGGAGGGAGGTAGAGAAATGGAGAGAGAGAGAGAGTGGGAGAGAAAAAGAGAGAGATAGATATAGATAGAGAGAGGGAGGGGGAGAGAGATATATAGATAGAGAGCGAAAGAGAGAGAGGGAGGGAGAAAGAGAGACAAGGAGATAGAGGAAGAGAGAAGGAGGGAGAGAGAGAGAAAGAGAAGTAGGGAGAGAAAGAGAGAGGGGGAGGGAGAAAGAGAGAGGGGGAGAGAGAAGGAGGGAGAAAAGAGAGAGAGAGAGAAGCGCAGAAGGACGCGTTTGGTGCATCAAGCGAAGCAACCGCGCCTGTGCAGACGTAGACAACAGAGGAGGAAGAGGAGGAGGAGGAGGGACACCAGGGGCAGAAGACGTGGGCGCGAGTGGAGTGTGGGTGCTGAGAAAACTGCGCAGAAAGCCGCCCATGGTGGCGCGGTGGATCAGATAAATCCAAGATGGGGAGAGGAGGGAGAGGCCAAGACGGGAGCAGAAGACGCGAGTGGGGAAGACGCGAAGTTTCAAGAGGATAGTCGAAGACAAGAAAGAGAAGGTCGAAGACGCCGAGACGAAGAACCGTCGGAGACAAGAAAAGGGG
>NC_134801.1:59042765-59050265 GCF_046742065.1 Oratosquilla oratoria
TACTCTTTTTGATACCCAGGAACTCTTGTCTGTGCCCAGAACTTGTCAGTGGCCATGAAGGTCTCGCAGTGCCCAGGGATTCTTTTCGATGCTCTTTACGCAAGGAACACTCCAAGTACTAAGACTGTGTCGAAGTGTTCAGGAAACTCTTATTTCAACACAAGCTCTCGAAGA
Organism: Oratosquilla oratoria; assembly: GCF_046742065.1. Classification (NCBI taxonomy): domain Eukaryota; kingdom Metazoa; phylum Arthropoda; class Malacostraca; order Stomatopoda; family Squillidae; genus Oratosquilla; species Oratosquilla oratoria. The sequence goes on from NC_134801.1 coordinate 59,042,940, forward strand.
CCCCAGAAAAGGTTTTGGTGCAAAAGCTCCCAATTTGCCTTGAAGCTCTTTTCATTGCCAATGTTGTATGGAATACTCACACACACACACACACACACACACACACACACACACACACACACACACACACACACACACACACACACACACACACAATTTCAGTATCGCTGCGCTGCGAGTCGTTACTCCAACTATCGTGGGAGGGGAGTTGTGTGTGTGCGTTTACGGTCAAAGCATTACCCATAGATCGGTAATATATGAGCTCTGAGCTCTCTTCCGGGAGGGAAATAGCTGTCGATCATGGAGTCCAATATGTGATCCAAGACCATGGTGAATCACACATACACACACACACTTGCACACACGCGCACATGCACATACACAAACGTTCGCATGCACACAAACACATACAAGCACGAGCGCATGCATATATGTACGCCCCAACACACACACGCACACATACACACACGCAAATACACACAAAGACACACGCACATACACTCACACACATAAACATACACACAAACACACACACATACGCATGCACGCAAACATACATTACCGTGCGGAAACAAATATATACACACAATACACGGGCGCACGTGCACACACACACACACACGCACAAACACACACACACACACACACACACACACACACACACACACTCGCGTACGTACACGGCAACACGTTTGCCAGACGCACACGCACAAACGCGCGCAAATACTCACACGCAAAGACAAACATACCCTCTTTTTATCTCGAAATTAGAGTAAAAGACAAGATCCCACGAGCGTTGCCCCTTCTCGCTGTACTATAATTAGGTAAACACACACACACACACACACGCACGCACACACATACACAAACACACACACATACATACACACACACACATGGTAGAGCGCTGAATTGGGAAGCAGAAGTGCTCCCAGTAACCAGTTCGAATCCTGCCCAGGGCCGAAATTATTTCGGTATCGCTGTGCCTCGGGTCGTTACTCTGACTCTCGTGGGCGGGGAGTTGGGGGTGTTTGTGTGTGCAAGGTCATAGCATTACCCATAGATCGGACCTACGAGCTCTGAGCTCTCTTCCAGGAGGGAAATAGCTGTCGATCACGAGTCCAACACGTGATCCAAAGACCAAGTGAATACACACACACACACACACACACACACATTCGAGAGTGATTGATTCACTGCAAGAGAAGACATTTGATAAAGTACCTCACAGTCGACTTTTTTGGAACTTGGAGGACTGAGAAGCAAACTGCCAGAATTTTTTATTTTACTTTATTTTTATTTATTTATTTATTTAAGGAAAAATACAGAAGGACAGAAGTAAAGGATAAAATGTGAAGATGGAGTGCAGCAGTCACTAGTGGAGTTCCACAAGGTTCACTGCTTGCACCAATAATGTTGCTTGTCAGTCAATGACATGATAGAAGAAACAGGACGCTATGTATGCCAACATGTTTGCAAATGACGCAAAAATCACGAGTGAAAAATGAGAAGGGCGGGAGACTATTGGAAAAATATGTAGACACTGTTTTTGCATGGAGCCAAGAGAGACGGAAATGAAGGTCAGTACCAAAAATGGCAAAGAAATGGAAATGGGCAATAGTGGCAATAGACTATCCTTAAACTATTCCTTGGGAAGTAAATCCATTACAAAAATGAATAAACAAATAAATAAAGAAATGAATAAATGAAATAAAACGAAAATATTTGGGAGTGTCGATAAACGACAACCTGTCACCTGACAGACAAACATATCAACAGGATTGTGGGAGAGACGTAAGAGGTATTGCAGAAGGTTAAAGTGGCGTTTCACTATATGGATGAAGAGAAGAAGAAAAAACTCATCGAAACCCTGATCCGTCCAAGACTGAAATATGCGTCAGTGGTATGGCCCCCCACACAGAGTGAAGGATATAAGCAAGATTGAGAGAATACAAAGGGCAGCAACCAAACTGGTCCCCAGCCTGGCAGATAAACCATATGAGGAGAGACTAAAAGCACTGGGTCTACCAACTTTGAAAGATCGAAGAGAAAGAGGTGATATGATTACAGTATTCAGGTCACTAAAGGAGATGGATTGAAATGACAAAAGTGATCTGATTAAAGATGGGAGGGCTTTAAGAGGTCATGGGAACAAATTAAGAAAAAACATGTGTCTAAAGGATGTGAAGAAATATAATTTCCCATATAGATGCATATATACTTGAAATAGCTTAGAAGGTGGTATAACCCAAGCTCAAAGAATACACGAGTTCATATCAAAATATGATAAATAGAAATGAAAGACATAGATTAAGTTGGAACTGTACATGAATTTAAGGTATGATAAAAAAAAAATAAAGAACAGTAGATGAGATCCTGCGAGCGTTGCTTCATTGCTGTAGACTACAATTAGGTACAGTAAATACAGTTAAGAAAAATCACATGCCTGTGTGTTTCATATAGTTTATAGACATTAAAGACATTGACAGATTGGAAAGAGTACAACGGCGAGCCACAAAACTGATTCCAAATATCAAAAATAAATCATACGAAAATCGACTAAAACATATGAATCTGTTTTCCCTAAAAAAGCGTAGACTCAGAGGTGACTTGATACAGGTCTTTAAAATTCTAACGGGAATTGACAACATCAAAAGTGACCAAATTTTTACATTGAATGAGAATCAGACAAGAAACAATGGTCTTAAACTCTACGGAAATAGATTCAATTTGGAAGTAGGTAGAAACAACTTTGCCAACCGTGTAGTTAATGAATGGAATAAACTTCCTGCACAGGTAGTGCAATGTAGTTCAGTTCGAAGCTTTAAGAATCATTTAGATAAATACCTAAGTAAGATGCTGTAATGATTATAATTTATCTTATATTATTTGTTTTTGTTTTGTTATCATTTGTCTGTCTGATTTTTATTTATTATTAGTTATATGTCAATTTATTATTATTTACTATTTACCTGTTTGTTTATTATTTAACTATACCTATGCATTTATTTGTGTATTTTATTTGTTATTTACATTATCATAGTTTTTATTTATTATTTTATTATTAATATGATTTTTTGTTCGCATCCGACCTAGATATGGATCAAAAGGTCTCCTGTCGGTATGCTCCGCCTTTGTAATCCTTTGTAATGTACATGTGTTTATGTATGTATATATGCACCTATACATATACATATATACATGCACAGAAACATTTACATACATTCATATAGAAAAACACACACACACACACAAACACACACACACACACACACACACACACACACACACACACACACACACACAGCTGCCTAGTATAGGCCTTATGGTCTCTTGGAGTCTCCCTCATTTATATGTTCATATGAGGGCGGCACACACGTTCGCACAAACAAAACAACATAAATCTACACATGAAAATAAACACAGATAAACGGATATTTAGGCACACGAAACCATGAAACCGAAGACACGTACACTCACGTGCGCTTGCACACACACACATACACGCACAAACACACACAAACTCACACACACACACACACACACACACACACACACACACACACACAAACATATATATATATATATATATATATAATGTGTGTGTGTATATAGTGTGGGCGCGCCGCGTTTACTATTATTAAAACTACAGATTTTGCTTCACATTACTGTTACTATACTCATATTTGTATCCTACCACTAGTTTGATATTACTACAATTGCTATTACTATTACAACTATTATTTTTGCTACCACTACTACTACTACTGATGCTGGTACTACTACTGCTACTAGTACTACTACTATACACCTGTTATTCTTTATTATAAAATCAATCTGTGTCATGAGCATGTTTCTACTCGAGAGTGATCCTGCCCTCCGGAATATGAAGGAAGTTGGGCGCAGAAGATTTTTGATTAAGGGGTCGTAAAGGAGCGTCCCTTCAAGGGATAAGCCGCCGATGAAGAGCGTCCCAAGAGAAGAATGGCCTGGGCAGCCATGAAGGGACCGGCGCACCCTAATTCCGACTCCGAGGGCAAGAGTCGAAGTCCCTCTCAACGAAGACATGGCTTGGGCAGCCATAGAAGGGACCGAGGCTCCCCGTGACTGACTCTAAAGACGAGAGTTGAAGTTCCTTGAAGACGACATGGATTGGGCAACCATGTCAAGGACGAGAAGGCTTTAATGGGCTTTTTATTATACGGGCTTATATAGAATGGGCTAATACTTAAGCGACAAGGTCCCTGGAAAAACATTCTTGGATTTGATAAACGACTTAAGGGCTTTTTAATGGGTTTCGTTACAAGAAAGACATTGTACAGCCTTCGTATTAGCGCTGAAAAAGATATGGGCTTATGGAATGGGCTACTGGACATGGAGAATAGCCTCTTATCCTCTAAAAAGAAAATTTGGGCTTTTGAAATATGGTTGGGCTTACTGAATGGGCTTTGTAAAGTGTGCTCACCACTACTTGGGCTAAAAGGAACAGTTGCAGGCCAGCAAGAGCCTTGCCAACAAATCGTCCGAAATGATTTGGGCTTCACTGGGCTAAGTTCCCTCAGCTGAATAAGATAATTTGTGTTTACATTAAGAAATAAAAAAAAACATTGAGTGACATTCGTCCAGTGAGTTCGTTTAGCAAATCTTTTTGACTAATGTAAGCTTTAGTTGTTTAGAATCATTTGGTACGAGCCAAAAAATAAACACATAAAAGCAATTGAGACACTAGATTGATTTTTCAGAAGTGAGGCTTACAGACTACAGTCATGTTATTTTATCAGTAACCTTGGCACCCACCCATGTACCCTCGTTTCGGCAGCGAGGTGATTAATACCGTGACTTGGCACATGAAGCCAACAAGTCTCAGTGGCCTCCAACTGAGATTTCATTCATGCTGACGCCAGATGATTTTATTAATCTATAAGAAATTAAGTAGGAGAATATTTTACTTGTGAGACTCCATTCTGTTTGACAAATCTAATGCATTGGATTTCGTCAGTTTGAAAAATATGTTTACGTATGTGAATTACAAAGGGTATGTAAAACTATTTAAAAAAAATTCTTATGAAAAAATGCCTCACTCAGGAAGTCTCCTTGAAGTGCTCCAACAATATCGAAGTACCTAAAGATTCATTTCAGTGACCAGAACCTCTTGGAAAAGAGTGTAATTTTTGCATAGAATACTGGAAGTTCTCAGGCACTCTTGAAGTGCTCAGGAACACTTTTCATAGCCCAAGAACTATTGAAGAATCCAGAAACGTTTGTGAAAACCTAGAGCCTTTCGAAGTGCTCAGGGATTCTTTTCAATGCCCTTTCCGCAAGCAACACTCGAAGTACTTAGGCACTTCCTAAGTAGCCAGAAAAAACAAAACAAAACCAAAAATCCTTGCTAACAAACTTTGATTTTTTTTCCATGGAAACTCTCGAAGTGCCCAGGTTGCACTTTGAAAGCACACAGAAACTATTGTCAGTGCCTGGTAGGTCTCGAAGAACCCAGAAGTTCTTGTCAGTGTCCCGAACCTTCCGGAGTATCCAGACACTCTTTTCAATGCCCTTTTCATTCTTGAAGTACTCAGACACTCTGTAAGTACTCGGAACCTCTTTTCAGTGTCCAACAGAGCTCGAAAAACTCAGAAACTCTTTTCCATGCTAAGGAACTCTCAAAGTTCATAGAAACTCTTTTCAGTGACTAGAAGTTCTCGAAGACCTCAGAAACTCTCATCATAGCCAAGAAGCTCTCTCAGTGCCGAGAATCTCTTCGTTCAGGAACCACATTTGCATAGGATACTCGAAGTTCCCATATACTCTTGTTGGTACCCAGGAACTCAAAAAGAGCCCAGGAACTCTTGTCTGTGCCTAGAACCTGTCAGTGGCTATGAATCTCTCGCAGTGCCCATGGATTCTTTTCGATGCTCTTAACGCAAGGAACACTCCAAGTACTAAGACTTTGTCGAAGCGTTCAGGAAACTCTTATTTCAACACAAGCTCTCGAAGACACCAGAAAAGGTTTTAGTGCTAAAGCTCCCAATTTGCCTTGAAGCTCTTTTCATTGCCAATGTTGCATGGAATACTTAAAGTGCCCGGACTCGCGCGCGCGCGCACACACCACACACACACACACGCACATAATTTCAGTATCGCTGCGCTGCGAGTCGTTACTCCAACTATCGTGGGAGGGGAGTTGTATGTGTGCGTGTATGGTCAAAGCATTGCCCATAGATCGATAGTATATGAGCTCTGAGCTCTCTTCCGGGAGGGAAATAGCTGTCGATCATGGAGTCCAATACGTGATCCAGGACCATGGTGAATCACACATACACACACACTTGCACACACGCGCACATGCACATACACAAACGTTTGCACGCACACAAGCACGAGCGCACGCATATATGTACGCACACACGCACACATACACACACAAGCACGAGCGCACGCATATATATACGCACACACACACACACACACATACACACGCAAAGACACACAAAGACACACGCACATACACAGACACACAAAGACACACGCACATACACAGACACACACATAAACATGACATACACACAAACACACACACATACACATACGTATGCACGCAAACATACACACATTACCGTGCGCAAACAAATATATACACACAGTACACGTGCTCACGCACACATACACACACATACACACACTCGCGTACGTACACGGCACACACGTTTGCCAGACGCACACGCACAAACGCACGCAAATACTCACACGCAAACATAAACACACACTCTTTGTATCTCGAAATTAGAGTAAAAGACAAGATCCCACGAGCGTTGCCCCTTCTGTGTACTAGAATTAGGTAAACACACACGCACACACTCACACACACGCACGAACGCACATACACACATTTGAGAGTGATTGATTCACTGCAAGAGAAGACATTTGATAAAGTACCTCACAGTCGACTTTTTTTGTAACTTGGAGGACTGAGAGGCAAACTGCCATATATTTTTTTTTCTTTAATTGAAGATACATAAGGACAGAAGTAAAGGATAAAATGTGAAGATGGAGTGCAGTAACTAGTGGAGTTCCACAAGGTTCAGTGCTTGCACCAATAATGTTTCTTGTCTGAGTCAATGACTTGATAGAAGAAACAGCACGCTATGCCAACATGTTTGCAAATGACGCAAAAATCACGAGTGAAAAAGGAGAAGGACGGTAGACCCTTGCAAAAATATCTAGGCACTTTTTTTTGCATGGAGCCAAGAAAGGAAAATGAAGTTCAATACCAAAAATGGCAAAGAACTGGAAATGGGCAACAGTGGCAATAGACCATCCTTAAACTAC
>NC_134801.1:59052765-59090265 GCF_046742065.1 Oratosquilla oratoria
TTAGAATCATTTGGTGTGAGCCAAAAAATAAACACAAAAACAATTGGGACACTAGATTGATTTTTCATAATTGAGGCTAACTGTCTACAGTCATGTTATTTTATCAATAACCTTGGCACCCACCCATCTACCCTCACTTCGGCAGCGAGGCGATTAATACCGTGACTTGGAACATGAAACCAACAAGTCTTAGTGGCCCCCAACTGAGATTTCATCCTTGCTGACGCCAGATTATTTTATTAAGCTATAAGAAATTAAGTAGGAAAATATTTTACTTGTGAGACTACATTCAATTTTACAAATTTAATGCATTGGATTTCATCAGTTTGAATATGTTTATGTATGTGAATTACAAAGTGTATGTAAAAGTATTTAAAAAAAATTCTTATGAAAAAATGGCTCATTCAGGAAGTCTCCTTGAGACTCATTTCAGTGACCAGAACCTCTTGAAAAAAAATCTTTAAGTGTAATTTTTGCATAGAATATTGGAAGTGCTCAGTAAATCTTTTCAGTGCCCAAGAGCTATATATGAATCCAGAAACGTTTGTGAATACCTAGAGCCTTTCGAAGTGCTCAGGGATTCTTTTCAATGCCCTTTTCGCAAGCAACACTCGAAGTACTCAGACACTTTCTAAGTAGGCATGAAAAAAAAATCCTTGCTAAAACTTTTTTTTTATTTTCATTTTTTTTTTTTTTATGGAAACTCTGGAAGTGCCCAGGTTGCACTTTGAAAGCACACAGAAACTCTCGAAGTGCCCGGTAGGTCTCGAAGAACCCAGAAGTTCTTGTCAGCGTCCCGAACCTTCCGGAGTGCCCAGACAATCTGATCAATCCCCTTTTCATTCTTGAAGTACTCAGACACTCTTTGAGTACCCAGAACCTCTTATCAGTGTCCAACAGACATCGAAAAACCCAGAAACTTTTTTCCATGCTAAGGAACTGAAAGTGCGTAGAAACTATTTTGAATGACCAGAAGTTCTCGAAGACCACATAAACTTTCATCATTGCCAAGACGCTCTCAAAGTGCGTAGAAGCTCCTTGTTCAGGAACCACTTTTGCATAGGATACTCGAGGTTCCCATACACTCTTCTTGGTCCACAGGAACTCAAAAAGTACCCAGAAACTCTTGTCTGTGCCTAGACATTATTTGCTTTGCCCTTTCCGCAAGTAACCTACGAAGTACTCAGGTACTCTGGGGTAATTTTTTAGTGCCAAGGTCCCAAAATGCCCAGATGATCTTTTCAGTACCATTTTTGTATGGAATAATAGAAGTGTTCTGACATTATCGCAGCACCCAGAGACACCTTTTCAAGTTTCAGGAGCTCTTGAAGAACCTCTCAGTTCCCACGAGCCTCTTGAACTGCCCAGGTATCCTTTCCAATGCTCTTTCGAAGTATTTAAACACTGTCAAAATGGCCAGGAAACTCCTGTAATTCACCGCAAGCTCTCGAAGAACCCCGAAAATATTTTAGAGCAAGGAAGCTCCCATATTACTCTGAGGCTCTTTTCAGTACCAGTGTTGCATGGAATACTCAAAGTGCCTGGACTCTCTCTCTCTCTCTCTCTCTCTCTCTCTCTCTCTCTCTCTCTCTCTCTCTCTCTCTCTCTCTCTCTCTCTCTCTCTCTCTCTCTCTCTCTCTCTCTCTCACACACACACACACACACACACACACACACACACACACACATGCACAAACGTCCACATGCACACATGTACACATGCAAGTACGAACCCATGGCTACATGATCGCGCACACACACACACACACACACACACACACACACACACACACACACACACACACACACACACACACACACACACACACACACACACACACACACACACACATACACACACACACATATACACAAACATGTATATATATATATATATATTGTTTATATATGGGTCCGTAACCAGAAGTTAGCCCCCCAGAAAAAAAAAAACGCTACATCGAGATAGTTGCTCATTGGTCCAAGATGCAGCAATATTTTTGTGGTAAACTGCTGCTGTTCATTACAGTTTCCAACACGCAACCTTAAACAGACAGCAGTGGAACACGCAGCACACCACATTTATCACGCAAAATACCCTTGAACGGTTGATGCTCATGTCAGAGCTCTTTGCGCATTCAAGGATCTTGCGGAACTTGTTTTCGTATAGAGGCACTGTGGTATGTTGAAGTGTCTGGATTGGCACCGCAGAAATTGTAATTGGGAAGTAGATGTCTCACTGTTTTCGTAAAGAAGTTGGAAAAACATCCCCTAACCACCACCCACCCCTCCCAAAAAAAAAAAAAAAAAAGGAGAGAGGAGAGAGAGAGAGAGAGGTACGCTGATGTTCACGGAAGACCTGGACGAGAATGTTACCACAACAAAGACACGCGCGTTCTGGTGCGCTCACAAAATGACATCGTCACGGTTCCCAGAATTGCGCTCAATTTTCCGAAAGGTGAAGAGGTTCTTCTTCAGCGGATCCAGTTTCCGATAAACGTGTGATTTGCTCTGATTGTACACGAGCCAAGGGTCAAGAGCCTAAACAAGGGTGATGCAGGCAAGGTCATCATATTAAGACACCAGGTCAGGGCTCAGTAATGGATTTAAACTGGACAAATTTAACTTTAACAGCGAAATACGCAAGAACTGTTTTATCAATAGAGTGGTTAACGAATGGAATAGACTTAGTAACAATGTCGTGGGCGCTGAAACGGTTGTTGAGACAATGAAATAACTTTATATATAGGAATGATAAGTGTTTCGGGATATGGCACTGCTTACTATAGGCCTTATGGTCTCTCGCCGTCTCCTCCATTCTTATGTTCTATGTCATTGGGGATAAGCTGGAACTTCCGTTCTGTAACTACAATTCGAGAGGTCACATCGACTCTCTCTAGAAGCCGGGGATTTGTTGTGAGGCCTCCGTTGCTCCAAGGAGTCCGTTCAGTGTGGCACAAAAGTGGGAATTCCCCTAACAGCGACGGCGCCAATTTGACCACTAATTAGTGAGTCAGTGACCCAGTGACCTCACGTGTCATAGAATTTATTCAGGTCATTACTATAATCCTAAAAACTGACACTCATTGTAGGCTATTATACAAATTCCCTTACTGTATATAGAATATATATATATATATATATATATATATATATATATATATATATATATATATATCAAATAGCACATAGATGGGAAATAAGAGATAAGGCGGTTCGAACCCTGCCACCGGCGAGTTGGACCAAGGGAATAGTTCATTATAGTCCAAGCTACAAAGTTCTCTGTAAGGGGCGCCTTCCTAGCCTCCTGTAGGGGGAGTTCACAACGTTAAACCGAATCACAATGTTATCGCGTTTCCTCTCTGTGAGCAAGGGTATGTGTGCAAAATCACAACATTGTGACCATATTTGGGGCCAGATTTGAGCTCTGAGGTCTCATCCTTGAGGTGTAATAACTGTCGATCACAAGTCCAGTACATGGTCCAATCTCTCTCTCCCTCCCTCTCTCTTCCTCCCTTTCTCTCCCTCTCTCTCTCTCTCTCTCTCTCTCTCTCTCTCTCTCTCTCTGTCTCTCTGTCTCTCTCTCTCTCTCAGTTTACCAAAGAACCATCATCATAAACGCTTTCAAGAGTTCGTATGTATGTAGGAACCCAAGGATAAACTATACAACTTTATTTTCAATTTAGTGTAAATATATGATAGAGTGTACTGCCTAAGATAAATGACATTATTACTTATGCACGTATAAGATAATAATAGCGACATATTCCTTCAAACTAATTAATAGAAAATCATTTTCATATGCTCTGCTCGTGTTCTCAGACACCAGTCAATCATGGCTTGAAGAATCGAAATGATAATTAATCAATTTACTCTTTTCGTTGTCGTACAAAAAACTCTCTTTAGATTTGTATGTTTGTTTGGTGTTTACCCATATATTAAGTGAGACACCTCTACTGAACCAGTTGCATATTGGCGGACATTTGCAACTTTTTACGAGAAAAATGTGTGTACATGTATACATTAGCATCACCACCCAGCTTCAATCAAGCCATCAAACTTCACCGGAGCACTATAGTCGTGGATCGCTGCCGGCTGCCATAAGCAACTAATATATACATATATACATACACACACACACACACACACACACACACACACACACACACACACACACACATATATATATATATGTATATATAATATACACATATTGCAATTTCAATACAAATATATTAGTTATAACACAACATGCAACGCACAGTATCCTTCTGAAAGGGTGCAACCGTCCACATATTAATTTTTTTTTCTTTCGAAAAAAAATTGCTATGTATTATATTTATAGCGCATTTTGCAACATGGATGCACTTAGCTAGTTGCAGATTGCCCCATGCATCACACATGCAACCTTTCACGAGGAATCTGCTGTTATTCATTACAGTCTGCAACACGCAAGATACAAAATGCAATACAGAACAGTTTACAACCAGTCCACCCAGTTAAGCCAATATAGGTCATGTTAACTGTCTACTTTTTTTTTTTACTGAATTGGCCCATTTTTGTAATAGAAAACGATTCCATCACCAATTGAAAACATGATATCCTTTTGCTCACACCAATACACTCTACCTCTCTCTGCACAACGGGACACATTTTTCTGGTGTATAAACGAGCATACACACACACACACACACACACACACACACACACACACACACACACACACACACATACACATATATGTATATATATATAAATATATATATACATTATATATATACATATATAAAAATATATATTTTTATATATTGTATATATATATATTATATAATATATATATTTTATATTATATATATATATATATATATATATATATATAATATGCAAAATAACCACACGAGAAGGGAAACTGTAGACAGTACTTTCGTATGTATATCTTCAGTCTGAAGATGTAATATACGAAAGTACTTACTGTCTACAAGGTCCCCTTTTGTGGTTATTTTGCATTTTTGTATCACGGTGATGTGATTGCTTGCACACACACACACACACACACACACACACACACACACACACACACACATATATATATACGCAAGTGGAGTTAAAAGCGACAGCACTGTGGTAGTTATTCAATTTTGCCATCAACTGGGTGAACCGAAACTAGGTCTCCGTATTCTTCCGTTTATTTTCCTTAATTGTAAAGCTTAACGTTTCGTCTTGAGAAAGACATTTTCAAGAGTGTACGCTAATAACAAAAAGTACGCAAATACACACAACAACTATGGCAATTGTACAAAGTTATGCATGAATAATTCTGGTAATATATGAGAAAGATACAATACAATTTCACACAACGAGTAAATTATACATGAACAATTCTGGTGTGTGTATATATATGATAACGATAATAATGACAAAATACCGGGGTAGCTATGGGATTACAAATATACTGCGATCAACTAAACTTTAAAGCAAAAAATAGGAACGCAAGAATGGAGGAGACTGTAAGAGTCCATATGGCCTACACTAGACAGTTACTTGTCCATTACCACCTATTATCCCAATCCATAAATTTATCTAACATTCTCTGTTGGTAAACCATTTTTTTTCCCCATTTTCTTATTAAACCTAAATTTGTTCAGTTTAAATCCATGACAGAGCTCTGGCCTGCTATCTTAATATGATGACCTTTCCTGCATCACCTTTGTGTAAATAAATGTAAATACTGACCGCATTTAGAATAAAAGACAATGGAGAAATTTTCAGAACCTGTTAACATGTCACAAAGGCGTTCCTTGCATTTCCCAGTCTCCCTCCCTCCTCCCTCCCTTCCCCTCCATCTCCCCCTCTCCCTTCCTCCCTTCCCCTCCATCTCCCCCTCTCCCTCTCTCCCTTCCCCTCCATCTCCCCCTCCCCTTCCTTTCTGGCAGAATCTGTCAGATTTCTTCGTCCGTTTAAAATTGGTGCGGTGACTGTGCGAGTCAATAGCACGTAAGTCTAAAAACATGTCGAACCAATACCACCCGAATGGTCCTATATCATAAGGGTTATTATCGCGTACGCTGGTTACTTGATTTGCTTCTTTTGTCCTTGCACATTTTTGGTGCCAAGCATTTCTGCAATCTATAGGCATTCTGAAGTCGTATGGGTTTTTTGTTGTTGTTTCAATATAATTCAACGTTGTGGTAAATTGCTTTTATTTTTCTCGATGAATGGTATTGAAAGGCGAACACATTGAGTGACAAATAGAAAAAAACAAAGAGTCGAGATGGTATTTACGGCAAACATACTTGAAACGTCATCTTTGGGAACACAAATATATTTATGCACAACGACATTATTGGATGACTTGAAACATCCCATTCCTGCATATTATGACTACAATCTCATTTTTCTTCATTGTTTCAACTCGTCTAGAAATCCGGACCCCAGGTCGATCCCCAACGACTGTTGAATAATGCAACTTGCCTTTGCTGAACGAGATCACTGATCACTGTTGTCGGCTTCAGCACCTCTTAACATATTCTCCATATATATATATATATATATAGATATATATATATATATATATATATATATATATAATATATGCATACCTATGTATATATACATACATATGTATACATATATGTATATATAAAATATATGTATACATATATGTATATATATGTATACATATGTATATATACATATGTATACATATGCATATATATGTATATATATGTATACATATGTGTATATATATGTATACATGCATATATATGTATATATGTATACATATATGTATATATATGTATACATATGCATATATATGTATATATATATATACATGTATACATATATGCATATATATGTATATATATACATGTATACATATATGCATATATATGTATATATACGTATACATATATGTATACATATGTATATATATGTATACATATGCATATATATGTATATATATACATATATGCATATATATGTATATATATACATATATGCATATATATATAATATATATACATATATGTACATATACATATATATACATGTGTGTGTATACATATACTTATGTATGTATACAAGTGTGTTTGTGTGTGTCTATCTTATAATGATGTTTACTGTTCATATACTCTTGCAAAACCCTACTGGAAATAAATCTTTTTCGCCTTAAACGTAAACATGGGATTTTACAGACTAACGCCAGACCATTTTATTCAGTTTAGAAGTCGCGCAAGAGGTAAATACGGAAGTGTCGTAAGCATGCAGTATTTTGTGTATATTACTAATAATGAAAACTACAATAATAGTAATAATGATGATGATAATGTCGATACCATTAATAATGACAATAATAGTAACATAAGAACAACAATAATAATTATGATGATGGTAACGACAACAGTAGCAATAACAACTACAATAATAATAATAATAATAAAAATTTATCATATGATGGTAATGATAATATTAATAATGATAATAGTAAAAGTAGTAAAATAATAATAGTATCAAGAACAATATTAGTAACAAAATAATAGTGATGATAATAAAAACAGTAATAGTAATAATAATGATAACAATATTAATTCACTCATAGTCTGAATCAGTCATAGTAACTCAATAGTATGAACCTAGTATGGGGCACTGTCTGTAAATTTAGGCACTCACTATGTTACAGACATAACACCCCAACGGAACAGAGTCACGCAGCATTCACGTAGAATGGGAGACTGCTTTTCGTAGAAGAAGAAAAATATATATATATATATATATATATATATATATATATATATGTATATATATAAATGAAAAGATGAATGAATAAATAAACAAAAATAGTGGCTGTATCTAATTTCCAATCTTCATTCTCCTTTCCCACCTCTACATTTTTGTTTTTACGAATTTAGCCTCAATTTTAGAAGCGCTGGCCATTAGCGACGAAAATTTTTTTTAACTTTGTTTTGTTTACATTTTTGCCTGTGCCTTAGGTTAGGCCCATCTAAAGTAGGCTTCCAGTCTCCCAGTATCTTTTGTTAGTTTGTTGCCATTGAGAGTTGGTTTCGTCCTCACTCCTAACCATGTGACGACCTCCTGATTTTCCTCCTAATCCTCTTTATCCTCCTCTTCTTTTTCCTTCTGCTTCGACTTCATTTCTTAACCTTTTCTTTCTTCGCCATCTCCTTCTCCTTTTCCTCCTCTTTTCCTTCCTTTCCTCCTTCGCTTTCTTTTTCTATCCTTGTCTTTCTTTTCCTCCTCCTCCTCCTCCTTCTCCTCCTCCTCCTTCTCTTACTTCTCCCTATTCTTCCTCTTCTTCTCCACCTTCTCCTCTTCCTTGTTCGTATTCTCCTTCTCCACCTTCTTCTCCTATTCCTTCTTCGTATTCTCCTTCTCTTCCTTTCCCTTCTTCTCCTCCGCCTTCCCTTTCTCCTTCTTCCACCTCATTCGTCTTCTGTCCTCCTCTTTCTCTTTCTTCGCTCCCTCATCCTCCTTCTCCTCCTGTGCCTTCTCCTGTTCTTTCTTCTACCTCTCATTCTTCTCTTCCTTCCTCTTTTTTCATGTTCTTTTCTTCTCTTCTTTATCAAATTTTTCTTCTTCTTCTTCTTATTTTATCATATCCTTTTCCACTTCTTCCCCGTGTTTCTGTTGTTTCGTTTTTGTCTTCCTCGTCTGTTAATTGTCCTCTTCATTTACTTTTTTTCTTTTTCTTTCTTCGTCTTTGTCAAGCTCTTCACTTTCTCTTCTTTCTTCTTCTACTTCCTCTCATCACCACCAGAGGGGCTTCAGGAAACGCTTATTCCCGCCAAGGAAGCGGAAAATTGCGACATGACGTCATCACACATCAACTGTCGCTCATACCCGCATCCCACGAAACACCCACCAGGGCGTGTGAAACAACAACTTGCCTCTGAACAGCTCAGTGGCTGATAGAGTTCGATCGGTTTTGAAAATTCTCCTGAATAAGTCGTGTGAAGCGGAAATATTTCAGATTCCTCTGATGAAAAGTTTAGAGAAAAAAAATAATGTTTTTAAAAATATTCGTTTTTGAAATATCTTTGCCCTTTGAGATATATATATATATATATATATATATATATATATATATATATATATATATATAGATATATAGTTTATTCGTTTACTTATGTATTTATATATTCATTTTATTATTTATTTATTGACTAATGTATTCATCTATTTATTTTTTGTTTATTCACTTGTTCATTTATTTCTTATTTATATATTTGTTTATTCGTTTTTATATATATTTTTGTACTTCAGGAGGCGTTGTCTCAGTCCTTCACCTGAATGAAATCATTGAGCAATAAGTCTCAGGAAATGTAAGAACCAGATGATTTGTTGTCCACGTGTTTGGTACCGTTTCGTTAAATGTAGCAAAATCAGGTTAAGATTTCTCTCCCAAAGCAACAGCGAGGTGTACTGGAGCAAGAATCCTATTCACATTATTATCCGTCACGTCATTTGTATGTTAATGAAATACAATCAGTATCACAGTATCATTAAATACGAGGCCTTGTCGGACCTTGAGATCATCTTCGTGAGAGATCGGAGGAAGGGTTTTCAGCATATGGACTCTTGTTACTAGTCTGCTTCAAGACAAATCAAAAAGCACCTCATCACTGAACATAAGAACGAAGGAGACTGCAAGAGACCATAAGGTCTACACTAGGCAGTTCCAAGTCCGTTACCATCTGTCGTCTCCATAAAATTGTCAAACCGTTTCTTAAAACAAGCAATATTTTAAGCGCTATATGGTTACTAAGTCTATTCCATTCGTTGATTGCCCTATTAGTAAACCAATTCTTGCCTATTTCCTTCTTAATTCTAAATCTAATTTGATTGCGTTACTGCCAGTCCTGCCCTTTTGTCTTAATATGATGACCCTGTTTGTGTCACCCTGGCAAGTAATCCCTTTGGATGTGTGTACAGTAATTGACAGCTGCCGACATGTCTATCTAAAGAAACGCTTCGTGATCACGGAGCGATTATTGTATGACGTGTCGCTTGTTATAGCTTTATCAAGTAAACCTCTAATAAGCGAAACGTCATACCGAAGGTACATTTTCCTCGGTGCGATTATCGACTCAACGATAATCGTTCATGGCTCAACGATGATCGTCAAGCGATTTTCTAAAGTTCTAATTCTTTGTTTTCTTTGAATGGGGCTGTGTTGCTTCAAGCTGCAAATTACGAGGCTGGTTATTTTAACCGAACCTACAACTAACGCGCTTACCCAAATAGGATGCCAGGTAGTAGAATGCACGTCATCACACGCCATTGGCTCTGGTAGGCTAATATATAATCAATCGCACCGATCAAACCTTAATAAAAGGATTATCCTCAGATGATCACTCTCTCTCTCTCTCCGATCTTCAGCCAATAACCGTCTTGTTTTCATGTACATTGGTCACCAGGGAGACGTTATGGCGTCGGTACTTGTGACGAAGGTCGAGGGGATGGCGGTTCGAATCCTGCCACCGGCGAAGTTGAACCAAGGGTATGGTTTATTAAATTCCACGCCACAAAGTCTTCTGTAAGGGGCACCGTACTCGCCTTCCGATAGGGGGGAGTTTGTGACGTTAAACCATATGAAGTCCTCATCTTTATTATTCATGTTATTATTATTTTTATTTATTTGATTAATTTATGTGTATTATAATAGTTTCGCATCCGACCTAGTTATGGACTAAAAGGTCTTCTTTCGGCATGCTCCTCATTTGTAATCCTTTGTTTAGGAACGAATTTGGTATACTATTGCCTCTAAACACCTCTAAGTAGATAGCCTAACTACTTAAAAAAATCCTCTAGTAATGAAAAATCTAAGAGAAATGCATTTTGCTTACTTTATTGTTCAGTTTCATATTTACGAGAAAAAAAAAAGTTTCTGAACTCGTCCTACTTGCTGGTACCAATCGATAGGCTCGTTTCACACGTACCGACTTTTCGCCGTGCGCCGTCCACGACACGACGTCGTGCTCTCAAATAACCACGAGTGTCTGTGGTCACTTTCACACGTCACGACGTCGTGTCGTGGATGGCGCACGGCGAAAAGTCGATACGTGTAAAACGAGGCTATGGAGGTTCCAAGTTCGGATTCCACCATTTTGTTCCTCCGAAGTTATGCTGATCGTTTCACACGGACCAACTTTTCGCCGTTAGCCGTCCACGACACGACGTCGTGTTCTCAAACAACCACGGGTGTCTATGGACACTTTTCACACGTGGTCATGTTCGTGATGTGTGAAAGCGTCCGTAGACACGCATGGTTGTTTGAGAGCACGACGTCGTGTCGTGGACGGCGCACGGCGAAAAGTCGATGCGTGCGAAACGAGACTTAAACTTTTCGGTCGAGAGCGTCAAGGGGAACGAACTTGACCGATGGCAAAGTTTATCTGGACCTCGAAAACTTCTGAGGACGAATAGTTCGTCTAAACTTAAAACTTAAATTTAAAGTTTAATCAAGAATGCTTGACTGCATCACAAGAATGCGACTTGGGTTAGCAAAAGGCAAGGAGACACACACACACACACACACACACACACACACACACACACACACACACACACACACACACCCATGTCGCAGTGATAGAGTTCTCGGCTGCCACTATGGAGGTCCGGGTTCGAATCCCGCCCAGGGTTGAAATAATTTCAGTATCGCTGCACTGCGGGTTGTTACTCCAACTCTCGTGGGCGGGGAGTTGGAAGCGTGTGTGTGCGTGTGAGGTCAGAGCATTACCCAGAGATCGGTCATATATGAGCTCTGAGCTCTCTTCTGGAAGGGTAGTAGCTCTTGATCATGAGTCCAACACGCGATCCAAGACCATGGTGAAACACACACACACACACACACACACACACACACACACACACACACACACACACACACACACACACACACACACACACACACAAACACACACACACCTTACACACACTACATGCCAGAAAGGTTAATATGGTTAATCAAATTCCTCTGTACCAAACTTGTCGGATATGAATTTGTAGGCAAAGTTTGCAATCACTGTATATTGCCAGTTATAATTTACAGATGAGACTCGGAAATTGAGGAGAGTTGATAGAGACAAAGTTGAGGAGTGAGGAGAGGAGTGACCAATAGTGGGAGTACCATTGGGAGTGCCATTGAAAGACCATTGTGAGTGCCATTAAAGGCAGAAGGCAAATTAGGTGAGAGGGCAGACTGGAATTATATCTTTTGTGGAACCAGCAGAAGAGAGGAAATGATATTTGAAGGAAATTTAGTCCCAAAGAATGATGGACGATGAAGGAAGCGTGTTGCTGACTGGACGCCGCGATACGGAAAGCGTGGAAGAGGGAAACTAGACAGAAAGTGGAGAGACAAAATAAAAAAGTGTGGGTCATGGGATGGTATGGGAAAGGCCTTTGTTAAGCAACAGACACAGCATAGTTGATTATTTGATATACTGAAAAGGATAGTTAAAATTGCATCAGACCTGAAATATCCAAAATATGTTGTAGATAGATCACAGAATAGGGCCAGGAAATAGTATTATAACGTCATCCGAAAAGCTAAATTCTTTAAGAACCTTTTAGTTCTCCCATTTCGCGAAAACTTTAAGACAGGGGATCTCAGCCTTACTTGGCCCATTCACCCTTTTCACCATTTGTCAGAATGTCATTCCCCCCCTCCTTTCCAAGATTGTCTGTTTGAAAAGGTGCATTCTAAATAATGTGCAAATATTACTAAAAACCCTTTTATTTTTTCCAAATTAGTATATATTTTTCCCATATTAGTATAAATCCAGCCCAGGTGACAGGCCAGATAGGCCAAAACCTATAATTGCTTTCCTCAAATCACCCCCAGAAATCCCAAAATTCTCCCCTTGGGGGTGAATTTCACCCCTAATGAGAACCCCTGCTTTAAGACTTCCTCGTATCCTAAAGGAGTTCAACATCAAAGTCATATTTAAGAACAGCACAATTACAGAACTCATCATCAAAAATTCTCCTTGTAATAATACAGGATGTGTCTACAGATTTCACTGTAAACACTGTAGTTCTTGCTATATTGGCCAAACTGGGAAAGAATTGGATATAAGGATGAGACAGCACAAGTACTGTGTCAGAATAGGCCAGTTGCCTAGTAGGGTTTTTTGTTCATATAAGGGACACTAACCATAGCAATGATTGGGACAATGCAAAGGAAATTGCTGTTTGCAATTCTTCATTGAAAATAAACATAATCGAATCTAGTTTCATCAGAGGTATTTTCAATGGCAATCTTAACTTGAGTATAAACGAGATAATTTTATTATTAATAAGATAGCCCAACAATATCATGACACACCACCATAATTCTTGTGTGGCCAATTGTTATCCACATACTTGTCAACTCATCTATGTATTTATTCTCGTATGTGTAATTTTGTATATTTTTATGTATATATTTATAGATGTGTATTTATATATGTGTTTTATTTGTGTAACGACTCTCCACGGAGTGGATTGTTGTATGACCAATGGTTGTTCACAAAACTTGTAATACATCTATTCATTTACTCACTCTTTATTCATATTATCATTTATATATGTAATTTTGTATATATTTATGTATATTTTGGTCGATGTGTACATTTATATGTATTTTCATTTGTGTAACAACACCCCACGGAATGCATAATTAGTGATGTGACTCTTCCTAGTTTCTTTCTTATAACTGTATATATGTTACCTTTACTGATAGCCCTGTATACTCTGAAGATGTCTTAATAGACGAAAACGTTTAGTATATCGTTCTTTTGGTTTCCCCGTGGTTTCTTATATATATATATATATATATATATATATATATATATATATATATATGTTTAATTTTTGAGAAAGAAATTAATCTTTTACACATTATTTTGATTTTATATATTTATTTGTTTTATCTTTTGACGCTCTTGAGAGCGAGTAGATTAAAAAAAATAAGTTTGATAAATGGGTGGCGCCTGATTTTATAGGATGATTGATTACTCACTAGATTCAAGTGACTCTTGTGATTGGGTCGCCAGGTCCAGCTGTGTCGGTACAAGTGTGATTAGACCCTTCACTATTACAAACGAACACCATATAGATGAATAAAATCGCCTGACGACAACCAGGGAAGGTACCAACAGGTACCGAAGGACCCTTGGAGTGCCGATAGATGTTTGTATTTGCTTGGGAAATGCTTAACCCATGTTAAGGCCCTTTTCACATTACCGGTTTGAACCGCGCGGAAACCGCTGCGGTTGCGCATAGTCAAAGGAAAATTGGGCGAATGTGAAAGCCCTGGCACTGTAATTGAACCGCCGCGGTTCAAACCGCGGCGGTTGAAATCGCTAGTGTGAACAGGGTCTAATGTATCTCTAGCCCTTCCATTGCACAAATCGGCTATATGTATTCAGTCTGGCTTTAGAGCCAAATTATTTTCTTCCGCCCTCCAGACGATTTTATTCGTTTGCGGGAACTTCCTAGCCTTTGTCAAAGGTTTACGGCAGGGGCTCTCATTAGGGGTGAAATTCACCCCCAGGGGGGAATTTTGGGTTTTCTGGGGGTGAATTGTGACCACATTAAGTTTACGGAGTGAGGAAAGCAAATATAGGCTCTGGCCTATCTGGCCTGTCACCTGGGCTGGAATTATACCAGTGCTGATCCAGGTAAATCTTAGGATTAGAAAAGTGTTACGCTGTGCGATAATATCTGCATATTATTTAGAATGCACCTTTTGAAACAGGCAATCTTGGAAAGGAGGGGGAGAATGACATTCTGGCAAATGGTGAAAGGGGTGCATGAGCCAAGCAAGGCTGAGAACCCCTGGTTTACGGGGTATCTTTAGGCCAGTGTTTGTTAACCTTGGTTCGATCGAACCCCAGTGGTTCGATGAGTCAGTTTCCGGAGTTCGACGGTTCGGCGCATTTCTGAAATTTGTCTCCGAGAGGCAACAGCAAAAGTCACATTGATTTGCAGTAAATATTCATTATGACTTTGTTTTATGTGAAATTCATGTTTTGTTGGTTTTGTTCTTTGAACACGGTCATTTCGTGTGCAAATGATCCATGATACAGTTTGTGCACTAATACAGTATATAGGTCCTATGTTTTGAATTTGAAGGGAAAAAAAAAACACATTTTATTTTTCCAACTATGAAGGGTTCGATGAATGCATGTATGAAACTTGCGGGGTTCAGTACCTCCAACAAGGTTAACCCTTTAAACTCCGATGACAAGATTCTTGTCATTTGGTCAAATAAAACAAAAAATCATAAAACACCAAAATGTTTGATCAAACACCAGAAAAATATGACGTCAGTCCTCGCGCGGTCAAGCCGCATCAGATGATATTCGGATGTACGGGCCGGCGCGAGGCCTACCATATACGGTTTTTCGTATCTACACCACAAGCGGCTGACATGAGTTGAATGAGTTGAGAACCATTTCTTCAGGTCTTCCATTGTGCAGATCGGCTTTATGTGTTTGGATTTTCTTCTACCCGGGCAAGAAATGGTGCTCCGCAGTTAAATAGTGTTGTCAGCATGGAAGTTATATGGCTAGTATGTTCTGAACCCTTTTGAAGGTATAAATTCATGAGGTGAATATGATCAATAGATGATAGCTAGAATAAGCTATCTAAGTGGCCAAATTTGGTTTATCATGGTATCGGTAGTCTGACGATGTTTTTTTTTCACAGCGGTAAGTTGAGTTCCTTTTTTTCTCTCTCTTTTCCTTATTATTCTTTCTTTTTCTTCTCTTTCTTCTTCTTTTTTTCTTCTCCCACTACTACTACTACTACTACTTCATCTTCTTCCTTTGGTGGGTGGAGGTTTCTCTAAGCTGAATAGAATTGTTTTCTTCTACTTCTTCTTTATCATCATCTTCCTTATCATCATCATCTTCCTTTGGTGGGTGGAGGTTTCTCTAATCCGAATAAAATTCTCTGGCGCCAAAACAGAATTTTTAAGTGTTACAGACTTATCCCGTGAGTGTCAATGCTTGTTCGCCACAAGAATTCGAACAGAGAAGATCCTTCATCCACAAGAATCCAAGCTACAAAGAAAAAATAGATGAGGGTTTAAAGAAATATGGGATGGATGTAAGGTGGGTGATTGCTTTGACCGGCTACCTCTCTTATAAGGGGGAAGAGGTTTTTTGGTATATCGATAGATAGATAGACGATAGACATGAGCTCTACAATAGATTTTATCTATTCTATCCAGCTCTGACTTGCACGGAGCGTGGAAGGATAAATGGATAAAAGATTGGGCTCCACAGTCATCTCCTTTGGCATCAGCGACAAAGACCTCAGCATCACCATCCAGCTTCACTAATAACCACCTCACCTCACCGGAGCACTGTCGTCATCGAACACCGACGGACCGTCATAAGCAAAGACGATAAGGTAGTGCAGACCACCAAAATGAATAGTGAAAAAGTAATGTTAACGATGGTGTAATGGGTAGTTTTCGAAGGACGTAAAGTGTGAAGTGGTTTAATAGATGTATTCAAATGGCTCAAGGGCTCTAACAAGGGTGATGCAGCCAAGGTCATCATATTAAGACAGCAGGGCAGGATTCGTAGTAATGAATTTGAATTGGACAAATTCAGTTTTAAGAAGGAAATTAATTAAGAACTGGTTTACCAATAGAGTGGTTAACAAATGGAATAGACTTAGTAACCATGTAGTGAGCGCTGAAACATAGACTAGCATAGAAAACTTTATGGATAAGAATGAAAGGTGTTAAGGGACATGGAACTGCCTAGTGTAGGCCTTATAGTCTCTTATGTCTCCTCCATTCTTATGTTCTTAAGACTTTAACATAAGGTCTATCCAATTCAGAGGGTCACTCTGAATGTCTTGAGCCGAGGTTAAAACTATTGGTTTTCCAGGTCCTGGAACAGTTCGGGACTGACATTATCTCCCCTTCAGATCTCAGGCTTCCCGAAGTTTGCTACAAGTCTCCCCCATAACCCCAAGAAGATCTCTTGTTGGACAAACTGCATCACCTCTACAAAACTAATCGGTCTCTCTTGTTCTGTTGATTGATGGTCGCATAACAGTAACAGGCGTCTTCCATGTATAGATAGAAAATGATGATCTTCAACACTGTGATAAGGTGTATTGGTATCAAAATGGAGTTTTGATCCACATTTAACCGAAAAAAAATCTAAAAGTCCGCCAGTGATAGTCTCTGCAACAGAAGTAAACATAGGAATGGAGGAGACTGCAAGAGACCATAAGGCCTACATTAGGCAGTGCCATGTCCCTTACCACCTTCCATCCCTATCCTTAAAGTTACCTCAATTTCTCTTAAAACTCTTAAAACAACCGATAGTTTCAGCGCTCACTACATGATTACTAAGTCTATTCCATTCGTTAACCTGTCTGTGGGTAAACCAATTCTTGCAAATTTCCCTCTTAAACAAGATAATTACTTTATTTAATTCTTTTATGACTAATCACTATGACAGTTTTCATATCAATTGTAGAATCCCCCCCCCCTCCCCGTTCGCACGCGCACTCTGATTGGTGGGGATCCGGGGTGCTCCGCCGTCGCTCAGGTCATGGTAACTTTTTTTTTTTTATTATTATTATTATTATTATTATCAAACCCAGGGGTGGGGAACCTTTTTGTGCATGAAGGCCACCTTACAATTCATCGTCCTACATAGAGGCCGCACTGAACAATTTTTTTTTCTCAATTATTTTATCCCTTTTTAGGGGACGGTGTAAGTTTTCCACCCCCTCCCTAAAAATTCAGTTTAAAAATATTTTCTTAATTTTAAAAATATACATATGTATAAAAATCGTTCCAATTTCTGGGAGTGACGTCACTGAACACGGTTAACTTTGCTTTCGTCTATGTGTGTGGTGTACATTATAAGTTTCAGGTGTATAATGATTTCAGACTTAAAAAATATTCAAGGTCTTTCAAAAAAAATGTGTATCAAAGGCCGCAGAAGGCCGCACTTGATGGCCCGGAAGGCCGCAGGTTCCCCACCTCTGATCTAACCTAATCCAACCTGATCTAACCTAACCAAACCATTAATGCTCCCACACGAGAAATTAAGTGATAGGAAAACGTCATCATGACCTGAGTGACGCCGGAGCACTTTGAACCTTTATCGGTTGGTGTATGTGTGCGTTGGGGGGTTGGTTATGAAATTGATCACAGTTTTCTTATACTTTGTTTCCAGATACCAAAACCATACCCCAGGTTACCGTGGTACCACGCCGTACGGTCTAGACGTCTCGCCTTCACGTCCACTTAAAGTAGTAGTTCCCAAATTACCATATATGGCGCCCCCATTTTTGCTTCCAGCAGACCCGCTCCCAAGGTGTTTTTTTTTTTTTTTTTTTTTTTTTGTGTTTTTTTTTTTTTTTTTTTTTTTTTTTTTTTTTTTAATGAAATTGCATATTATCTCCATTTATATCTTAGCATTGTTTAGTTCGAAAACAAACATATTGGGGTGACAGAATTACACTTTGCACGTATGTAATGACATACACTTGTTCTTGGAATTATTTAATTGCTCTTGTTAAAACAATGATTTTTGAGCAGATGAATTCACGCCCCCCTTGTATTCTCCTCACGCCCCCCTAGAGGCGGGGTCGCGCCCCCTAGTTTGGGAAATACTGAACTAGATTATGTGACATCTTCGAGGACATTATGGGCAGCTTATGTCTTCTGGCCCTAAATCCACGATATTTATGGGCTTTTTATGACCCATTGGGCTTATGCTCGTTGTAAATGATCTATTTATATCAGTGGTTCTTAACCTGGGAGCCAATTACTCCCAAGGGAGACATGATAAGATTTTAGGGAGGGCATGGCCTGATGTTATAAATTATACATTTCTATATAATGTGAGGAATCACAAAAATCTATTAAAAATAAGGTGATTATTAATGTCAAATTTGTAATAAAGCAAAGGGTATCTTTTCATTAACTTATTATTATTATTATTATTTTATCTATTATATTGATGTTATTATCACTGTTATTATTATTATTTTATTATCTATTTATTTATCTATTTTTATTTTTTTATTTCTTGGCGGAGTGGAATTTGGAAGAAAAATGAAGAGGAGCCAAATAAATGTTGAGAATTCATGAAGGGAGGACTGGATTGAACAATTTTAAGAACCCTTGATCTATATCTATATACCAAAAGGCCTCTACGACCTTATAAGGTAGGTAGCCAGACAAGGCATACACCTTGCCCGATTGGTTAACGATGTTGTTGACACGGACCATGAAGACAAGGAACCTCGGCCACAGGAAGTCCGGCCCCAGAAGGAACCCCGGCCACAGGATAAACCCCGGCCCTATGAGAAACCCTGGCCCTATGAGAAACCCCGGCCCTATGAGAAACCCTGGCCCTATGAGAAACCCCGGCCCTATGAGAAACCCCGGCCCTATGAGAAACCCCGGCCCTATGAGAAACCCCGGCCCTATGAGCCACACCGGACACATGAGAAACCCCGGCCCTATGAGAAACCCCGGCCCTATGAGAAACCCCGGCCCTATGAGAAACCCCGGCCCTATGAGAAACCCCGGCCCTATGAGAAACCCCGGCCCTATGAGAAACCCCGGCCCTATGAGAAACCCTGGCCCTATGAGAAACCCTGGCCCTATGAGAAACCCCGGCCCTATGAGAAACCCTGGCCCTATGAGAAACCCCGGCCCTATGAGAAACCCTGGCCCTATGAGAAACCCCGGCCCTATGAGAAACCCCGGCCCTATGAGAAACCCCGGCCCTATGAGAAACCCTGGCCCTATGAGAAACCCCGGCCCTATGAGAAACCCCGGCCCTATGAGAAACCCCGGCCCTATGAGAAACCCCGGCCCTATGAGAAACCCCGGCCCTATGAGAAACCCTGGCCCTATGAGAAACCCCGGCCCTATGAGAAACCCCGGCCCTGGCCCTATGAGAAACCCCGGCCCTATGAGAAACCCCGGCTCTATGAGAAACCCCGGCCCTATGAGAAACCATGGCCCTATGAGAAACCCTGGCCCTATGAGAAACCCCGGCCCTATGAGAAACCCTGGCCCTATGAGAAACCCCGGCCCTATGAGAAACCCTGGCCCTATGAGAAACCCCGGCCCTATGAGAAACCCCGGCCCTATGAGAAACCCCGGCCCTATGAGAAACCCCGGCCCTATGAGAAACCCCGGCCCTATGAGAAACCCCGGCCCTATGAGAAACCCCGGCCCTATGAGAAACCCCGGCCCTATGAGAAACCCCGGCCACAGGATAAACCCCAGCCCTTGAAGAATATATTGAGGGCATACTGAACCTTGAAGCTTCATCGCCCCGCGCGGAAATGAGATGTAATTATATCGACGTGACTCAATTGCTTCCAACTAATTTTATTCATACTGTTTCGAGTTTACTGAGATAGCATATAATCGAGATTGGCTGTTCACATCCCCGTCGCCAATGAGGGGACATCAGGGAAATGAATGAAGTAGTCTGACACCAACCAGAATAAAATGGAAAAGTTAATCAAAACACGTGAGTATCCTACGCCACGCCACCTTTGCCCTCTGTGCTCGGACGGCTAAAGAAATTGGTGGTTCTTGGTAAATGGTTAGGGTTCGAATCGGGGTCATTACGAGTGGAGCTGACGTTGGTCCCTGTAGCACATTGTTTTCGACCTCCCTTCACACCACGCCAAAGCACGCAAGGCAAAGGTGGCGGTTTTGGTAGTAGCTTGGCGTCCTCAGGCGTAAGATATTCCTCACCTACACCAGAACGTCGTTACATTGGTCGACGGCGCAGTGGTACCGTTCGCAACTGCTAATCTAGTGGTCCGAGTTCGATTCCCGCCCAGGGGTGAAATAATTTCAGCATCACTGCACTGCCAGTCGGCAATCCAACTCTCGTGGGCAAGGAGTTGTGTATGCGCGCGTGTGTAAGGTTACAGCATTACCCATTATCTCATCCAGGAGGGTAATAGCTGTCGATCACGAGTCCAACACGTGGTCCAAGACCGTGGTGAGTCATAGCTGGGGCAAGTGGCATTCACCAGGAGACATGCGGGATCATTCTCACGCTCTCACGAGAAAGACGCGTGTCACGTTTTCTGCAAACCTTAATCTAACGATAACAATCAAGTTAGTTTAACTTAGGTGAGGTTACGATCAGTTATATTAGGTTGAGATAGGACATGTGTTGCCAAATGTTGGCTGGGATTTACAGAGAAGGACCGTAAATCCCAGCTATTATTGTCATAAACAGAGACTTTCTCTTCTTAATTTATCACTTAAAAACGGGGTTAGTACCCCCTCGATTACCCCCTACACACACACACACACACACACACACACACACACACACAAAGATATATGCATACAAATATACATATGTACACATACACATATGCATACATGTATACATACAAGCATACATATTTACACATGCAAGTATAGATATACGAGTATATGCAAATAGGTATACGAATATATGTGCATGTATATAATGTATATATATATATTATATATATATATATATATACATGCATATGTATATATATATACATATACATGCATATATGCATATATATACGCATATATACATATGTACACACACACACACACATATATATATATATATATATATATATATATATATATATATATATCTATATATATCCATATGTATGTATTTATATAAGTAATAAAATGAGAAAGTCTTGATGGCAATGCGGCATACCAAGAAAGTACGTTCTATATCGGCCAATCTGAGCTACTGGTTTGTGTCCATTGGATACCGAGTTTTTCGGAGGCTGGGGCAGTCCAGTTGGGGCAGAACGACGGATATAAATCGAGGAACTGAGGCCCCCCAGGACGAACCCAGACTCCCAAAGGAACTTTGAGCCATAAATATCCTTCGGGCACCAAGTAACTTCGACACCAAAGGAAACCCGGGAGACCCAGGAACAAAGGACACGCCAATCCCAAAGGATTCCCGATCCTTAAATGAAACCACGGCCTCACAGATAGCCCTGAAATAAATAGAATTCCAGTCGCAAGTTAACCCCTCCCCCCAAAAAAAAAGAAAAAAAAATGAGGGTAAGAGAAACGAAATGAAACCTCAATACAAAAAGAATTTCGGGCTTCTAAAAGAACATCAGACCCAAGTGAACCTCGTGCGTGTGAAAGAACCCAAGCCCAAGGAGAAATTTTGTCCCCCGAAGTAACCCCTTGCCCCAGGAGTAACCCCAGGCCCCTGAAGGAACCCTGGCCACAGAGGGAACTTTGTGCCCCACGAGTAACCTAGGCCCCTAAAGGAACTTCGGCCCCTGGAGGAACCCCAGTCCCCAGAGGAACCTCGGCCCTATGAGGAATCCCGGCCCCAGGTAAAGCCCCGGCCCTGGGGGAACCCCAGCCGAAGGGGAACCCCAGCCCCTAAAGGAACTTCGGCCCCTGGAGGAACCCCGGCCCTTGGAGGAACCCCAGCCCCTGGAGGAACCCCAGCCGCAGGAGGAACACCAGCCCCTAAAGGAACTTCGGCCCCTGGAGGAACCCCAGCCCCTGGAGGAACCCCAGCCGCAGGAGGAACACCAGCCCCTGGAGGAACCCCAGCCGCAGGCGGAACCCCAGCCGCAGGAGGAACCACAGCCCCAGGAAGAATCCCAGCCACAGGAGGAACCCCAGCCGCAGGAGTAACCCCAGCCGCAGGAGGAACCCCAGCCGCAGGAGGAACCCCGGCCCCTGGAGGAACCACAGCCGCAGGAGGAACCCCGGCACCTGGGGGAACCCCAGCCACAGGAGGAATCCCGGCCCCTGGAGGAACCTCAGCCACAGGAGGAACCCCAGCCGCAGGAGGAACCCCAGCCGCAGGAGGAACCCCAGCCACAGGAGGAACCCCAGCCACAGGAGGAACCCCAGCCGCAGGAGGAACCCCAGCCGCAGGAGGAACCCCAGCCGCAGGAGGAACCCCAGCCGCAGGAGGAACCCCAGCCGCAGGAAGAACCCCAGCCACAGGAGGAACCCCAGCCGCAGGAGGAACCCCAGCCGCAGGAGGAACCCCAGCCGCAGGAAGAACCCCAGCCACAGGAGGAACCCCAGCCACAGGAGGAACCCCAGCCGCAGGAGGAACCCCAGCCGTAGGCGGAACCCGGGCTACAGGAGGAACCCCGGCCCCTGGAGGAACCACAGCCGCAGGAGGAACCCCAGCCGCAGGAGGAACCCCATCCTCTGGGGGAACCCCAGCCGCAGGAGGAACCCCGTCCTCTTGGGGAACCCCAGCCGCAGGAGGAACCCCGGACCCTGGGGGAACCCCAGCCGCAGGAAGAACCCCCGCACCTGGGGGAACCCCAGCCGCAGGAGGAACCCCGGCCCCTGGAGGAACCTCAGCCACAGGAGGAACCCCAGCCACAGGGGAAACCCCAGCCACAGGAGGAACACCAGCCTCTGGAGGAACCCCAGCCGCAGGAGGAACCCCAGCCGCAGGAGGAACCCCAGCCACAGGCGGAACCCCAGCCGCAGGCGGAACCCGGGCTACAGGAGGAA
This sequence comes from Oratosquilla oratoria, assembly GCF_046742065.1. NCBI lineage: Eukaryota > Metazoa > Arthropoda > Malacostraca > Stomatopoda > Squillidae > Oratosquilla > Oratosquilla oratoria. Next base: position 59,076,308 of record NC_134801.1, read on the forward strand.
CCTCGGCCTCAGGAGGAACCCCAGCCGCAGGACGAACCCCAGCCGCAGGAGGAACCCCAGCCGCAGGAGGAACCCCAACCCCTGGAGGAACCTCAGCCACAGGAGGAACCCCAGCCCCTGGAGGAACCCCAGCCGCAGGAGGAACCCCAGCCGCAGGAAGAACCCCAGCCACAGGAGGAACCCCAGCCGCAGGAGGAACCCCAGCCGCAGGAAGAACCCCAGCCGCAGGAGGAACCCCAGCCACAGGAGGAACCCCAGCCGCAGGAGGAACCCCAGCCGCAGGAGGAAACCCAGCCGCAGGAGGAACCATGGCCGCAGGAGGAACCCCAGCCCCAGGAGGAACCCCAGCCGCAGGACGAACCCCAGCCTCAGGAGGAACCCCAGCCGCAGGAGGAACCCCAGACCCTGGAGGAACCACAGCCGCAGGAGGAACCACGGCCGCAGTAGGAACCACAGCCCCAGGAGGAACCACGTCCGCAGGAGAAACCACAGCCGTAGGAGGAACCCCTGCCTCTGGAGGAACCCCAGCCGCAGGAGGACCCCCGGACCCTGGGGGAACCCCAGCCGCAGGAGGAACCCCGGACCCTGGAGGAACCCCAGCCGCAGGAGGAACCCCGGCCCCTGGAGGAACCACAGCCGCAGGAGGAATCCCGGCACCTGGGGGAACCCCAGCCACAGGAAGAATCCCAGCCACAGGATAGAACCCCAGCCACAGGAGGAACCCCAGCCGCAGGAGGAACCCCAGCCCCTGGAGGTACCACGGCCGCAGGAGGAACCACAGCCACAGGAAGAACCACAGCCACAGGAGGAACCACGGCCGCAGGAGGAACCCCAGCCGCAGGAGGAACCACGGCCCCTGGAGGAACCACGGCCGTAGGAGGAACCCCAGCCACAGGAGGAACTCCGGCCCCTGGAGGAACCTCAGCCACAGGAGGAACCCCAGCCACAGGGGAAACCCCAGCCACAGGAGGAACACCAGCCCCTGGAGGAACCCCAGCCACAGGAGGAACCCCAGCCACAGGCGGAACTCCAGCCGCAGGCGGAACCCGGGCTACAGGAGGAACCTCGGTCTCAGGAGGAACCCCAGCCACAGGAGGAACCCCAGCCGCAAGACGAACCCCAGCCTCAGGAGGAACCCCAGCCGCAGGAGGAACCCCAACCCCTGGAGGAACCCCAGCCGCAGGAGGAACCCCTGCCTTTGGAGGAACCCTAGATTCAAGAGGAACCCCGACCCATGGAGGAACTCGATCCCAGGAGGAACCTCGATCCCTGGAGGAAACTCGCTCCCTGTAGGAACCCTGCCCCTTGTAGTAACCCTGTCCCCAGGTGGAACCCCTATCCCTGAAGGAGCCTCGACCCCAAGAGCAGCCTAAAAGGAATCCTGACCCCAATAGAAACTTGGCTTCTATAAGAACCTCGAGCCCCTGGTTCAGTGGTCCTATAAAAGAACCTCGGTTCCAAAGGAAACTTTACCCCCAAGTAAACCGTGAACTCACACACGTGCGCACACACACACACACACGCGCGCGCGCGCGACTCGTGACGCAGTGGTTAGAGTTTCCGGCCCCCACTACGGCGGTCTGGGTTCGAATCCCGCCCAGGGTTGAAATAATTTCAGTATCGCTGCGCTGCGGGTCGTTACTCCAACTCTCGTGGGCGGGGAGTTGGATGTGTGTGTGTGTGTGTAAGGTCACAGCATTACCCATAGATCGGTCATATATGAGCTCTGAGCTCTCTTCCGGGAGGGAAATAGCTGTCGATCACGAGTCCAACACGTTATCCAAGACTATGGTGAATCTCACATACACACACACACACACACACACACACACACACACACACACACACACACACACACACACACACACACACACACACAGATAAGACTTAAGTTGAGGAGTATTCTTCTCAAGTATGGATATTTATTGTGAGGAGGAAGTAATTATCATATTGTCTGTTCTGAGTTTGGGTGTTGGGGTGGTTGGAATTCTTCTAACGACCCAGAATATACTCTTTTATTCCTGTGGGCCATATTCACCATGTATCTGCCATCAAGCATTCTCAAGTACGTCCAGCATTATACTACTCAAGTATAGTCTAGAATTCGTATTGTCCAGTACCGGGGAATTTCGCCTTTTGTGAGTTTTATTCTGTACGTGTCCATGTTTTACAGTTATTTACTGTGGATATACATCTACAGTGAATGTCCGTCCATGAAAGAGACAGAAATTCAGAGTTGCCATTGGTAGGTAAATTATTTCGTAAAAAAAAAAAAAAAAAAAAAAAAGCGAGAGAGTTGTGGGTTAATTGCTATTAGCACCGTCTACGCACCTGATTTATCTCACACATTAGTACCAATATATCACCCGTCTGATACAGAATACATATCAAATAAGTCGCGTATATATACATATATGCGAATACTTTAACATCCTTTATAAAGAGGTTATATCATAGGGAAAGACTTCAAATAACTTGAATCCTAAAGAAAAAGAAAAATGATGCTCAATTATGTTAGCTTCCTTTCACGGTATAAAGCGGATAATTCAAAAGATGAAACAACAGTTTAATTGCAGCCATATTAGTTACACTTGAACACCGACCATGAAGATACATGGATGTGATTATATGTTGTGAGATGATTAATCTCTTCACTTGCAAGGCGATGCTTGGTATTAATTGTACGTCGTCCAAACATCCAAGAGTGGAAGCATAAGAACGTAAGAATGAGAGAGACTGAAAGAGACTACAAGGATATTAGGCAGTTCCATATCCATTGGAATTGCCCATTTTATGTAGTCAATAGTCCCACTCTTGATACTTTTAGAAAAGGGTCACCCATCACTACCTCCCTTTCCTCAATCTTAATTTTAATCCTAACCTAAATTCTGATCCCATCTTTAACCCTTATCCTAACCCCATTCCTGGTTTAAATCCTGTTCCTTATCCAGCTCAGTGCCCGTATATTATGCCGCCCGTGGCCGGTTCTCTACGGATTTTCGTAAAGAAAGAAAGAAAAATAAAGTCGTCTCTTGTCTGATGCTAGCGACATCTGTGGAACAAACGACCAAGTTCGCGTTTGTTTGTATGCACACGCCATCAGCGAGCTTTCCCGTCCTGAAGCAACCTCATGGTAGTCATGCATGGAAATGGTTGAAGAATTGCTTATTATTTATGAGATATTGTCTTAAAAATAGGCAAATGTTCTTGGCAAAAACTCGTCAGAGTTGACGGCTTTGTCTGCTGATTCCATGAAGTCACCTTTACCTAGAGTTGGATCGTCAATGGAATTGCGAAATAATTTTTCATTTTTTGACGAATTGGCAACTTTGACCTAGGAGTGACGGAGTAATGTTTTCATTCGTTAAGTGAATGTTAGCGTGTGTGCTGGACAACAGTTGTTTTCTATATATTGTGAACCGTGTTACCTTTCGAAATAGTGCACTAGAATGATCAGTTGAATTTGGTAGATGTAGACGAGAATATCGCTGTTATTTCCTGATTTCAAATTATCTTTATTCGACAAGATCCACAGAATAAGTTAACGAGTACACCAAAATACAAATAAGGTGACGACTTTCTTAGAAATTAAGTTCAACTGTGATTTACCGAAGAAAGTCGCCATAAGGTAAGGTTAGTTTGTTTCTGAATTAAAGGAAATATGCCAAGAAATTATTTTGGTAATAAATAGGCTTCATGTTAGCGCCATACTCCATTTAATTTTAAGTTGAGAGATTTTGAGTCTTTTAACAAGTTATTAAGTTAGGTTATATAAAATTAGTGTCTTAGTTTAGGTTAGTATACATATTTCTTTTCCTTTTAAACGTAAAGTTGCATACGTACTAAGGGAGTAAAAAGACCTCTCATACATGACGTAATTTGGCGGCTTTTCTGTCATAATCCGCCATAACCGCCGAACCTGCATTGTTACATTACGACGGCGATACTCTCGTCTTAATTTACCTTTATTCCGAACATTTCCATTCTTGTATCGTGTACGGTGGTGAAAGAATCTACAGTGATAGTGAAAAGCGAAATCTCAGTAGGCGATGTGTCCTGAACGGACAAACGTTCCTTCCGGTACCAGACTAGCGACATGAGGTCACCACAGACGTAAGTACATTATACAATGTGGTCCGAACACCTTGTTACCCCTATCAATAGCGGTACAAGTATTACAGTAGATTGCACTAATGTCATAACACATTGGTAAAATTTAAACTTTGAACCCACTGTCGGTGGAAAAAGATAAAAAGCGAGATGATTGTTCCTGTATATTTCGACCACTCACTGTGTTCATCTTCAGCATAATGATAAAAAAGTTATAGTACAAGAAAATATACATATTAATGATGTACATGAAGGGGGGCATGGGAAGACACAAGTGAATATACCCTAGTTAGGGTGATCGTTGTTGGAACCAATAATGTTTGAACATATTTTATTAACTGCTAATGATGTAATACAGTCCGGAATCCAATGACCTTTTGAGATGTTGAAATTCGAGACATCTTTGATGAAAGAAGATTCTATTATTTTTCTCTTGAAGCTACAATTTGATTTAAAAATTATGTCTGCGTTGTCCCAGTCTATGCGGTGGTCTTTGTTGAATGAGTGAAGAAACACTGCAGAGTTCTCGTATGCATATTTAACCGAGTTTTTGTGTTCTTTAATCCTGGTGGTGAGGTTTCGTGCGGTTTGTGATCAAGTGTACTGGGGTCAAACCGGACGAAACCTCACCACCAGGATTAAAGAACACAAAAAACTCGGTTAAATATGCATACGAGAACTCTGCAGTTTGTACAAGCTAATTTGTCAGATTAACCCGTTAGAACAACGTAACAAACCTTGTAAATTTAATTCTGTTGTAATAGGATTGACTATTGAGTCCTTTCGCCATGTTAACAGATTGTTTTATTCAGTGCTGTTTATTTCCACAATATATTCCACTTCCCTTCACTTGCACCCCATCCCTTCCCAACAATTACCAACAATTTGTTGGAACATCAAATGTCCAAACTACCTCGATTTCAATATACGAAGGATTAATGGTAATTAGTTTCGTCGCTGGCCGAGCGGGTTAAAGCGTCGCTACATGTGGTGGAGGTTGAGGTGATGGCCCTTCGAACCGAAGGTTCAATTCCACGTCATAAAGTCCTCTGTAAGAGGCACCGTCCTAGCCTCCTGATAGGAGGGTGGGGGGTGGGGGGTTCGAGCGGTGGCCTGGTGGATATCGTGACGAACTTATGACCAGGTGGTCGTGAGTTTGACTCTCGGGATCCTATGTCTGCTTCCAGTGTTGGTTCCAGGCAGTCCTGGTCAGGCGGGGAGGCGACCCAAACATCGTTCCTATATTAAAAAAAAAAAAAAAAAAAAAGGAGGGGTTCTCACTTCCTTTTTATTTTATTTATTTTATTTCAATTCTTTATTTCTTTATTTATTTATTTAGTATTATTATTTTTTTTTTGCGGGGACCTCTAAACTAGTGCCATCGACTGGCAATATCCAGGAGGAAATTGATTGTTCCCTCGAATTTCAGTAATTGAGTCCTCAGCCCTATAGTAGATAACATCATTCTTAATACCCGCCCATAGATCTCTCTGGGAGGACACTTTGGACAGTCGTATTAGTGTGGATCTGTCAATTTCACCAGAGAGCAGGAAGGAGGGGAGGAGGAGGGGTGGGAGAACGGAAGGGGGAGAAGAGGAGGGGGAGAAAAAATGGCATAAACAGTCGAAGTTTAGAGATATTAAGTCAGGACCCCTTGTCCCCTCCTCCCTCTTCCCCTTCTCCCTCTTCCCCTTCTCCCTCTTCTCCCCCTCCTTTTCTTTCCTCCCTCTTCTCCCCCTTCCCCTTCTCCGTCTTCTTCCTCTTCCCCCTCTTCTCCCTCTTCTCCCCCTTCCCTCCTTCCCCTTCTTCCCCTCCTCTCTCTTCTCCCCCTCCTCCTCTCCCCCCTTTCTTTCCCTTCCCTTCTCACCCTCCTCCTCTCCCCTCATCTCGCCGCCCCTCATCTCCCCTCCCCTCATCTCCCCCTCATCTCCCCTCCCCTCTCCCCCCTTCATCTCTCCCTCCTAATTTCCCCTTCTCTCCCTCCCCTTCTCTCCCTCCCCCTTCTCTCCCTCCCCTTCTCTCCCTCTCCCTCTCTCTCACTCCCTCTCCCTCCCTCCCTCTCTCTCCCTTCCCTCCTCTCTCTCCCTTCCCTCCTCTCTCTCCCTTCCCTCCTCTCTCTCCCTTCCCTCCTCTCTCTCCCTTCCCTCCTCTCTCTCCCTTCCCTTCCCTCCTCTCTCTCTCTCTCTCTCTCTCTTCTTCCTCTCTCTCTCTCCCCCCCCTCCTCTCATCTCCTCTTCTTCCCTCACCTCCTCTCTCCCCCTCCTGTTTCTCTACTTTTTCTCCCACTCCCCCCCTCTCTCTCTCCACTTCTCTCCTTCCCTTGATCTTCCTTTCTCCCTCCCCCTCCCTTCTCTTCTTTTCTCCCCCTTCTCTTTCTCCTCTCCCTCTCCTCTTCCCCCTCCTCTCCTCTTCTTTCCCTCCCCTCCTCATCTTTCCCTCCCCTACTCATTTTTCCCTCCCCTACTCCTCCACCCTCACTTTCTCTCTCTCTCTCTCTCTCTCTCTCTCTCTCTCTCTCTCTCACCCTCTTTACCCTCCTCTTACTCCCCTCCTTCCTCTCACTTCCTCTCACTTCCCTCCTCTCTCTCCTCTCTCTCTTCTTTCTCCCCTTCTCGCCCTCCTCTTCTCTCCCTCTCCTTCTCTCCCTTTCTCCTTCCATCCTTCACTTCCTTATCTCTCCCTCCCCTTCGCTCCCTCTCTTCTCCCCTCTCCTTCCTTCTCTCCCTCTCATTCCCTCTCTCATTACATCCTCCTCTTTTCCCCTCCCTTCTTCCTCTCCCCTGCCCTCCCTTCCCTTCTCTCCCCTGCCCTCCCTTCCCTTCTCTCCCTCCCCTTCTCGTCCTCCCCCTCTCGTCCTCCCCCTCTCTTCCTCTCCTTCTCCCCCCTCCCCTTTTCTTCCTCCCCATTTCATCACCCCCTGTTCTCATTCCCCTTCTCCCTCTCCCCTTCCCCTTCTCCCCCTCCCTTCTCCCCCTCCCTTCTCCCCTCCCCTCCCCTCCCTTCTCTCATTCCCCTTCTCCCCTTCCCTCTCCCCTTCCCCGTCTTCTTCTCCCCTCTCTCCCCTTCCTTCTTCCCCTCTCCTTCTATCTTTCCCTCCCTCCCCAGCTCCCCCATTCCTTCCCTCCCTTTCCTCTTCTCCCCCTCCCTTCCCCCTTCTCCCCGTCCCCTCCTTTCCCTTCCTCCCCTTCCTCTCTCCTCTCCCGGGCCTAGCCGCTGGTCATCATACAAATTTTTTAGATGATCCAACTTGCATCTCATTTCACAAAGAGAGAGAATGAGAGAGAGAGAGAGAAACAGAGATTTACTTAAACATGTAATAATACAAAGCCAGTTTACTTATTTCTGTGGAGGGAGTTTTGTAGTTTAATCTGGGTTATGCCCAGAATAGAAGGAGATAGAAGCAAATCAGCCCCCTTAATCCCCTTTGACTCGCGGTGAGCTGAACCCCTCGTACAGGGCGAGTCAAGTGTTTGTATGCAAGGTTTGTTGTCGGAAAAGATAGAGGGACGGGAGAGGGGATTTTGCGGGCCGATGGGAGGAGGAGGGAGGAGGGGGAGAGAAAGGAAGAGGGAGGAGGAGGAGGGAGTAGGAGGGTGAGGGTAGAGTAGGAGGAGGAGGAGGGAGTAGTTGGAGGAGGGTGAGTAGGGAAAAGGAGGGAGTGGGAGGAAGAGGATTATTATTATGGGAGGGAAGGGAATGGGGAAGAGGAGGAAGTAGGAGGAGGAGGAGGATTATGGGAAGGGGAGGAGGAGGAGGGGAAGGGGAAAAGGAAGGGAACAGGAAGGGAATGGGAAGGGGGAAGAGGAGGTAGGAGGAGGAGGAGGATTATGGGAGGGAAGGGGAGGAGGAGGAGGAGGAGGGGAAGGGGAAAAGGAAGGGAATGGGAAAGGGGAAGAGGAGGAAGTAGGAGGAGGAGGAGAATTATGGGAGGGAAGGGAAGGGGAGGAGGAGGAGGGGAAAGGGAAAAGGAAGGGAATGGGAAGGGTGAGGAAGAGGGATTTTTTTGTTTTAATCAATTTATTACGCTCAAGGAGCGTCAAACCTAGTACAAATGTGTAGCTATGTACAGAGTACTAGTGACACACAGGACTCTCGAATCATAACTGACGGAATTATTTACAGTTTATCGCCCACTAAAGTGCGGGTGATACAAAAAATATATCCAGTGATCATCTTCTGGTAAATATTTACTTTTATAAATAAGTAATTGTCGATGAGGTATCAATCTCCTTCATTCTTATGAGGAAGAGGGAGGATGGGAAGGGGGAAGGGGGGAGGGGAAGAGGAAAGGCGAAGAAGGGAAGGGAAAGAAAACTTTAGAGGGTCAATACGAAAGAAAAATTTCGGAGAGTGAGGAACATGGAAGTCAGTCCGGAAGACACATCAAAAAAATAAGAAGAGGCAGAACATAGGCATAGCTGAGAGATTACACTAGGAGACACTTGATGATGATGATGATAAAGAGAACATGTATTGACCCTTAAAACGGCGAAGCGTTTTCTTAGCTGAATAAAATCGTCCGTGGTCAATAGGTACCCTGATTCCCTCACAACCATTGTCTGTTGACGGCAATGACGTCATGAATACGCATATAAGCTCACTCCACGAGCTCACAAGCATCTTTAGTATTCACATCCCCTTGAAACTTTCTAAGAATTTTAATGTGATTTCTATATGGTAAGAAATTTTCATAAAAAACCCACGTGGTGACTTGTCACAAATAAAAATCCCATAGTCAATATTCCATTATTCATAATCCCACACATAATTATCAAAATCCCATGTATTTCTTAATTCCATAATGTTGATAGTGTGAATATACACTATAACTATATTAAAGTATACTTTTATTTGATGAATTTATTAATGAATGTAAGCCCAGGTTAATTGCTTAGGTTAGGTGTGGGATTTTGACCGACACTGTGGGATTTTGAATGTGGGATAATGACCAGTGGGATTATGACCCAATGGGATTACGTCATGAATTCGTTGACTTACTAACAAAAGTACTCGTGTTGTTGAAAACCCAAGGGCAGTGGACGAGATGCAGGGATGACCCGTCATCCAGGAGGTGCCAAGATAAGAGGGAGGGAAGAGGGTAGAGGGGAGTGGAGTATGTAGGGAATGGAATGGGTGGGAGTGGTTTCTATGCCTTTGTTTTTTGGCTACCTCCCGTGTAAGGGGGAAAAAGCCTTTGGTATATGTATGTACGTATGTATGTATGTACGAGTATGTATGTATGAAAACCTAAACAGGTTTTGATGCCTTGTCAGCTCAGCAGGCGGAGCTCGGTAACGATGTCTTAGGAAGTGAAACTGGTTTCAGGAACAAAAGTCCAGTACATTGACCTTGTCTCACCGTCGGGGGGTCACGTGAGGTCAGACGTGAGCTAAGGTTACGCTAGGTCAGGTTCTACAATGCTGTAACGCATTAAGTGGAACAACCGTGTCTCTCTAACTAAATAAAATCACTTGGCGTCACTATAGTGGAGAGGTGGATATGTCAGATCCACCGGCGTGGAATCCTTTGTTATCGATGGTCTGACTCGCAGCCGAATGGAATCGTCTGGGATTATGAGTATTAAAGGAAGAACAAGTAATCACAGCCATCACCTGTGCGAGGACACACACACACACACACACACACACACACACACACACACACACACACACACACACACACACACACACACACACACACACATGTACACACGCACAAAATAAGAATATAAGAATAGGGGGACTACAAGAGACCATAAGACGTACACTAGGCAGTTTCATTTCCCTTACCGCCTGTCATCCCTATCCACAAAGGTATATTTTATTAAAACAATTCATTGTTTCAGTGTTCACTACATGGTTACTAAGCCTATTGCATTCGTTAACCACTGTTTTGGTAAACCAGTCATTGCCTATTTCCGTCCTTAATAATTTTCTAGTAAAATTTTCACAATGTTCTAACATGTCTTGCGGAACTAATATGTTCATATTTTTCTGTCTATATATTATCAATATCTATATATGATATGAGAATTGGCACGTAAATATTTAGAGTACTTGTACGTACGTGTTTATTATCGTCTATGTAAGTAAACATGTACCAATGTAAATTCAAATAATAATGTAAATTCTAGTTACAATTTTGCTGTTACGTCATCCGAAAGAAAGAAAACGTAATTTTGTTAATAATTGACACTTTTCTAGAGTCTAGATTCTCAAGATTTTTCTTTTATTTTCCCTCCAATTAGTAATGATTTCAATATTATGTATTCTGTCTGTCTATACGTCATGGTTGTTTGGCTAGAGCGTTTCAAACTCGTCTGTCATTTTCATCCTACTCTTTGTTTTGATTCCAGCGTTAGCATCTTGTCAATAGGTTGTCACGGTTCACTTTGAGTTTGATTTTCATCCTACTCTAACATTTGAATTTCATCCGCTTGTGTCACCCTACACGTTATATTTTGATTCTACCATTTGATTTACATATGAGATGCCATACTGATTTTTGACATTTTGACTAGAGCGTTTGAAATTTGATGTATTTTGATGTTAGCGTCAGTGGGTGTTTTCTTCCCTAGTAGGGAGGGGGGTCCGATAACACCAGACAATAACACAATATATCTTCCTTGAGTGACTTAAGAACCAATTGATGTCTGTTGCCGAATATCTAGGGGCTGTACGCTAAGGAACAATTGTGTGTGTGTGTGTGTGTGTGTGTGTGTGTGTGTGTGTGTGTGTGTGAGAGAGAGAGAGAGAGAGGCCACATCATTCCCCATTGATCGGGCATTAGGTGTGAGCTCTTAACCGGGAGGGTAACAACTGTCGATCACGAGACCACCACATGAATCTCTTTCTCCCTTTGCCCCTCTCCTCTCTCCCTCTCTCTCTTCCTCTCTCTTCCTCTCTCTCTCTATCTTCCTCTCTCTCTATCTCTCTCTCTCTCTCTTCCTCTCTATCTCTCTCTCTCTTTTCCTCTCTCTTCCTCTCTCACTCCCACTCCCTCTCTCTCTCTTCCCCTCTCTCTCCCACTCCCTCTCTCTCTCTTTGTCTCTCTCTGTCTCTCTCTGTCTCTCTCTGTCACTCTCTTTCTGCCTGTCCCCGCACCTCTCTCTCTCTCTCTCTCTCTCTCTCTCTCTCTCTCTCTCTCTCTCTCTCTCTCTCTCTCTCTCTCTCTCTCTCTCTCTCTCTCTCTCTCTCTCTCTCTCTCTCTCTCTTTCTCACTCACTCTCTCTCTCTCTCACTCACTCTCTCTTTCTCACTCACGCACGCACACACACACACACACACACACACACACACACACACACACACACACACACACGCACACACACACAAAACACAAAAACACACAGTCTATAGAGGCAGTCAATTAGTGGAGATGAAATCGCGCCCGCATGGTGGAAGTACCGTCTTCCCCATACAATCATTCACTCAGCCCAGTTGAACCAGGCGACGTGACAACGCACAGCCGCACTCGCCCTTCCCCTCTGGCACCTTGGATCATCCCTGGTAACCTCCCAAGGAGACTCCCGATCCATCCTCACAGTCTTAAAAAAAGGCCAGCACGCCTTCGACCTTGTCCAGCCTGGGTCATCACCCCGTGAATCAGGTCATCGTAAGTCACGTGACCAGAACTTCAACTGTTGCCCAAATTAGGAGAAATCGTATACAAGATTACCTCGCAATATATTGAACCACTTCGACATGACAACATAAGGCATGAGGACATGAGAATGAGGTAGACTGCAGCAGACTACATTTACGGAAACCTAGACTTCACTAAGAACATATCACCAGTATGTCTAACATTTGTATAGGTTTATAATCTCTAGTTCATCATTCATCTTTGCTACGACGGAAAGATAATTTGATATTTGGAGATTTGAAAATTCAAATATTGTAACCGAAGTCGTTTTCACTCGAACGAACTCTTAATGGTCGACGCTGGTGAAGCCCGTGGAACTTGCCCAGTGTGATAGCTCCTCAATCCGCAGAAGTAATGAGGATCGAGCAAAACGAAGAATATAAGAAAACTTAAACATCCGGTGGACCGTATGTTATTGGGTCTCCAAGCAACGTGCTTTGGCTGTGAGTTCATGGATTGATATATCTTCAGGAAAGAAGGAAATGGGGGAGATTTAATCATAAAAGTAATGAGGATCGAGCAGAACGAAGAATATAAGAAAACTTAAACATCCGGTGGACCGTATGTTATTGGGTCTTCAAGCAACGTGCTTTGGCTGTGAGCTCATGGATTGATATATCTTCAGGAAAGAAGGAAATGGGGAGATTTAATCGTATTCTACAGATGGACAAAGGAAAGGAATTACATTGACAATTATAGCTCCATCCAACCAGCTCTGTACAAAGGATGCTCATGGAGATATCAATCAATCAATCTGCCATCCTGAGTCCATTGCTGAACAAAGACACCTTTCATAGAATTCTATGACACACGACTGCACCAACCTCTGCCACATCACTCCTGCAAACTTCTCTATCTTGTCTCTCCGGCTTCTGTTTGGTCTTCCTCTTCCATGAAGATGAGCTCAGAAAAAAAAAAAAATATATATATATATATATGTATATATATGTATATATATGTATATATATATATATATATATATATATATGTATATATATATATATATAGACTGCCTTCATGATAGGGATGGTTAAAGCAGATGGTTGTAATTTGAAGGTCCTTATGATGTATTATGGGAGTACAGGTAATTTGGGACACCAAATGCATCTAGCATACTGTATACATCCAAGACACAATCTCGTACCTAGATTCAACCAGCTCAAACGCACACAAATGCACACGCGTGCTCGCATGCACACACGCACACATATGTGTACACGCACACATATGTGTACACGCACACATATGTGTACACGCACACATATGTGTACACGCACACATATACACGCACACAGACACACACACACATAAAACACACGTACACACACACACAGGCACACGCACACAGAGGCACACGCACACACGTACATACACGCACAAACACCGCACACAAACACACGAACACACACAAAGACACACACACACGTACACACGTACACACGCACACACACACACACTCGGAGATTCAGCCAAGGTATGTGAAGCGGAGGCCTCTTGTTCCCGAAATGATGATTATTTGTTGTGGATTGGATGCTCGGCGTGCCTAAGGAGGGCAGGAACGGAAACCGTTGCCATTCCTCAGGAAATCAGAAGATGTCTCGAAGGGTCCTCCATGTCGTCAGCGCTCGAATACTTGGACGTCTCTTGTGTAATGATCTCGGAACAGTCGTGGAATGATAGGGTAAACAAATTAGATGAGGTTCTGTGACGTGTGTGTGTGTGTGTGTGTGTGTGTGTGTGTGTGTGAGAGAGAGAGAGAGAGAGAGAGAGAGAGAGAGAGAGAGAGAGAGAGAGAGAAAAGGGTGAGAGAGAGAGAGAGGGAGGGAGAGAAGGAGTGAGAAAGAGAGGAAGAAGGAGGGAAGGGGAGAGAGAGGAAGGAAGGAAGAGGGAGGGAGAGAAAGAAGGGGAGACAGAGAGAGAGAGAGAGAGAGAGAAAGAAAGAGGGAGGGAAAGGGAGAGAGGAAGAGGAAGAAAGGGAGGAAAAGGTAGTGAGAGAGGAAGAGAGAGAAGGGGAAGGGGAGAGAGAGAGAAAAGGAGATAGAGAGAAAGTAAGAGAGAGAGAGAGGAGGGTAGGTATCATAAAACATTAACTAATTCAAAATAGAACTCTATAGATAAGTAATATGTAGCAAAGTCTGGATCGGGGAATCCAGGGCGTACGTGATCGTTCCGCTTGTGTACACGGCACCGGTTTGGAATACGAA
>NC_134801.1:59095265-59152765 GCF_046742065.1 Oratosquilla oratoria
AGTAAAGAGAGAAATAGAGAAGTAGAAATAGAAATAGAGGTAGAAAGAGAAGTAGGGTTAGAGAGAAGTAGAGAAAGGGTAGAAAAGTAGAGAGGTGGAGAGAGGGGTAGAGGGTCAGAGAGGTGGAGAGAGGAGGAGGGTGGAGAGATGGAGGGGGAGAGGAAGAGAGAGGGAGGGAGGGATAGGAAGGGAAGGCGGGAGAGGGAGGAAGAAAGAGAGGGAGGAAGGAAGGGAGGGAGGGAAAGGGAGGAAAGGTTGTGGAATGAGGGAGGTAGAGGGAGGAAGGGAGTGGGTAGGGTGGGGAAGGAGAGGAAGGAAGGGAGGGGGAAGGAGAAGGAGGGAGAGAGATGGAAGGTATAGAGGGGGGTAGGGAGGAGGAGTGGGAATGAGGGTAGGAAGAAGAGGGGGAGGGAGGAAAAGAGGAAGGGAAGGAGAGGCAGGTAGAAGTAGGTAGAAACTACAGGTGGGAAGGTAGAAAACCTACAAGGTAGATGTGGAAGGGTAGATTCTACCCCTAGGGAGTTTATGTTCATTCAGCCCAATGTCAAGCAAAATAAATAACAGTCGGTGGTGGGTGTGGTTGGGGGTAGTGGAGGTGGTCACGTGACCGCTGGGAGCGCTCCCATTGGCTGATTGCGAGAAGCGCGGAAATTCGAACGGTTGGTGAGCGCGGCCGGACGCCATTTTGTGACTCATCGCTGAGTAACGAACTCCAACGTCTGATAACAGAGATTTATGTTAGTCCTAAGGGGTCTCTCTCTCTCCCTCTCTCGCTCTCTTTCTCTCTCTCTCTTTCTCTCTTCGCTTGTCGTAGACGTCTGCGTGGCTAAAGCGACGTACCTACTTCTCTTGTATCCTTCACTCTAAATAAAAATGATAAAATCAAATCATTCATCAACCAACATGAGATCCATAAAAATAAACAAATCAATAAACAGATGAATAGATACAATAAATAGATGATAAATAGATAAATAATAAATGAATAATCAGAAAAATAAAGATTTATTGTAAAATTTACCCACCCTCTCCCCACACTAATGAACTGTACAATATAATCTCCACTCCAACTAACATAGATAAGGTTAGGTTATGTTAAGTTAGGTTACGTATCACGAACCATAATCAACTATAGAATGTCAACCCTAGCAACGTTCAGTTTTACAATCTCCACTCCAAGCCCGCACGCACACGCGTGTGCACGTATGTATGTTAGAGGGAGGGTGTCTACATTTCATACTAGTAAAATAAATAATAAATAAATAAATAAATTATAGAAAAAAGTAGCTTCTCCCTCCATCTTCCTCCCTCTTTCTCTTCCTCTCCCTTTCTCTTCCTCTCTCTCTTTCTCTTCATCTCTCTCTCTTTCTCTCTCTCTCTCTCTCCCTCCCTCTCTTCTCTCTCCTTCTCTCTCTCTCTCTACCTCCCTCCCTCCCTCCCTCTCTCTTTCTCCTTTCCACGGTTGAGTAAAATCGCTTTGTGTTAGACATAGTAAACTAATATAATGTGACGTCACAGGGAAGGAGGCCACAAGAGCACAACCCTCAACCGATATAGCCTACATTAGTGTGATTGTACCCAGAAACCTGAATTGAACTTGTTCGCGCTGTTCATGTTCTTGTTCATCAAAATTCAAGCAGAGACTGAAGAACACAAGTACAGTCACGTGCTAAAGCTTTGACCCACTCAGAGTTTTTAGTAACACAAAATTAAACTTTTTAACTGGACATTTTATTTCTATATATTCAAGAAAATGGACTAATTGTGAGCTAAATACTACATAGGAGAATATGTTATCTGCTTCACAGAATTTATCGTATTGATGTTGTAAGAACTGTAGCGTGGATTAAAACTTTTGATCATAACTGTATTTGTATGAAGCTATACGATAGTTGGCTAACCACAACACACTTGAGACATTAGAGAGGTAAAGGACAATAACAAAGAGAGAAAGGAAAGAAGAGAACCGAAGGAGATCAAAAGAGGAGGAGATAGAGAGAGAGGAAGGGAGGTAGCGAGGGAGATAGGACGAGGGAGGAAGAAAAGAGAGATGGGAGGAAGGCAGAGGGAAGGGGGAAGAGGTGATGAAGAGGGAGGGGGAGGAAGGAAGAGGAAGGGCGAAGGAAGGAGTGATGAGAGAGGGAGTGAGGAAGAGGGAAGAGGAAGGGAAGGAGTGGTGAAGAGGGAGAGGGAAGGAGTGAAGAGGAGGGGAGAGGGAGGGAGTGAGGAAGTTGGGAGAGGGAGAGAGGAAGAGGGAAGGAGAGGGAGAGAAGAAGAGGGAAGGAGAGGGAGAGAAGAAGAGGAAAGGAAATGGAGGGAAAGGGAGGGTGGAAGATGGAGGAAGAGGAATAGGAAAGGAGAGGGAGAGAGGGGAAGAGGGAGAGGAAGAGGAAAGGAGGGAGAGAGGGAGGATAATGGAGGGAGAGGGAATGACAGGGATGTGGTAAGATGGAGGGGCTGGGAGGGCTGAAGATGGAATAGGGATGGAGAAAAGTGAAGGGAGAGGGAGATGGAGGGAGGGAAGAAGAGAGAGAAGGGAAGGGATAGAGAGAGGGGGTGGAGAGAGACAGAAGGAGAGAGAAGAGATGAAGAGAGAGGGGGAGATGGAGGGAGGGAAAGAAAAAGAGAGAAGGAGAGGAAAGGAAAGAGAGAAGGGGAGGGAGATAGAGAGAGGAAGAGAGAGAGCGAGGTAGAGCAGGAAAGCGAGACCAAGAGAGAGAGAGAGAGAGAAGTATTTTGGGTTTCAGTGAACTCGCAATATGATATTTTATTTGCATATGTGGATCATATACAGACAGGTTTATAAGGTTCCCTGTCAGTTTAATCTCTCTTTCTCTCTCTCTCTCTCCCTCTCTCTCTCTCCCTCTCTGTGATTCACCATGGTCTTGGATCACGTGCTGGACTCGTGATCGACAACGATTACACTCTGGGATGAGAGTTCATATATGCCCGATCTGTGGGTAATGCTGTGACTTTAAACACACACACACACACACACACACACACACACACACACACACACACACACACACACACACACACACACACACACACACACACACACCACACACACACACACACACACACACACACACACACACACACACACACACACACACCACACACACACACACACACACACACACCACACACACACCACACACACACACACCACACACACACACCACACACACACACACCACACACACACACCACACACACACACACACACACACACCCACCACCCACACACACACACACACACACACACACACCACACACACACCACACACACCACACACACCACACACACACCACACACACACACACCACACACACCACACACACACACCACACACACACACCACACACACACACACACACACCACACACACACACCACACACACACACACACCACACACATACGTACACGCACACACATATACACACATACATACGCACACACAAACACAAAAACACACACACACACACACACCACACACACACACACACACACCACACACACACACACACCACACACACACACACACACACACACACACACACACACACACACACACACACACACACACCACACACACACACCACACACACACACACACACACACACACACACACACTCACACACACACACACACAACTCTTTGGCCACGAGAGTTGGGGTGCCGGCTCGCAGTGCAGCTATGCTGAAGTTATTTCAGCTTTGGGTGGGAATCGAACTAGGACCGTTGAATTAGCGGTTGCGAACAGTACCACTGTACCGTTGAACCATATGTGTGTGTGTGTGTGTGTGTGTGTGTGTGTGTGTGTGTGTGTGTGTGCGTATGAGATCGTGGGAGCGTGTTCCGTCTTTGTATCTCGCAGTGTCTAGTTTGCTCTTAAATTCGTGTATAGTTTTAGCACACACTGTGTGTGTGTGTGTGTGTGTGTGTGTGTGTGTGTGTGTGTGTGTGTGTGTGTGTGTGTGTTTAACCCCTTTGGCACGGCGATCTCCTCCAGACTTGGGAAAGGGATCGTCGTCCGAAGTGGAAGAGAACTGTCGACGCTTTTGGCAAAGGCTCCGGAAACCCACATTGATTTGCAGCGTTGCACAATCAATAAAGGTTTCTTCATCAAGTGATCTTTACTCTGCCAAAACCTCTAAAACTCCCACACATATTTCGTTGTATATTTACCCACTGGCTGGAAATTTCTAACAACTACCACACATCTAAAAATTTAGCTGTGCTGATTTTTTTTTTTCTTCTTCTTCTTCTTCTTCTTCTTCTTCTTCTTCTTCTTCTTCTTCTTCTTCTTCTTCTTCTTCTTCTTCTTCTTCTTCTTCTTCTTCTTCTTCTTCTTCTTCTTCTTCTTCTTCTTCTTCTTCTTCTTCTTCTTCTTCTTCTTCTTCTTCTTCTTCTTCTTCTTCTTCTTCTTCTTCTTCTTCTTCTTCTTCTTCTTCTTCTTCTTCTTCTTCTTCTTCTTCTTCTTCTTCTTCTTCTTCTTCTTCTTCTTCTTCTTCTTCTTCTATTACGACCATGTTGAAGATATGTTGCCTTCTTAACTTCTTAAGACGATTTTTTTTCCATCGACGCAAATACTTAGTCTTTGTGATAATCTCTGGATAGTGTATCCAGTATGCTTGGAAGCTGTTTTGAGATGATCGTTTTATATCATCACAAAAACCTTGTTAATCATCTCGCTGGGTAACAAATTACGCTACCAAATATCCTAGTTGTTTCTCTACTTTCGCTGTTGTCATTGTTTCATCTTCCACTCACATGCAACACTCACCAACCTACATACTCACTCACCCACCCCCACTCACCCTCACTCACACTCACTCACCCATCTGCTTGACCATCCACATAACCATTCGTCCATATACTTGCTTACCTCTTCACCCATGCACACCCATTAACACGCCCATCTAGTCATCCATCTAACCAAGCATCCATTCGTCCATCCCCTCATTCATCCACCCACACATTCACTCACTCATCCACCCACCCAATCACCCAATCAAGCATCCATCCAGTCACCTAATCAACCATCAATCCATTCACCCAATCAACTATCCACCCACTCACCCAATCAATCATCCATCCACTTACCCAATCAATCATCCATTCACTAACCCAATCAATCCATCCACTCACCCAATCAATCCTCCATCCACTCACCCAATGAACCGTCCACCCACTCACCCAATGAACCATCCACCCACTCACCCAATCAACCATCCATCCACTCAACCATCCATTCACTCGCCCAATCAACCATCCATCCACTCAACCATCCATCCACTCACCCAATCAACCATCCACCCACTCACCCAATCAACCACCCATCCACTCACTCATACCATTCATCTACCTGCCAATCCACGCGATCATACGTCAACTCATCTATTCACCTACTCACTCACCCAAACCCGTCCACCTAACTAACCATCCACCCACTCACTCACCCAATCACTCACCCAGTCAACCATCCACCCACTCACCTATACAACCCACTCGATCATCCATCTACCCACCCACTCACTCATCCACCAACTCATCCACTCATCCATCACCCCACTCATCCACCCACTCACTCATCCTCCCTCTCATCCAATCACCCGCCCACTCCCTCATCCACTCAAGACATCCGCCCTCCCATCCACTCACTGTTCCACACATGCAGGCAGCCATCCATTTAAGCATCCACCCACTTAGCCACTCCCTCATCCACTCGCACATCCGCCCTCCCACTGTTCCACACACGCAGGCAGCCATCCATTTAAGCATCCACCCACCCACTCATCCACTCCCTCATCCACCCTCTTGCTCTTCGCGCCAGTCCCCCAATTAGCGATAATGCACTTGCTCCGCACCCTTGGTCTTATCTCGGGTCTCTGGCCGGGATCCCCTGTCCGGGATCTCGTATTCAGCGTCCGGGATTTTTCGCGTCCCGTGTCCGGGATCTTGTACTCAGGGTCCGGGATCTCGTACTCCGTGTCCGGGATATCGTACTCCGCGTCCGGGATTCCGCGTCCCGTGTCCGGGATCTCGCGTCCCGTGTCCGGGATCTCGCGTCCCGTGTCCGGGATCTCGCGTCCCGTGTCCGGGATCTCGCGTCCCGTGTCTGGGATCTCGCGTCCCGTGTCCGGGATCTCGCGGCCGGTGTCCGGGATTTCTCGCACCACGTCCGGGACCTCTCACACCGCGTCCGGGATTTCGCATCCCGTGTCCGGGATTTCGCGTCCAGTGTCCGGGATTTTGTGTCCCGTGTCCGGGATCTCGCGTCCCGCGTCCTCATGGAACAAGAAGCAGATTTAAGGCGTTATCACGCTGGGCTATGTTTCCCCCCAACCTCCAGCTCATCGGCGGTTCTGCCTACCTCCACTACGGCAAATGATTTTGCTCTCTCAGCAATTTACATAGAGGTGAATGATTTTCTTCCAGTATATTTGATTCCTTTTTGAGAGTTGCTGGCTACAGATGTGATACAACAGTCGGAGGAGAAATAGCTCAGTGTGATAAGATTTGAGAGCTGAGACAGCTTCCTTATTGACAGCTTCTTCTTGCTGCTCCTCCGTGTCTCTCTCTCTCTCTCTCTCTCTCTCTCTCTCTCTCTCTCTCTCTCTCTCTCTCTCTCTCTCTCTCTCTCTCTCTCTCTCTCTCTCTCTCTCTCTCTCTCTCTCTCCACATATCTATCTTTCTCTTCTCTCCTTTTTCCCTCTCCTTCTTTCTCTCTCCTCCCTCTTTTTATCTCTCTCTCCTCTCCTTTATCTATCTATCTCTGTCTCTCTCTCTTCTCTCCCCCTCTCTCTCTCTTTCTCTCTCTCTCTCTCTCTCTCCACATATCTATCTTTCTCTTCTCTTCTCTCTCCCTCTCCTTCTCTCTCTCCTCCCTCTTTTTATCTCTCTCCTCTCCTTTATCTATCTGTCTCTGTCTCTCTCTTCTCTCCCCTCTCTCTCTTTTTTCTCTCCTCTCTTTCTCCTTCTCTTTGTCTCTCCTCTCTTCTCTCTCTCTCCCTCTCTCTCTCTCTCTCTCTCTCTCTCTCTCTCTCTCTCTCTCTCTCTCTCTCTCTCTCTCTCTCTCTCTCTCTCTCACTCTCTCTCTCTCTCTCTCTCTCTCTCTCTCTCTCTCTCTCTCTCTCTCTCTCTCTCTCTCTCTCTCTCTCCATTAAACCATCACCGTCTAACCGTTTCACATTATCTCCGTCGTGTACATTACCGCTTCCTTTCTTCCCTTGCCTACTGTTCTTTCTCTTCCTATTTTTCGTGTTTATTTCTCCATCTTCCTCTTCCTTCGGCTTATTGTCTGTTTTCTTAATCTCCCTTTCTCTTCTTCATCTTCGCCCTTTGACTTGTGTTCTCTTCCTCCATTTTCTTTCTCTCGTCTTTGGATTTCCCATCTTCGTCCCCACGCCTTCCGTACTACATATTTTTTTTTGTCTTACGGACTTCCTTCTCTCTTTTCCTCTCCTACTTACTTTCTCTTCCAACATATCTCTCTCTCTTTCTCTCTTTTTCTCTCGCTCCTCTTTCTCCCTCTCTATCCCCACCTATCTCCCTCTTTCCCCCTTCTTCCCCCTTCTTTCCCCCTCTCTCTTTCCCTCTTTCTCTCCCTCCCCTTCCTCCCTCTCCCTCCTTCTTCCTCCCTCTCCCTCTCTCCCCCTCCCCCCTCTCTTTCTCTCTCTCTCTCTCTCTCTCTCTCTCTCTCTCTATATATATATATATATATATATATATATCTATATATATCGTTCTCTCCCTCTCTCTCCCACTCTCTCTTCCGGCTCTCCCTCCCCAACCACTCTCCTTCTCCATACACTGTCCCTCCCCCCCTCACCTTATACCCTCTCATTTTATACCCTTTCCCTCTCCCTTTCCTTCTCCGCTTCCTTCTCCCCTTCCCCTCTCCCCTTCCCCCTTTCCATTTCCCTCTCCCTCACATTCTTCGTCTCACTCAGCCTTTGCCTCTCCCCTCTCCTCTTACACTCCTGCCATCTTTCTTTTTCTCTTTTCTCTAATTTCTCTTCCAACATATTCTCTCTCTCTTTCTCTCTCTCTCCCTCTCCCAACATATCTATTCCTCCTCTCTTTCTCCCTCTCTCTCCCTCCCTGCATCGGTCCTTCATTCCCAGACCTCCCTCTCCCTTTCTTTTCTCTTTTCTCTCTTTCCCTCTCCCAACCTCTCTCTCTCTCCCAACCTCTCTCTCTCTCCCCTCTCTTCCTCCTCTCTTTCTCCCTCTCTCTCCCTCCTTCCCTGCATCTGTCCTTCATTCCCAGACCTCCCTCTCCCTTTCTTTTCTCTCTTCTTTCTTTCCCTCTCCCAACCTCTCTCCCCCCTCTCTTCCTCCTCTCTTTCTCCTTCTCTCTACCTCCCTGCATCGGTCCTTCATTCCCAGACCTCCCTCTCCCTTTCTTTTCTCTCCTCTTTCTCTCTCTCCCTCTCCCAACCTCTTTCCTCTCTTCTCCTCTCTTCTCCTCTCTTTCTCCTTCTCTCTACCTCCTTGCATCGGTCCTTTATTCCCAGACCTCCCTCTCCCTTTCTTTTCTCTTTTCTCTCTCTTTCTTTCCCTCTCCCAACCTCTCTCCCCCCGCTCTTCCTCCTCTCTTTCTCCTTCTCTCTACCTCCCTGCATCGGTCCTTCATTCCCAGACCTCCCTCTCCCTTTCTTTTCTCTTTTCTCTCTTTCCCTCTCCCAACCTCTCTCTCCCTCCTCTCTTCCTCCTCTCTTCCTCCTCTCTCCTTCTCTCTACCTCCCTGCATCGGTCCTTCATTCCCAGACCTCCCTCTCCCTTTCTTTTATCTTTTCTCTCTCTTTCCCTCTCCCAACCTCTCTCCTCCTCCTCTCTTTCTCCCTCTCTCTCCCTCCTTTCCTGCATCGGTCCTTCATTCCCAGACCTCCCTCTCTCTTTCTTTTCTCTCTTCTTTCTTTCACCCGCTTCCGTATAAAGATTTCATTCTCATCCTTCATTCAACCTCCGTCCTGCAGCTTTCATTGTTTCCAAATAACTTCGCGAGTTCTCTCCTTCTGTTCCTTCTAGTCCTTCATCTGATCTCCTGATTTTAATTCTTCTCTCCTCCCCCTCTTCCCCCTCCTCCACCTCCTCCCCCTCCTCACACACTTCATACTCCTCCTAATCCTCCCACTCCTCCTCCCCCTCCAGATACTCCTCCCATCCTCACACTCCTCTCTTTCCCCCTTTCACCCCTCCTCACTCTCTTCATACGTCTAATCCTCCCACTCCTCCTCTTCCTCCCTCTCCAGACACTCCTCCCAATCTCGCACTCCTCCCTTCCTCACACCCCTCACCCTCCTCACACTTTTTATCCTCCAGTCCTCCACCCTCCTCCCCCTCCTCAACCTCTTCCCCCTCCTCAACCTCCTCCCCTCCTCACCATCCTTCCTCTCCTCACCATCCTCCCTTTCCTCCCCTTCCTCCTCGTTCTGCCTTCTCCCACTCCTCCCGTTCCTCCTCCCATTCCTCCTCCTCTTCCTCCTCTCCAACTCCCTCCCCTCCTCCTCCACCTCCTCCCCTCCTCCTTCTCTCCCCCTCCTTCTACCTCTCTTTCCTCTCCCCCTCTTCCTACTCTCCCTTCCCTCCTTCTCCCCCTTTGGTCCGTCCCCATCTTGAATACTGTGTACAATTTTGGTCCCCATACTACCAGAAAGATATTAACAAACTAGAAAGAGTCCAACGAAAAGTAACTGAAATGATACCAAAGATGAGAAATAAGCCGCATGAAGAAAGAATTAAGTCTAAATATATTCTCACTTTCAAAACTGAGAATGCGAGAGGAGATTTAATCGAAGTTTTCAAAATGTTCAAAGGCTTAGACATCAGTGTCGAAGATTACTTTTCATTAGACCAATCAAATACAAGGAGGAGTCACGATTTTATAGTAATTTGTAAGAGATTTTCTTCGAATGAAAGTAAGTACTTTTTCTTTAATTGGGTTGTTAATGTGTGGAATTCGTTACCTTCCACCGTCGTTGAAAGTAGAACAGTGACAACATTTAAAAATCGTTTAGATAAATATTTGGACTCTAATTCGCAAATATAATATCCTTTGCAATAAAATATCTGACAGCCCGGGATTTAATTGGATAGGATAGTGGTAGTAGTAGTATTTAGTTCTTTTCTATAAAAATTCTTGCTCTCCTGTTTCTTCTCTGTAGATTAGTGTAGTGAACACAAACAGCCTTAAAGGCCAGTGGGCCTGCTGCTATTTGTTCTTCCTTTGTGTTCCTCCTCCTCTTTCCTATCCTCTTCACCCTCTTCCTCACCCTCCTCCTCACCCTCCTCGTCTTCCCCCTCCCACTCCTCCCCATTCTCACCTTCTCCCCTCTTCCTCCCCCTCCTCTTCACATTCTTCCTTCCCCCTCCTCCTCCTCCTCCTGTTCTTCTGTTCCTCCCCTCCCTCTCCTACTCCATTTTCTCCTCTTCAGCCTTAACTTGTTGGACCTGTAGCTGCTCTTCGTACTTCTTTCTGCTCTCTCTGCTGTCTCTCTTTGCTCTCTCTCCTCTCTCTGTTTGCTCTCTCTCCTCTCTTTGCTGTCTCTCCTATCTCTCTTCTCCTAACCCTATCCTCTCCCGTCCCACTTTCTCTTTATTTCCACTAATACCTCAGTCCCTTGTCGTCGTTGTCGTCGTCGTCGTCGTCCTGTGTAATCATCTCTCGCGCGTGCGCGCCACCTGTGGACGCGACGTGATCGCCGCCGCCGCCGCCATTGAAGGCGTCGGCGTCTTACAATTATTATTATTGTCGGGTCCGGATACGCGCCAGACAGCACCTCCGTCGAGAACCCGGGTTGCCTTGTTTTCCTTTTTTTTCGTCGTCGTTGTCGTCATTATTATGATCATGATCATCATCGTGATCGTTGTCGTCGTCATCGTCGTCGTCATCAAATCATTATCGTCATCATTGTAATCATCATTATCACTATTGTCGTCGTTATCTTCTTATTCTTACTCTTATTCATTTTATTCTTCTTATCCTTCTTATTTTTCTTCTTCCTATTCTTCTTATTCTTCCTATTATTCTTCCTATTCTTATTTTTCTTATTCTTCTTATTCTTATTCTTCTTATCCTTATTCTTTTTTCTTCTTCCTATTCTTCTTATTCTTCCTATTCTTATTTTTCTTATTCTTCTTATTCTTATTCTTGTTATTCTTCTTGTTTTTCTTGTTATTCTTCTTCTTTACCCTCCACCTCCTCCTTTTCCTCCACCTTCTCCTCCTCCACTTCCTCCTCTTCCTCCTCCTTTCGTGATTCAGGTTTATGAATGTTGTCACGTGATATTATGATCACTATTTTACGTGTAGTTTGTCATCTGACGCCCACGGTCTCCAAAGACGTCGTTCTTGTCATGTGACATGCTGGATGTCACGTCACCCTCTTGTAACATTGTCATATAACACTCAAGCTGCCATGTGACACGTATGTCACATATGTGCTATGTGGTACCCCGGGTGACACGTCGTAGTTCTGTGTCATATATTTTTCTATGTGACACTGGTTGCAAAGTGTATCAATGTAGGCCTATAAATTTGATTTGTGGTCACGTGACATTGATAGCAAAGTCACCCTACAATTGACATTTGACACCCTGATCAGAAAGTCTAGTGGACATATGTCCCTCTCATTGACATTTGACACCTAGTGTCACTCGTGAGGATTTAAATTGGACAATTTTGGGTTTAAGAAGGAAATAGGTAAGTACTGGTTTACCAAGAGAGTGGTTAACGAATGGAATAGACTTAGTAACCAGGTAGTTAGTGCTGAAACTATCGATTGTTTTAAGAAAATGAACCAAAAGAATTATTATTATTATTATTATTATTATTATTATTATTATTATTATTTTTTTTTTTTTTTTTTTTTTTTTTTTTAAGAGAAGATAACTTTATGTACAGGGATGACAGGTGGTAATGGACATAGAACTTATTAGTGTAGGCCCTATGGTCTCTTGCAGCCTCCTTCATTCTCATGGCCTTATGTCTGGTTGATATATGGCTCTCTCATTGACATGTGACGCTCTTGGTTGTTATGTGATACCTGCATGAGGCATTCTGAGTAATATGTGGCGTTTTTGTCGCGTTGCGGGTTAGTTACGCATATGACATTTCCCGTCTACTTCTGTCTCTCTCTCTTTCTCTTTCTCTTTTTTCTTTCACTCTTTCTTTCTCTTTCTCCTTTCTTTTTCTTTTTCCTCTTTCTTTTTCCCTATTTTTCTTTCTCATTTTTCTTTCACT
This sequence comes from Oratosquilla oratoria, assembly GCF_046742065.1. Lineage (NCBI taxonomy): Eukaryota > Metazoa > Arthropoda > Malacostraca > Stomatopoda > Squillidae > Oratosquilla > Oratosquilla oratoria. Next base: position 59,107,523 of record NC_134801.1, read on the forward strand.
TTCAATTTCTCTCCTTTTCTCTTTCTTTCTGTTCCCCTATTTTTCTTTCTTTCTCTTTTTCTCTCCATGTCTCTCTCTGTAAGAGGCTGGTAGAAATGGACAAGTGGGTAGAAAGAGGGGTAGAAGGCGAGGGTTTATTTTTATGGATCGGGTGTTTTGTAAACAGCACAGTTCGTAGGAGAAGGATTGCACAATCTCGCTCTTCGCCTAATGTTTATAAACAGTCGGTGGAGACCCGATTCCATTGCTGATGTATACAATATGTAAACTAAGTAAGTTATGCAGAGATTCGAGATTGCATAAGTAAACAACATTGCATATAGACTTGTAACAACGAATCTGATTGGAAAAAGGGTGGAGGAGAAAATTCAATTGATTCACGATTATAAGATCACGCCCTTTGGTGAGGATCTTAGATATAAAGATCATTCGACAAAAGAAATCATGACGTCACTGCAGAGCTTACGTAGGACCTAACGTGCGTGTTCTCACGGGGTTCATAGAGTGTTCCTCTGAGAAGCATCTCGAGTATGCGGTATATATAAGAAAAAAAAAATCTCCAAAACATTGCATTCCCCTTGTACAGAAAATATAGTGAAGTGAGATCTGGAAGTCTGACAGTGCAAAATACTAATACTAAGTGAAACTAACAGTCTAGAACAGGGGTTCTTAACCTTTTTTCTCCAATTCCCCACTTTTTAGTGAGCCAACTCTCCATTTCCCACCACAGCATCGGTCTTTGACAAATTCGATTTTAACCCATGCAGTGTTTAGTAAGTAAATATACGCTTTGCTTTTTTGTTCCATTTTACGGCCCTTAATTTTTGTTTTCCCCACTTGGCAACTCCGCCATTCCCCACCAGTGGGGAATTCCCCACAGGTTAAGAACCACTGGTCTAGAACTTGGATAAGTTGGATGATCGGAGGTATGGGGCCTACAGACTTATAGGGTGAGTGACAAACAACATTTGTGAAAGACAGTTGAGAAAGTAGAAAGTGAAGGACGTACGGACGAAACGGGGAAGGGCGGATGAGACTCCCCCTCTCAATCTCTCCCTCTCTCAATCTCTCCCTCTCTCACTCTCTCTCTCCCTCACTCTCTCTCTCTCTCAATCTATCCCTCTCTCAATCTCTCCCTCTCTCAATCTCTCCCTCTCTCAATCTCTCCCTCTCTCAATCTTTCTCTCTCAATATCTTTCTCCCTCCCTCTCTCTCTCTCTCTGTCTCTATCACTCTCAATCTCTCTCTCAATCTGCATAACTCTCAATCTCTCTCTGTCTCCCTCTCACTCTCTCAATCTCTCTCCCTCTCTCAATATCTCCCTTTCTTAATCTCTCAGTCTTTCTCTCTCAATCTATCTCTGTCTCAATTTCTTTCTCCCTCTCAATCTCTATCACTCAATATCTCTGTCTCAATCTCTCTCCCTGTCTTAATCTTTCAATCTCTCTCTCTCTCTCTTAATCTCTCTCTCTCTCTCTCTCGCTCTAGCTCTGTTGGTGGCCAATGATGTGTCCCGCACTTTGCTTTGGCCCGGTGAAGGTCGCCTCGAGAGATAAGCGCGGCGCGGCGGCGAGATGAAGCAGAGACGCGCGGACACGAGCATTGCGTCGCGATGCTCCTCCTGTTGATGATAACATCATTAGCATGATGGTTCATTATCACGTGTTGACGTGATCTTGTCGTCGTCGTTATCACCGTCGTCGTCGTCTTCGTTATCATCGTCGTCGTCGTTGTCAACATCATTATCATCATCATCATCATCATCACCACCACCATCGTCGTCGTCGTCATCGTCGCCGTCATCGTCATCATCATCACTATCATCACCGTCACTATCATCACCATCACTATCATAGACATCTCCACCATCATCATCATCAACACCACTATCATCACCGCCACCACCATATCATCACCATCAATTATCATTCCTTTCCTCTTTGTTTCCCCATATATCGTAATTTCCCTCTTGCTTTCACTTCGCTAACTTCTTCATCACATTAACTTGTTCTATAGATACTTGCCAGGGTTAATAACGAGAACATTTTGTTCATCTGAAGGGTTATGCTAAGAGAACGTTGAACCACCACTCCCTCGCTTGGCGCCCCCATAGATTCAAAGGTCTCTGTGGGTATCAGCGCGAGGGTTCTATTCTTAGCTCAATCCTCTCTCCCTCCTTACCCATAACATTTTCCTCTGGCTCAGGACACTACTCTTCGATGTTGTCCTGACCAATGCATGAGGGTTTTTTATTGGTATGTTGGGCTTGGTTTGGCTTGTCTTGTTTTGTCCTGGCACCGCTTCGCTTCGCTCCCCCATGGACTAAAAGGACTCGGGTGTGGGGGTATTTATAGTCAACCTTCTGCCCATAACGTCTTCCTCCTCCGACGCGCAGTCTCCTCGCCTTCTTTGCCAATTTCTTTCTCTTCGTTGCGTTTTCTTTCGTTTATTCTAATTTCTTTACTTTGCACTCGCAGCATCGGGTGTTGAATATACACGTTTTATACGGTCAATAGCTTACGGACCTGAATGACACCCCTACGGATCAGGGTCACCCAGTATTCTTTTGTGATTGTGGACTCCATTGAAGAATATTGCGGATCAGTTTGATCTCTCGTTAGCCTTTGTGATACCCTCGATAAATCTTTGCTTTACCACATCTTATGCGATGCTGTTGACAGGAATGCGAGAACCGGTGTAATAGGCCACAATTCACACACACACATACACACACACACACACACACACACACACACACACACACACACACACACACACACACACACACACACACACGGTGAAAAGATGTCTATGCTAATTTTACCCCCCCTGGGAGGGGGGGAACTGGCCTAGTCCATTTTTCACCCTCCCCCCTCAGGCCAAAATTCCCCCAACTCTGAATGTATATCAAAAATAGTATCATTTACTTCTTTATTTTGGTTTCTCTCATATTTGTGTTACATTCATATATAAGTTCCGTTTATTTATTTGCTTTGCAAAATAACATATCAAATGTTCACATTATTTATCACAAGTCATATATATGCTTATTACAGTTTTTTCCCAGCTTCACTGTCTGAATTAGAATATTTGTTTGTTTTCTAACTACGTATTCAAACTTAATGTAATCTGTTACTCAACTCCAGTAACTTTTAAGTGGTCAGAATTGTTCTCTAGGTACCAAAGGAATGACCAAAATAGCCACGTAGGGATAAAACTGGCTATTGTCTCTGTTACATACCTAATTAGGACATATAGACAAGGAAATAAAATCACCAACTACTTTGTGTTGTGTACAAAGCCTCCCTTTATTTTGTTGACAGATATAAATTATGTAACAAAGAAAATGGCCAGTTTTGCCTCCATGTGGCTACATTTGTCCCTTCCTACGGTATATACCAGTCTTATGTAGTGTCTTGTAGATTAAAGGAAATTAGGTGAGTTACTCCATATTTTCACCTGCCTTGGAGGAAACCAATATATATGCAGAGCTGGGCGCGTTCCTCGGTGCGTTCCTCTTTAGTTTGGGCGCAATCAACGCTCCCAAACTATTAAAGCAAATTAGGCACCGGTATAGTATGTGGCCTACGAAATTTTTCTTCGGTATAGTATGTGGCCTACCGAACTTTTATTTCGGTATGAACCTGTCTCTTAAGCTTTAATAGTTTGGGAGCGCTAACCGCGGCCAAACTAAAGCGGAACGCACCGAGGAACGCGCCCAGTTCTGTATATCTGTGCCAAGAAGTGATGCTGTACCCATGAACTCAGCATCTGTTGCCCAAACACCACGTTTCTCCATAACACTTGAAGCCATAAACTCATTGATAGGCTGGTTGAGGAACCTAGTAAGATTTTTCAATTGATACTCCTACTCTAACATTTGATATGTTATTTTGCAGAACAAATGAGAATTTGTAACTCATATGTGAATGTAATTCAAATTTGAGAGGAAATACAATAAAGACGTAAATAATACTGATTTTAATATACAATTAGAGGGCGGGGGGATTCTGGCTTGGTGTGTGTGTGAAAAGTAGGTTATGCCAAATTTAGCCCCAAGGGTGAAACTAACCTAGGCTACAATTACCTCGGGGGTTAGTTTGGCCTAGTCTAGAATTACCCCGGGGATTAGTTTGGCCTAGGCTACAATTACCTCGGGGGTTAGTTTGGCTTAGTCTAGAATTACTCCTGGGGTAGCTTGGCTTAGTCTAGAATTACCCCGGGGGGTAGTTTGGCTTAGTCTAGAATTACCCCGGGGGTTCGTTTGGCCTAGTCTAGAATTACCACGGGGGTAGTTTGACTTAGTCTAGAATTATCACGGGGTTAGTTTGGCTTAGTCTAGAATTACCTCGTGGGTTGATTGGTCCAGTCTAGAATTACCCCCCGGGGGGGTGTTAGTCTGGTCTAGTCTAGAATTATCCCGGGGGTTAGTTTGGCCTAGTCTAGAATTATCCCGTGGGGTTAGTTTGGCCTAGTCCAGAATTACCCCGGGGTCAATCTGGCCGGGGGTAATTGGCCTGTTACACAGGTTCCCTACGAAATACTACTTTGAGCTTCACCTTCGCTTCTTCTGCCATTAGGTTTAGAACAGGGTTGGGCAACATTTGGCACGCGTGCCAAATTTGGCACACTAAGGACTTTCTTCCGGCACGCAAAGTCCCAATATATTATTTTCTTTTTATTTATTCATTTATTTACTAATTTATTTATTTATTTTTGCCGTCCCTTTCTCCATCATTTTCTTGTTTTTCTTAGAGGCCTACTGACCAAAATCGTCATGTTTGTTTGCATTAGATTGAACTTTTCTTCACTTTTCTCCACCATTTCCTCTGCGGCTTCCTGACCAAAATTGTCTTCGTCGTCGTCGTCGTCGTCGTCGTCGTCGTCGTGTTGTTTTCAGAAGTTCCTTCGTCCCTCGGAAGCAAGCAGTCACTTCGCCAAATGACACAACCTTTGGGCGACTGTCACGTGGTACGCAAGGGCCATTTGCCACGCAAAGGTTAATCGAGGTCATCTGAGAACCTCTTGCCCAGTGGTTCTCGACCTTTTCTGGCTTGAGACACCCTTGCCAAGCCTTTCAGAAGTCCCCGACACCCTTATTAGAAAATCTAAATTCTAGTTTGTCAGTATTTTTTGATTCAGCATCAGCGTAACAAAATTTTGTCCCTGGATGATATGAAAATACTCATCTTTACACTGATGCTGCTTTAATGAACAAAAATGGATGACAATGCAAAAATATAATTGTGACAGTAATTTTTGCCCTGGATATTGGTGGCACCATCAGTTGATCTCACGGTACGCTTTGGCGCCGCGGCACACCGGTTGGGAATCACCGCTCCAGCCGCTAACGAGGGACGACGAGGAAGAACGCCCCTAATACGAGATCTTCTTCCACATGATCCACATGATCCACATGATCTTCCACATGATCCTCACAAACTACAATGTTTAACCTGTCCGGCAGATCTGTTTTCCTACGTGTTATCTACAACATAAAACCATCTTCTTACAAAGGAAGATTAATACTCGGCAATAAACTTGAAAACTAATGGAGGATATAAGACTTCACTTATGAGTGTATTTACCTTTGTCCTTGGCATTGCAGCTATCTCGCCTTTAACAAGGGTGACTCAGACAAGGTCATCAAATTAAGACAAGAGGGCAGGACTCGCAGTAATGGAGTTACATACATACATATACCAAGGCTTTTCCCCCCTTACAAGGGGGGTAGCGAAAAAGAAAAAGGCATCAAATCATTCCCACCCATTCCATCCCTGAATACACTCCACACCCCTCCACCCTCCCTCTAATGGAGTTGAAATAGAAAGAAAAAAATAGATTAAAGAAAGAAATAGTCAAGACCTTGTTTACAAATAGAGTGGTTGACGAATAGGATAGAGATAGTAACCATATGCTGAGTGCTGAAACTATCGGTTTTTTTGAGAAAAGGTTAGATAACTTTAAATATGGGGATGATGGGTGTTAATGGACATAGAACTTCCTAGTGTAGGCCTTATGGTCCCTTGCAGTCTCCTTCATTCTTACGTTCTTCTTTATACCATTACTTACATTTCCCCATAACCTCTACTGCCCACGTCTCCCTAGCCCTTGTGAAAACTATTCCTGGCTCCTCTGGCCTTCTCACCCTTCCCCCCTTCCCCCTTCCCCTCTTCTCCTTCCCCCCTTCCCCTTCCCCCCTTCCCCTTCCCCCCTTCCCCTTCCCCCCTTCCCACTTCCCCCTTCCCCTTACCCCCTTCCCCCTTCCCCTTACCCCCTTCCCCTTACCCCCTTCCCATTTCCCCCCTTCCCCCTTCCCCTTCCCCCCTTCCCCTTCCCCCCCTTCCCCCTTCCCCTTCCCCCCTTCCCCTTCCCCCCTTCCCACTTCCCCCCTTCCCCCTTCTCCTTCCCCCCCTTCCCCTTTCCCTTCCCCCCTTCCCCTTCCCCCTCTCCTTCCCCCTTCCCCTCCCCTTCCCCTTCCCCTTCCCCCCTTCCCCTTCCCCCCTTCCCCCTTCCCCCCTTCCCCTTCCCCCCTTCCCCTTCCCCCCTTCCCCTTCCCCCCCTTCCCCTTCTTCCCCCCTTCTCCCTCCTCCTTCCCCCCTTCCCCTTCTCCTTCGCCTTCCCCTTCCCCGTCTCCTTCCCCCCTTCCCCTTCTTCCCCCCTTCCCTTCTACTTCCCCTTCCCCTTCCCCTTCCCCTTCCCCCCTTCCCCTTCCCCCCCTTCCCCTTCCCCCTTCCCCTTCCCCCTTCCCCTTCCCCCTTCCCCCTTCCCCTTCGCCTTACCTTCTATACTCCCCTTCCCTCTGCGTTCCTGTACACTCCTTGTCCCTTCTCCTCAATTTGCCCTTGTGCTTAGGCCTTTCCCTACTCCACTTCACCTCCCTTACCTTCCCCTCCTTTCCCTTTCCTTTTCCTTCCTTCCCCTCCCTTCCCCTTCATTCCCCTACCTTCCCCTTCCATCCCCCTCCTTCCCCTTTCTTCCCCTCCCTTCCCCTTTCTCCCCTCCCTTATCTATTCTTCTCTCTCTTCCTCTCCCATCTTCTCCCTACCCCTTCTTTCTCCTTCTACTTCCTTCCTCTCCCTTCCCCTTCTTTCCCCTTCCTTCCCCTCAAACCCTTTCCTTCTCTATCTTTACCCTCCCTTCCTCTTCCGTTCCTCTCCCTTCCCTTTCCCTTCATTCCCCTCCCTCTTCCTTCCCTTTCCTTCCCATCCCTTACCCTTCCTTCTCTATCTTTTCCCTCCCCTTCCTCTCCCTTCCCTTTCCTTTTCCTTCATTCCCCTCCCTCTTCCTTCCCCTTCCTTCTCATTCCTTCTCTCCCCCATCCTTCCTTATTATACCCTCCCTTCTCTATCCTCCCCTCCCTTCCCCTCCCTTCCCCTCCGATCCCTCTCCATTTCCCTCCCCTCCCTTCCCCTCCCTTCCCCTCCTCTCCCTTCCCCTCCTCTCCCTTCCCTATCCTCCCCCATCCCTCCCCGTCACTGACAACGAGCACCTCTTTATCACCGTCTCCTTGCTAACATTTTCGGGATTCGCCGAACGTCTTATCACACTGGGCTATTTTTACCTCCAACATCCATCTAATGCTGGCGTTACCTTCCTCCTCTAGAACTTCTCCCGACGTAAAATCATTATGACAAACTATTTTGTTTTCTCGACAATTTACATAGAATGATATTTGATTTGCTGAAGAAAAATGACTTTCCTCCGTCAAATCGGATTCCTTTCCGAAGCTGTGGACTGCAAGTTTGCTCCGACAGTCGAAGGAAAAATAGCTCAGTGTGATAATGGGTTCCCCGAATGCCAGACTGTTTTGTTACAAGCACCAGTTGCTATTATCATAACTGGCCCTAACATTGGCCACAAGCCTACGCTAATCCTATTATAAATGACCTCGTCAACATCAGAAGGGGGCTGGCCGAGCGTCAGGAGCGGTGGGTCTCAACGCGGTGTGGCGCATGCCCCACAGGTGGGGAATCGTTTTTTTTTTTTTTCAATTGGTTTTAAACCAAGGTTTTATGCTTTCTCAGCTGAAGGAGAGTTTATTTATCAAATGATAAGAATCATATATCACCACATGAGGGAGACATCAGTGATTAGGTAGGGCATAACCAAAAAAATTTTGAGCTAGGGTCTGAACCACCGCTCAGCGCAGGGAACTGGGTCATACCTGGATCTTACACCCAGTGATTATTGGTTACGTTATGTTCTTTCATGTATAAATCTAACCTGAGCAAAGATTCTCGGCTTGGCATCAGCCTGAACAATCTCCCAACTTTGTTTCAGTGTTGACTCGAGTTAATGTAACGCGAAGTGACCTCGTCTCAACCATAGTGCCAGGGACAATGTTCTTCCTAACCTCTCCGTCCCTTGTCCTTCCCTCTCCCTCGTCCCTTGTCCCTTGTCCTTCCCTCTCCCTTGTCCCTTGTCCTTCCCTCTCCCTTGTCCCTTGTCCTTCCCTCGTCCCTTGTCCCTTGTCCTTCCCTCTCCCTCGTCCCTTGTCCTTCCCTCTCCCTCGTCCCTTGTCCTTCCCTCTCCCTCGTCCCTTGTCCCTTGTCCTTCCCTCTCCCTTGTCCCTTGTCCTTCCCTCGTCCCTTGTCCCTTGTCCTTCGCTCTCCCTTGTACCTGTCCCTTCTCCCTTGTCCCTTGTCTCTCCCTTACCTTGTCCCTTGTCCCTCTCCCTTGGCCTGTCCCTTGTCCTGTCCCTTCTCCCTCGTCCCTTGTCCCTTGTCCTTCCCTCTACCTTGTCCCTGTCCCTTGTCTCTCCCTTGCCTTGTCCCTTGTCCCTATCCCTTGGCCTGTCCCTTGTCCTGTCCCTTCTCCCACGTCCCTTGTCTCTCCCTTGTCCCTTGCCCTGTCCCTCTCCCTTGTCCCGTCCCTGTCTCTTTTCCCCGTCTTTCTTCCTTGTCCTCGTCTCTCCCCCATTGTCCCTCTTCTTAGTCCCCGTACCTTGTCTATACGATTAAACCTCTCCCTCATCCTTTTCCCCATCCTCTCCCATATTCTTTCTCTTATCCTATTCTCTTGTTTCCTTCCTTATCTCTTCCCCTGATCTCTCTCCCTTGTCTTCTCCTTTATCCTCTCCCTTATCCTTACCCCCCTCCCTCTCCTTCTCCCTTGCTTTCTCCCTCTCCTTCTCCCTCTCATTCTCACTCTCATTCTCACTCTCATTCTCTCTCTCCTCTCTCTCCTTCTCTCTCCTTCTCTCTCTCCTTCTCTCTCTCCTTCTCTCTCTCTCCTTCTCTCTCTCTCCTCCTCCTCCTCCCCCTCTCTCTCTCTCCTTTTCCCTCTCCCTCTCCTTCTCCCTCTCCTTCTCCCTCTCCTCCTCCCCCTAACTGCGCTCCTTCTTCACTCCTATATTGGATTCATATTGTGGTGTTTTAAATGAAAGTCACTGCAAATTGCAATTATGGGATATAAATCACTATATTTCACACACCAAGAAAAGCCTCCCCTTCTCCCTCTAAGTCTCCCTCTCTTTCTCCCTTTCTCCCTCTCGTTCTCCCTCTCTTTCTCCCTCTCCTTCTTCCTCTCCTGCTTCCTCTCCTGCTTCCTCTCTTTCTCCCTCTCCTTCTTCCTCTCCTTCTTCCTCTCCTTCTCCCTCTCCTTCTCCCTCTCCTTCTTCCTCTCCTGCTTCCTCTCCTTCTTCCTCTCCTTCCTCTCCTCACTTCCTCTTTCCCTCTCCTTATCTCTCTCCCTCTCTTCCCTCTCCTCCTCCCTCTCCTTCTCATTCCCTCTCTCTCTCTCTCTCTCTCTCTTTCTCTCTCTTTCTCTCTCTCTCTCTCTCTTTCTCTCTCTTTCTCTCTCTCTCTCTCTGTGCTCCTTTTCCCACTCCCAATCACTCTCCTCCCCCTCCTCCATCTACTTCTCCCTCTCCTTCTCCCTCCTCCTCACTCTCCTTCTCCCTCTCCTTCTCCCTCTCCTTCTACCTCTCCTTCTCCCTCTCCTTCTACCTCTCCTTCTCCCTCTCCTCCCCCTCCTCCATCTACTTCTCCCTCTCCTTCTCCCTCCTCCTCACTCTCCTTCTCCCTCTCCTTCTACCTCTCCTTCTCCCTCTCCTCCCACCTCTCCTTCTCCCTCTCCTCCCTGTCGTCCTCTCTTTCCTTCTCACTCTTACTCTCCTTTTTCTTCTCCCCCTCTCTCCTCTCTTTATCCATCTTTTCCCACTTCTTACCACTCAATAAGTTTCGTCGAAGCTGCTAACAAGTAAGAGACAATTCAGCGTAAATCAAAACCTAAACAATCTTAGTCGGTGTCCAAGTCACCAGAAAAGGGGTCACATAGATTGCAAAGATACGCCACAAGTCGGCCTTGTATGTATAATTCAAGTCCAGCCTCCCACACAAAACATTCTACTCAAATAATAAATCTACAAAATGCAAACACATCAGGTTAAAAATGATTGAAACAGATCAATAGCTTCGTTCAATAACACCAGACTCGGTAGGCTAAAAGTGCCATCATCCACTTTTGCATGATGTTTGCGGTTCCCTTCTGAGTTTGGTACGATTACCTGTATATGCCAACATTAGGCGTAAAGAGAGGAACGCAGTATCCTTCTCCTTCTCCCTCTCCTTCCCCGTCTCCCCCCTGTCCTTCTCTCTTTTCTTCTCACTCTCAGTCTCCTTCTCCCTCTCTTTCTCCCTCTCCTCCCTCTCCTTCTCTCTTTTCTTCTCACTCTCAGTCTCCTTCTCCCTCTCTTTCTCCCTCTCCTTCTCTCTTTTCTTCTCACTCTCAGTCTCCTTCTCTCTCTCTTTCTCCCTCTCCTCCCTGTCCTTCTCTCTTCCCGTCTCGCTCTCCTTCACCCACTCCTCCCTGTCCTTCTCTCTTTCCTCCTCCCTTTCCTTATTCCTCTCCTCCCTGTCCTTCTCTCTTTCCTTTTCACTCTCCTTCTACTCCTCCCTTTCCTTCTTCCTCTCCTCCCTGTCCTTCTCTCTTTCCTTCTCACTCTCCTTCTACTCCTCCCTGTCCTTCTCTCTTTCCTTCTCACTCTCCTTCTACTCCTCCCTGTCCTTCTCTTTCCTTTTCCCTCTCCTCCCTCTTTCTCCATCCCTTCTCTCACTCCTACTCCCTCTCTCTGTGCTCCTTCTCCCCTCCGTCTCCCTCTCCTTCTCCCCTCCGTCTCCCTCTCCTTCTCGCCTCCTTCTCCCTCTCCTTCTCCCTCTCCTTCTCCCTCTCCTTCTCCCTCTCTTTCTCCCTCTCCTTCTCCCCTCCTTCTCCCCTCCTCCCTCTCCTTCTCCCTTCCCTTCTCCCTCTCCTTCTCCCCTTCTCCCTCTCCTTCTCCCTCTCCTTCTCCCTCTCTTTCTCCCTCTCCTTCTCCCCTCCTTCTCCCCTCCTCCCTCTCCTTCTCCCTTCCCTTCTCCCTCCCCTTCTCCCTCTCCTTCTCCCTCTCCCCCCTGTCCTTTTCTCTTTCCTTCTCCCTCTCCTTCTCCCTCTCGTTCTCCATCTCCTTCTCCCTCTCCTTCTCCTTCTCCTTCTCCTTCTCCTTCTCCTACCTCCCCTTCTTCCTCTCTTTCTTAGTCTCCCTGTCCTCCCTCTTTTTCTCCATCCCCTTCTCCTTGTGCTTTTTCTCCCTCTCCTTCTCCCTCTCCTCCTTCCATTCCTTCTCCCTCTTCTTCTCCCCTTCCTTCTCCCTCTCCTCCCTTTCCTTCTCACTGTACTTCTTCCTCCCCTTCTCCCTCTCCTTCTACTCCTCCTTCCATGCCCACTCCAACTCCCACTTTCCTCCGTACTCCCACTCCAACTCCCACCTTCCTCCGTACTCCCACCCCAACTCCCACCTTCCTCCGTACTCCCACTCCAACTCCCACCTTCCTCCGTACTCCCACCCCAACTCCCACCTTCCTCCATACTCCCACTCCAACTCCCACTCCCTCTCGCCCTCCTTCGCCCTTGCCCTCACCCTCGCCCCGTCTTGGATCGCCCCCTCCCCCTGCTGCAGCGGGCGCCAGGCCTGAGCAAAGTCAATATCATCATCGATCCGGGTTCTTGCTTCCCTGTGTGGCTCCTCCTCCTCCTCCTCCTCCTCCTCCTCCTCCTCCCCCTCCTCTTCCTCCTCCTCCTCCTCCACCTCTTCCTCCTCCTCCTCCTCCTCCTCCTCCTCTTCCTCCTCCTCCTCCTCCTCCTCCTCCTCCTCCTCCTCCTCCTCCTCCTCCTCCTTCTTCTTCTTCCCGAGTCTCTTAATGACTTCGCTTTTGTTCTCTTCTCCTTTCTCTCGCGTTGTCCGTGGCGCGTTTCCTTCTCATTTTCCTCCTCCTCCTCCTCTCTCTCTCTCTCCTCTCTCTCTCTCTCTCTCTCTGTCTCTCTCTCTCTCTCTCTCTCTCTCTCTCTCTCTCTCTCTCTCTCTCTCTCTCTCTCTCTCCATTTCCTCGTCCTTTCCTCTTCACCTTCCACTCAAATATTTGTCAGCTCTCTGCCTTTGTCTTCTTCTTCTTCTTCTTCTTCTTCTTCTTCTTGGTCTTCTTCTTCTTTTGGGCTTCGTTAATTATTTTTTTCACCTTTTGTTTTCGTTCTTGTATAGTTTTTTTTTTTCGTCGAGTCCAGTGGGTTGGTTTCGCTCCGCTTTCGCTATTCAGCTCGACAACCCCATTTACTCTTTATTTCCTCTATTCTTTTTATGGATTTTTGTAAAGCCATTGACTATGTCTTCCTCCTTTAATGCGTTTTCTTTTTGTCGTTTTCAGCTCCGAACTTTACTTGTTTAGTCTGGATGAAGGTTGCCTTCCTCTGCTTCTGTCTCGCGTTTTCGTCTTTTTTTTCTTCATTTCTTCTTCTTTTACTTCATCTATCTTCTATCATCTATCATCTATCTATTCTTCATCTATCGTTTCCTGGAATTGTTTGCGTAAATATCTATCATCAACTATCCTCATCTATCTATTCTTCATCTATCGTTTCCTGGAATTGTTTATGTATCATCAACTATCCTCATCTATTCTTCATCTATCGTTTCCTGGAATTGTTTGCGTAAATATCTATCATCAACTATCCTCATCTATCTATTCTTCATCTATCGTTTCCCGGAATTGTTTATGTATCATCAACTATCCTCATCTATTCTTCATCTATCGTTTCCTGGAATTGTTTATGTATCATCAACTATCCTCATCTATTCTTCATCTATCGTTTCATGGAATTGTTTGCGTAAATATCTATCATCAAATATCCTCATCTATTCTTCATCTATCGTTTCCTGGAATTGTTTATGTATCATCAACTATCCTCATCTATTCTTCATCTATCGTTTCCAGGAACGGTTTGTGTAAATATCTATCGTCAACTATCCTCATCTATCTATTCTTCTTCTATCGTTTCCTGGAATTGTTTGCGTAAATATCTATCAACTATCCTCATCTATCTATTCTTCATCTATCGTTTCCTGGAATTGTTTACGTAAATATCTATCATCAACTATCCACATCTATCTATTCTTCATCTATCGTTTCCTGGAATTGTTTATGTATCATCAACTATCCTCATCTATTCTTCATCTATCGTTTCCCGGAATTGTTTACGTAAATATCTATCATCAACTATCCTCATCTATCTATTCTTCATCTATCGTTTCCCGGAATTGTTTGCGTAAATTCTGAATCTATGAATTTTTCGTTCACATAATTCTCGCTCACTTTCATAATTGTTGGTTTCATTAATGCAATTTCATTAGTACACGTCTGATTTCGTATTTTCTTTGTGTAATTCTCGTACACCTGAACGTTACTTTACTCCTCTTTTCACTCACCCTCTCTTTCACCCCCTCCCCGTTTCTCTTTTTCTTCTTCCTCTCTTTCCACGATTTCTCTTTCTCGTCCGGCGAGGCTGCCCCTTTTGCCGTCACCTAACTCTTTTCTGTGGCGTTTTTTCTCTCTTCTGAATCGTCTCCTCTCCTTTATTCAATTCTTTTTCCTTCTACGTTCTTAACTCATTCCTTCCATGTATTTTGCCTTCTTGCTGTCTATTCATTTATTTATTTATTTTTCTAATTATAATGTTTATTCTCTCTTCTCTCTTATTCTCTCTTCTCTTCTTCCCTCTGCGTCTTCTCTCCTCTCTTCTCCTCTACTCTCTCCAACTCCTCTATCTCCTATCCTCCTCTCTACCTTTCCTCCTCTCTTCTCTCCTTCTTTCCTCTCTCCATCTCCTTTATCTCCTCTCCTCTTCCCCTTCTCTTCTCTTCTCTCCTTCTTTCCTCTCTCCATCTCCTCTATCTCCTCTCCTCCTCCCTTTCTCTCCTCTTCTCCTCTCTTCTTCTGTTCTCTTCTGTTCTCCTTCTCTCTATCTCCTCCTCTTTTCTTCCTCTCTTCTCCTTTCCTCCTCTCTTCTTCTCTTCTCCTTCTTTCCTCCTCTACTTCTCTCTTCTCCTCTCCTCCTTTAGTCTCTCCAACTCCTCTCCTCTTCTCATCTCCTCTTCTCATCTCCTCTTCTCTTCCTCCTCTCTTCTTCTCCTCTCCTCTTCTCTTCTCTTCTCCCCTTCTCTTCTCTTCCTCTCCTCTTCTCCTCTCCTCTTCTCCTCTCCTCCTTTCCTCTTCTCTTCCTCTCCTATTCTCCTCCTCTCCTCTTCTCCTCTCCTCTCCTTCTCTCTTCTCCTCCACTCCTCTCTCCAACTTCTCTGTCTCCACGCTCTCCTCATCGATTTTCTTTGGCCGTCGACTCTTTCATTTCTTCTTCATCTTCTCCCTTCTCTATCTCATTCCCAACTTCTCATTCCCTCTCTACCCTTTCATTTATTACATTATTTCCAAGTCCCGTACTCGTATTGCATCGTCTTTTGCAGACTCCTTCGTTCTCGTGTTCTTAGGTTCTTAAAGAATTTCATGTCGGAAGGGTCTGCCTTCCATCTCGGTTTTGTGTTTAACGGCTTTTCTCTAACGGTTTTAACGGTTTTTTCTTCTTCTTCATTTACTCCTCCAGACTCTCTGTTGCGCTTCTTCTTCTTCTTCTTCTTCTTCTTCTTCTTCTTCTTCTTCTTCTTCTTCTTCTTCTTCTTCTTCTTCTTCTTCTTCTTCTTCTTCTTCTTCTTCTTCTTCTTCTTCTTCTTCTTCTTCTTCTTCTTCTTCTTCTTCTTCTTCTTCTTCTTCTTCTTCTTCTTCTTCTTCTTCTTCTTCTTCTTCTTCTTCTTCTTCTTCTTCTTCTTGGCCCCTCCTTGCATCTTTCTTCTCTTCTTCCATTAAGGCTTTCCCTTTCTTTTTCTGTGTTCACGATCCCTCGCCTTCCGGTTTTGCCTCTTTCTTCTCGACCTGCTCTCTTTTCTGCTCTTTCCACACACTGCGTTATCTGCTCTCTGTTGTCTCTATCCTCTCTGCTGTCTCTACTCTTTTTGCTGAATATTTTCTCTATTTTGTATTCTCTATATTTTTTGTATCTTCTGTAATCTCTGTACCTTCTCTTCCTCCCTCTTTTTATCTATCCTCTCTCTCCTCTTTCCCTCCTCTTTCTCTCCAATTTCTTCCTCTTCTCTCTCTCTCCCTCCCTCCCTCCCTCCCTCCCTCTCCCTCTCCCTCCTGATTTCTTTCTCTTTTGTCTATCGTCTCTCACTTTCCTTCCTCTTCTTTCTTCCCTTTTCTCTCTCTCTCTCTCTCTCTCTCTCTCTCTCTCTCTCTCTCTCTCTCTCATTGTTGTTTCTCTTTGCTTCTGTTTCTATGCTTCTCTCTGTCTCACACTGTTTCGTTTCCTTTTTTCTTTCTCTGTCTCTCCCTCTCTCACTCTCTCTCTCTCTCTCACTCTCTCTTTCTCTCTCTGTCTGCTCCTCAACCTCTCTCCCTTTTCTATCGACAATTCAGTACTGACAACCTGTCTATTCCCAATATTCCCCGCCTCCCAATCACTCGTCGTCGACTTTGGCTTCCCAATCCCCTCCGAGCTCTAATCAGACCCTGGGCCTTCCAATCCCGCGCCTCATCTGGTCGTCTGTAATTGGCACTAATCATAAGCCCGCCCAGCCAATCACATTAGCCCTCCTTATGACGTCACACTTTCAATCCTCACTCGGCTCTGAGACTTCCCTATGGCTTCCTGGCTCGGTGGTGTAGTGGAGGTGGCTGTGGCTGTGGCTGTGGCTGTGGTGGTGGTGGCTGTAACTGTAGTAATCGTGGCTGTGGCTGTGGCTGTAGGGGTGGGTATGGTGATGACTTGCTGTGGTGGCTGTGGATGTAGCTGTAGTGATCGTGGCTGTGGCTGTGATGGTGGGGCTGGTTGTGGTAGACGTGGCTGTGGCGATGACTTTTGCTGTGGTGATGACTATTGCTGTGGCTGTGATGATGGGTATACTGATGACTATTGCTGTGGTGGGCGTGGGTGTGATGGTGGTGGCTGTAACTGTAATGATTGTGACTGTGGCTGTGATGGTGGCTATGGTGATGACTATTGCTGTGGTGCTGTGGCTGTGATGGTGGAGGCTGTGGCCGTGATGGTAGAGGCTGTGGCTGTGGTGGGCGTGGCTGTGGCTATGATGGTGGCTATGATTATAACTATTGCTGTGGTGGCTGTGGCTGTGTTGGTGGCGGCTGTGGTTGTGATGATAGAGGCTGTGGCTGTGGTGGTGGTGGATGTAACTGTACTGATCGTAGGTGTGGCTGTGATGGTGGCAATAGTGATGACTATTGCTGTGGTAGAGGCTGTGGCTGTGATGGTATTGAGGATGGTCGATATGATATGACGGTGTTGGTATGTGATAGTGGAGGCTGTGGCTGTGGCTGTGGTAGTCGTGACTCTGTCTGTGTTGAAGACTGCTGTGGTTGTTTTACGATTGTGGTGGAAGGAGGAGGAATGTGGGGAGATGATAGTGAACGCGTACCAGTAGGAAGAACATAGAAATAGCAACGCCTATATGAACATTAAGTCCACGAATATCACAGACAGCATCAGTCAGCTCCACCACCAGCACCAACACTACTACCACCACTACCATCACCACCACCGCCACCTCTACCACCATCACCACCACTACCACCATCAACAATAGTAGCAACAGCGCTACAGTGATCTATAGCAGGTTCATCATTGGCATGAAAAACAGCTGCAACGTCACTAACAGAATAGCATTTTCTCCACCAATATCAATAACAGCAATAACATCATAGACTCCACTAAACAACAACAACAAAAGAAACAACATCAAAATCAGCAACATTAAAATCAACAACAACAGCAACAACAACATCAACAAAATCAGCAACATTAAAATATCAACAACAACAGCAACAACATCATCAACGACATCATCAACAATAAAAGCAACAGTATCAACAACAACAACAATAAGAGCACCGCCATCACCAGTCCACCAGCAATCTAATGTGGTCAAAGTAGTTTATGTATGGTACGTGGTTAAAGTGTCCTTGGTTAAGTTCGAACATGGGTTATGGTGTTGGTATGCACACGATGGTGTTGCATTTCGGGATCATATTCTTCATCATATCCGAGTGTGGTTACGTCATGAACGACCAGGGATACAGTCCTAAGTCCTGAAGTAGACTAGATGTAGATGTGTCCATGCTGTGATTTAAAAATATAACGACAAATTTTTGTTGACATGTATGAGTAGAAGAGAGGAAATTGTACGCAGGATTCTTTTACTTAATGGTTTCTCTTCAAATGAGTAAAATCGTCTGTCGTTAGTCTGAACGATAGACGAAATTGTCCGAAATCTCCCACGCGTCAAGTCTCGAAGGTAATCGAGATGGTTTGACCCAAGAAGTTTCACAAACCCTCCAAACCCAGAAGCTCTTCTAAACTGAATAGAATCGTCTGACGTCAGCTAGAAGAGAGTTGAATCGTATGTGTGGGGTGTTAACTAAGCAAACTGGATTTATCATCTGTCGGTTTGGTATTTTGTTTGATTGTTTTTGTCACACACACACACACACACTTAGTCATTCTCCACTCACCCTTGTTCCTGCCTTCCCCTCTCCTTGCTCAACAGACATTCCTCTCTTGTTGAATGCCCTTTTCAACACATCCATCTCATCTCATCCTGGGTCGTTCCCTCATGTTCACTCCATCCACCTCTGCCTTCCACATCTCTTTTACTAATCTTTCTTCATTCTTTCTGTGTGTCCAAACCATCTCTGTACTCTTTCATCAGCCTTATCTGCCATCTACTTTTCCACCCCAGCTCTCCCCATCACCTCCTCGTTTCTCACTATATCCAACCTAATAACCCCCTATCATACTTCTCAGACATATCATCTTAAACACATTTAAACTTTTCCTCTCAACCTTCTCAAATTCCAAGTCTCTGCCCCATACAGTGCTGCCGCCACAATCATCCCTTCATATAATCTCCTCTTTGCATCCATTCCCAAATGCCTATTTCTCGTTACACTTTTTAGTCCCCCCAAGGCATTTCCTTGCTTCTCTCGATCTACAATTTACTTCCGGCGTTCCTTCCTTTCCTGTGACAGGCGAACCCAAATACCTAAAGCAGTCCACTTCCTCCAGCCTCTTTCTATTCAGACTTGCTTTCAACTCGCTGCTATCCTCCCCCTTGTACATCTCATCACCTTATCTTTTACCCACATTTACCTTCAACTTTCTCCTATCGCTTACACTCCCAAACTCCATCACTGACTCCCTTAATCCCCATTCTGATCCTGCCACAAGCGCAGTGTCGTCAGCAAACAACAACTGGCTCATCTCCCACTTTTCTCTACTCTTTTAACCGTATCCTATCTCCTTTTCTCTACTTTTTAACCATATCCAATCTCCTTTTCTCTATTTTTTAATCATATCCAATCTCCTTTTCTCTACTTTTTTAATCATATCCAATCTCCCTTTCTCTAATTTTTTAACCATATCCAATCTCCTTTTCTCTACTTTTTTAACCATATCCAATCTCCTTTTCTCTACTTTTTTAACCATATCCAATCGCCTACCCATCACCCTCCCATTTACTTCCCGCACCACCCAATCCATGTACATATTGAACAACCATGGCGACATGACACATCCCTGACGCAGCCCCACCTTTACCTCAAATAAATTGCTCTCTCTGTTTCTAATTCTAACACAAGCTCTACTACTCTCGTAGAAATTCTTGACTGCGCTTAACAGCTTTCCCCCGAACCCATATATCTGCAAAACCTCCCACACTGCCTTCCTGTCTACCCTGTCATAAGCCTTTTCCAAATCCTTAAAGGCCAAAAGAAATTCTAAATCTTTTTCATGTATCTGTCTTACCACAAAAATCTTATCCACGCAACCCCTGCCTCTCCGAAACCCACATCGCTCCTCATCAATTACTCCCTCTGTTCCTCTCCTAATCCTCTCAATTAAAACCCTCCCATAAACCTTCCCACATACACCGAACAAACTGATTCCTCTGAAACTACTACACTCACATTTGTCCCTTTCCCCTTGAAAACCGGAACTATACATGCATTCCTCCAGTCCTCTGGCACTCTACCCTCCCTTAGACACACATTAAACAACCTCACTAGCCATGTCACTATTACTGTACCTCCTTTCTTCAGACACTCCGCTTGACACCCATCTAAACCAGTTGCCTTACCTTCTCTCATGATTTTAACAGCTACTTGCACCTCAAATTTTATTATTTCTCCTCCATTTTCCTCGCCCATCAATGTCATTTTCTTAGCGCCATCCACTGCTGCCACCAAACCCTCTCTATCATCCTTCACATTTAACAGATCTCTAAAGTACTCTGCGTAGCTTCCTAAAATACTCTGCTCACACACACACACACACACACACACACAAACACACGCGCACACACACACACAAACACACACACATACACACACACACACACACACACACACATATATATATATATATGTGTGTGTGTGTGTTTATGAGTATATATATATATAATATGTATATATATATATATATATATATTGTGTGTGTGTGTTTATGAGTGTGTATTTATAAATATATGTGTGTGTGTGTTTATGAGTGTATGTGTATGTATGAATATTGTGTGTGAGTGTGTGTATGAATGTGTGTGCGTATGTATATGTACGTATGCATGTGTGTACCTCTCTAATGCGACACAATATATATATATATTGTGTGTGTGTGTTTGAGTGTGTATATATATATATATATATATATATTGTGTGTGTGTGTGTGTGTATATATGAGTGTATGTGTGTATGTATGAATATATGTTTGTATGAGTGTGTGTGTATGAATGTATGTGCGTATGTATGTATATGTACGTATGCATGTGTGTACCTCTCTGATGCGACACTCGTCGTTCAATCCTGGTATTGGTTTTGAACTCCATTACGCTGACAAATGTTGAACCTCCATACTATTCTCTATGCAAATAAAAACGTAAGTCACTGAATATTTCATATACACATTTTATACTAAGTATACGCTATGTGATATAAAATATTTTGTATATTTCGCAATAGTCGTCAACTGACTTTTATTTTTTTTTTTTTTTTTTTTTTTTTTTTTTTTTTTTTTTTTTACCACCACCACCGTACGTGCTGACTTATGCGTTACTGTCGTGTGTCTGCAAATACGAGAATGTGTGGCCGCTGACCCGACGTTCTGTTTGGTCTGTACACATCACCAGAACCGAGTAGTGGTGGTATGGCTTTCAGCCTGGCTGATGGGGTGACGACATTGCCCTTCCTTACCAGGTGGTCCTTTTACGTTGCGTTGGTGCCGGCAAGCTATTTTTATTAATTTTTGTCTCTCTTCCACTTGCAAATAGATTGATAGTGCCTACAATCTAAGCATTTATCTATTTACATATCTATTTTTTTCTATTTATATGCTATTATTCATTCAAAGTTCAAGCGATAAAGCTCGACCGTCACAAACTTTGAACTCTGGGAGTCCCAAGCATTACCCGAAAGTTTGAATTACATGGCTGTTACTAGTGGTTTGTTTTATAATTATTCGTATTTATTTATTCACATCTATCAATATATTTCTTTTATGTAATTGATTTTACTGTAAAGGCAGTTCTTTCCCGGGAGATTCTAAAACTCGGAAATATTCAACACTCGAATATAAAAGCTCTTCGAATATATAGAATATTTAGTAGTGTTTCCAATATCTAGAATATTTGTAGTTCATCTTTCATAATATCGGAAATTGTCTAACTATTCATCTCGGTGTTAAGAACGATGTAGAGTGCGGGGATATCTAATAGAGGTATTCAAATGGGTCAAGGGTTTTAACAAGAGTAACAGTCAAGGTCATCATATTAAGACAGCAGGGCAGGACTCGTTGTAATGGATTTGAATTGGGCAAAGTTAGGTTTAAGAAAGAAATAGGCGAGAACTGGTTTACCAACTGAGTTGTTAATGAATGGAATAGACTTGGTAATCATGTTATGAGCACTGAAACTTGTTGTTTTAAGAGACGATAACTTTATGGATGTGGATGATAGGTAGTAAGGGACATGGAAGTGCCTAGTGTATGCCTTATGGTCTCTTGCAGTCCCCTCCATTCTTATGTTCTTAGGACCTGAGTTTGATACTGACCTGACCGCGATTTCAAGAGACGATGGTCCGGCGTCGCACTTGCCTGGTGTGGATTTTTTTTTCTTATCTATATTAAAGTAACCATACCAAAAATTTACCTTAAGTAGTCTTAACAGTCTTTTTCTTATTCTTTTTCTTCTGCTTCTACTTGTACTTTTCTTCTTGTTCTTTATTTTTTCTTCTTCTTTTCTTCTTTTTCTACTTTTCTTCTTCTTTTCCTTTTCTTCTTCTCCTTCTTTTCTTCTTCTTCTATTTTTCCTATTCTTCTACTTCACTTTTCTTCTTCTTTTTCTTCTACTTTTTTATTCTTCTGCTTCTAATTTTCTTCTCCTCCTCTTCCTCCTGCTCCTCCTCCTCCTCCTCCTCCTCTTTCTCCTTCTGTTTCTCCTTCTGTTTCTGCTTCTACTTCTTTGAGAAACTACTATATTGATTGAACCCAGGACTCTACATACAGTAGATAGGAGAAGAACGTTGCTTCTGTGCAACCTGCCCGGACAAGAGGACTGTGGTTGGACCGCGACTACCCCAACCGCGGCGGTTCTCCAACCACAAAACCTCCTGATCGGTCGAGTCGAGGAGCACCGAGTCGAGGAGCACATAAGAACAGAAGAACATAAGAACGGAAGAGACTGCGAGAGACCCTAGGACCTACACTAGGCAGTTCCTTGTCCCTTACTACTGTCATTCCTATCCATAAAGTTATCTGATCTTCTCTCTAATCAACCATTCGAGGAGCACATAAGAACAGAAGAACATAAGAACGGGAGAGACTGCGAGAGACCCTAGGACCTACACTAGGGAGTTCCTTGTCCCTTACTACTGTCATTCCTATCCATAAAGTTATCTCATCTTCTCTCTAAGCAACCAATTGTTTCAGTACTCGCTAAATGGTTACTAAGTCTATTCTATTCGTTAATCACCCTGTTAAACCAGTTCTTCTCTATTTCCTTCTTAAATCCGCGTTGCTCTTAGCCCATTCAGCTCATTCATGCCAGCCGCTTGTTGTATAGTTACGAAAAACCGGATATGGTAATGTACTTTATAAAACACCTATACATATGTATAGTTTTTTCCTCTGTAGTCATGAGAGACACTGAAATGCTTTCATATTCTTCATGCTAGTCCTTGCTATAAACAATTGGATACTATATTTTTAGATTTCAAAGTATGTCCTTCTTTTCATCATGTCGTCAGGACTCTCAGAGATCTTGTGATTAGTTAAACTGATCCTGTATCCGATGATGGTCAGTTAAACTGAAACAAGAGACGGTGAGTATAACTGAAACAAGTGACAGTGAGTTAAACTGAAACAGGAGACGGTTAAACTGAATTAGATGACAGAGTTAAGCTGAAATAGGTGACGGTGAGTTTAACTGAAACAGGTGACAGTGAGTTCAGCTGAAACAGGTGACGATGATTTAAATTGAAACAGGTGACAGTGAGTTAAGCTGAAACAGGAGACGGTCAAACTGAAACAGGTGACAGTGAGTTAAACTGAAATACGTGACGGTGAGTTTAACTGAAACAGGTAACGGTGAGTATAATTGAAACAGATGACGATGAGTATAACTGAAACAGGTGACGTGAGTTAAACTGAAACAGGTGACGGTAAATTAAACTGAAACAGGTGACGTGTAGTTCAGCTGAAACAGGTGACGTGTAGTTCAGCTGAAACAGGTGACAGTGAGTAAAACTGAAACAGGAAACATTCAAAGTGAAACAGGCGTTCACATTATATAGGAATATGATGTGACCGTAAGATCTGTACCCAAAGTTGGGATTATACAATCTCACCTTACATATATTACACACTTTCAGTGGAGAACGTCAGATCAAGATTATTGGCTTTGAGTTCCTATAAAAACGAGGCTAACAGACCTTCAGGTTCGTATCACACGTATCGACTTTTCGCCGTGCGCCGTCCACGGCACGACGTCGTGGTCTCAAATAACCATAAGCGTCTATGGACACTTTCGCACGTGATCGTGGTCGTGACTTGTAAAAGTGTCCATAGGCTCCGATGGTTATTTGAGGACACGACGTCGTTTCGTGGACGGCGCACGGCAAAAAGTCGATACGTGTGAAACGAGCCTCAACAGTTGTTTTGGTGACATGATAATGACATCTTTCGAATCTCACTAAGGACAGAGACGCACATAAGCGTAGATGCGAATTACAGACGTAGCCCATTTTAACCCAAATATCACGTACCTCTTCATGGGAGTGACTACAATGACTAAAGCAGTTTCTCAACCCTAAGGTTCCGCAAAAAAGGTTCCTAAGGGTTCCGCGAGAACAAGTGAGATAAGCTAATGCACTTTTGACTTTTTACTTAATTTCATATACGTAATATAATTAAACACGCACGACAAATTCTTGGTTATTGTAATAATGTAATATAGACATCCTCCTATCTAACCTATTATTACGATGAAAATAAAATGAGAAAAATATGGTGTGTATATATATATATATATATATATTTTTTTTTTTTTTTTTTTTTTTTTTTTTTTCAGGTGCTCCTTGAGACATGCAATTCATTTCAAAGGTTACGCAAGGGTAACAAGGTTGAGCAACGCTGGACCAAAGTGAACACGTATGCATATGAGGAGATTGAGTTGAGGAAAGGTTGGGAAACACGAAAGATAAAGATTGATTATAAATGTGGGGATAACCCCCAGGAGTTTAAATTCTGCCGCTGGTGCTCCGTGGGGTGCCATGACAATTCTCGTAACTGATAAGGCATGTGAATTAATATTTCATAAGCTCATCCTCAGAGATGTGTCCCATTACGTAAATTGCTTCGAGTATCAATAGTCTTTATTGGGCTTCTTCTTCTTCTTCTTCTTTTTCGTCTTCTTTGTCTTCTTTTTCTTCTTACTCTTCGTGTTCTTCTTTTCTTCTTCTTTGTCTTTTTCTTCTTTTTCGTCTTCTTTTTTTTCTTCTTTTTCTTCTTACTCTTCTTCGTGTTCTTCTTTTCTTCTTTTTCGTCTTCTTCTTTTTCGTCTTCTTACTCTTCTTCTTCCTCTTTTTCTTCTTCGTCGTCTTCTGTTGGTCATATTTGTAGTACGAGTATATCAAAGACGCCCTGTTCACATTAGCGATTTGAATCGCACAGAAATCGCGGCGGTGCCAAATAATCAAGGAAAAACTGCGCTTTTGTGTGTGACCGTCTTCACTGACTTACATTGCAATTGAATTGCCGCGGTTTAAACCGCTAGTGTGAACAGAACCTAAGACCTCTGGAGAGGTCATTTGATCAAACCGTATGTTCTCGATTGTATTTATGTAATTGTACCTAATTGTAATGTATATGATTGAACCTATACTCGTAGGGTATCGTCTTCATAACTCCATTTATCTATCTTTGCAATAAAAATTGTCTTCCTGAACTGAATCTTATACGAATTTGTTCCGGAAATTGATGAATCTTTGTGGAAAACAATGTCTCCTAACATCATTCAAACAATGTGCCTTCTTTAATTTTGTTTACTTGTTTACATTTTGTTAATCTGTTTTGTTTCATTTGATTGTTTATTTTTGTTATATTCTTTTGATGTTCTGTCATCATCCCGTATTTAAATGCCATTTTTCATACAGTGTGCGTGTGTATGTGTGTATGCCCGTGTGTGTGTGTGTGTGTGTACGCAGTTATATTTCCCTAAGTGTGTTTACTTAACTGCAATATGCAGGAAAGGAACCACACTCACGATGTCCTGTTTGCATTTCCAGGAAGGAAACTGCTTTAAACTCGTTTATGCCTTTTATAGGACCCTCTAATAAATAAATAAATAAATAAATAAATAAGTAAATAGAATAATAGAAAAATGGTTTTTGATATACTTCAGGCATGTGGCCCACACCCCCATTATATCAAGACTTTTCCGTCACACACACACACAAAAAAAAAAAAAAAAAATAATAATAATAATAATAATAATAATAGTAATAATAATAATAAAATAAATTAATAAAAAGAGAGAGAGAGTGAGAGACGAGACGAGACAATTGATCCATTCCTTTCATCGATGTGACTACTGTAATCCTGTTATTTCTCTTCCTTTAATGATGGTAGGCCCAATATTTCTGTTCTTTCCTCTTTGGTTTCTTTTCTGGGCTGGGTATAGATTTGGTTGCTACTCTTTGCATTTTCTCAGTCTTCGTTATATTCTTTATTTTGTGCTGGACATCACCGCTGGATAATCGAATATGGAGCTTAATAGATTTATTTTATTTTATTATTATTATTATTATTATTATTTATTTCATTAATTTTTATTTTATTTATTTTATTATTATTATTATCATTATCATTATTATTTATTTATTTATTTATTTTTTCTTTAATTTCGTTCTTATCCATGAAGTGAAGAGCGTCTCTTGTGTCAGCCAACAGTCTATTTCTTGTCCACAATCTTACTGTTTTTGTCAGTGATAAACCACCCATGACTAATATTCCCAGCTCCTTTTCTTTTATTTTTGTAATTGTTTAATTTCTCATTGAATAGATTATTGACGGCCTCTTTAAACTTTCACCCATTTCCATTACTTTGCATTTTTATCGTTAAGAGTGATTTCTACATTTAGCTTTTGATACCTGTAATATCTTC
Organism: Oratosquilla oratoria; assembly: GCF_046742065.1. Lineage (NCBI taxonomy): Eukaryota > Metazoa > Arthropoda > Malacostraca > Stomatopoda > Squillidae > Oratosquilla > Oratosquilla oratoria. Next base: position 59,133,597 of record NC_134801.1, read on the forward strand.
GTCTTTTAGTCCCTCGTCATGGCCTTTGCTTCGTCTACGTACACGTTAGTATAGCTTGTTCATTCTACCATGCCATTTATGTAAATCAAGAACATTATGGGTGCCGGTACTGATCCTTGAGGGACTCCGCAAGTCACGCCCCTCCTTACTGACATTCTTTACTACTGTTCTCATGTATTGGTTTCTTAGGAAGTTCATAATTTCCCGTAAGCCCTAATTTCCATATTAATTGTTTTTGAGATATTTTATCAAAGACCCTCTTTGTCTAAACGCAATCCACCGAACTATTTCTTAAGGTAAATCATTCACTCTTGAATAAAAGCTTAACAGGTTAATACACTTGATTTCCCATTTCTGAAACTGGTTAGACTGGCTGTCCAAATGTTCGTAGTTAGAAAGCATTAAACCAACCTATCTTTCAAAATCCTTTCACAATTCAACTATCATGTTAGTCAGAGACGGTAGTCAGAGGTTTCTTATTTCTTTGTCCTTTTTGATATAGTACTACGTTAACCTTCTTCCAGTCTCGAGGCACTATCCCTTCTAATGACCACAAAATCACCCCTGAACACTTCGCCATCCTTGCTGACTTAACATATCCATAACTAACTCTTTACCATCATCTTGTATCAATGGACTCTGTCGGTCAATATCGACCACGGTTGTTGCAGTCACCCATGTTGCAGAACCCAACCTTCCACGTCACTGACGGACCTAAAGGAACAGCAAGGCTGTTACAGTTTGGCGCCATCGCCGTCGCATGAGTTACCAGATCGATGTTGTTCTTATATACGAGCGAACAGGGCCCCGAGAAAGGGAGGGGCAGGGGGAGGGGGCAATGCCCCGGGGCGGCACGTTTTTGTGGGGGGAGCGGCACTTTGGCGAAAAGAAGGGAAAGAAAATTCCCCCCTAATGTACTTTTAATGCTTGATTTATTTATCATGAGTTGTGTGCATGAATGATGTGTGTATAAACGTTGTTTTGTGGATGAATGTTACATGTGAATCGTGCTAGTGACCATCAGACGTGGAAGGTGGTGGTAGTGGTGGTGTGTGTGGGGGGGGTGCACTTACCCATGTCGGGGCTCTGCCAGCGAACTGCCTACTTCGGAACTACAACTCCTGGTTCTCCTTCGAAGTTTACACCTGAAGCCTTCTTTCCCATAGATAGTTGTGACCACAAGGCAGCGGACCATGTGACAGGTTGTACACGGTTACACGGTACTATTATTAGGGATATCCCTGACCTGAACTACATAATCATATCATATATTCATAAAGCGCCCTACAACCAGTTTCCATCCTCAGGCTCGGCCAACCGCGAGTTTACAAAATCCATTCGTGTGTCATCCAAATCTCCACAGTCTTTACGTCTCTATCCTTCTGTTGGATGTTGTTTCATGTTGGCATTCCTGGCAATGGTAATACTTCAACTTCACTACCAGTAATAGTCTATTAGTCCTTTAATCAGTAGTACTAAACACATGACAAAGACGCAGGGGTAAAATTCCAGAAACATGCAAGCACGGATATTTAGCATGAAACATGCGTTGTCCAATAGATCCTAACCTAATATAACTTTACCTAGCCTAGCCTAACCTTACTTTACCTAGCCTAGCCTGACCATTCCACAGAAAGAATAGGTATTAAAAAAAAAAAAAAAAAAAAAAAACGTCAAAAAGGGTTTGCGTGCTAATGGAACAGAACCGAGGCTAGGAACAACATCCGACAAATCACCTAAAAGCAATCAAGCGTATGAGGCGTTCAGAAACAAAGGGGCATCCCCGCCGCTTTTACTGGTTTCGAGTTAAGCAAGGATATATGTGTGTGTGTGTATATATATATATATATATATATATATATATATATATATATATATATATATATATATATGCGTAAGTAACCACTAGTGGTTAATTTGTGAACACACGTTTTTATTGCATATATATATATATATATATATATATACATATATATATATATATATATATATATATATAACACAAGAAACCCGCAATCGGAGAAATTAAACTTCGAATGAAAGAAGATTCTATATTTCGGTTACCATCTTTCCTGAAGAGGGCTACAGTTGGTAGCCGAAATATAGAATCTTCTTTCATTCGAAGTTTATTTTCTCCGACTATGGGTTTCTTGTGTGTTACAAACGTGCTACTACATTTCTGTTTGCTTATATATATATATATATATATATATATATATATATATATATATAGAGAGAGAGAGAGAGAGAGAGAGAGAGAGAGCCTTGCGCCTTTGACGATCAGTGCTAAACTTAAAGCCAATAAAAATGGCGGTGATGCCCCTCTGTTTCCTAACCACGGTAGGCCTCACATCATCACAACGGACGTTTGGTAACAGCATAATGGAGCCCAAGAACAGGACATTTCCGCTTCACACATGGCTACCTCATGACAGGAAACGATCCTCCCACCTTCCAATGTAAAGCTCCCCTCACAATACCACACATACCACGAAAATATCCGATTTCCACAACGCAGCGCCACAGCCACCAAATTTTGTCATCTACCCTGGAGGAGTGTGCCGATTAATCGGCAAGAATCGGTGAGTCTGCATCGGCGAAAATCGTTTCTTCTTCCTCTTCTTCTTTTTGAGAATCGGCATCGTCTTTGGCAAAATAATGCCGATGCCGAATGAAAGAAAAAAATGTCGATTCACTAAAAAAAGTGCCGATTCTTGCCGATGCTGTTGCCGATTCACCAAAAAGGTGCCGATTCTTGCCGATGCCGATTATCGGCACGTCCCTACTACCCGGTCAAACAACAGTGACACAACATCAAAATCTTTGGTGAAAGAAGGACAGATGTCACTATGATATCTCCAACTCCTATAAAACAGGAGGACTCTTAATATGTCCAACACAAGAAATATAAGAGAACGTACATAAGGATAGAAGCGTTGGAACACTACAGTCTACAATAGTGTTTCTCAACGTGGGGCGTACGTCCCACAAGTGGGCAATTCGGTTTTTCAGGTAGGCAACATGACTTTTGAGGGGGGGCAATCGAGGGCAAGTGAGGAAGTCTGGGCAATTTTTTTTTTTTTTTTTTCCAACTTTTGTCTTTTATTTTTCATTGATGCCTTGTTCTTTTGGAGTGGTTTTAAACCAGGGTTTTTGTGCTTTTTCAGGTGAAGGTGAGTTTATATTTTAAATGGTAAGAATTGTATATCACCACATGGAGAGACATCACTGATTTTAAAGGTGATTAGGTGGGGCATAATGACCAAAGAAAAAAGGTTGAGAACCACTGGTCTACAACAACCACTTTCTCAGAGAAGGACAAGACGGTGACTCCTTACGAAGTACCTCTTAAAGAAGATGAATGTGGTTTCCTCTCAATACGAACTCGCTTGCCGTCACTTGGCCTCGGATCGACTGTACTCCTGACTTCTCGCGTAAATAGAAACACTGTAAAAGCAAGGTTTACACGCTACGATAAATTGTAGCGATTTATTGTAATGAAAAAGTTGTTACAATTTGTAATTACCGGTACGTGTAAACAGGAGATTGTAGCGATTTATCGCTACGATATCCTGGCATTACAATAAATTGCTACAATTTATCGTAGCGTGTGAACCTTGCTTAACGGTGGTATTCTAAAAAAAAAAAAAAAAAAAAAAAAAAAAAAAAAAAAATCCATTCCAAGGATTTATATAAGGAAAGAATTTTTTTTTTTTTAAGAATACCACCATAATATTCTTACGGTGGTATTCTTAAGGAAAAATCTTTCCCTTTCAAGGATTTATATAAGATTTATATAAGGAAAGATTTTTTTTTAAAAACATTACCGTTAGTCTCCCAAACACACAGGCGACACAGAGTAAAGACGGACTTCTGTTACTGGACAGAAATACAGTTTGAACTTCTCTCTCACTCAGCATTTCAAGTGAGAGAGAAGCTCAAACTGTATTTCAGTTCAGCAACAGGAAGTCTGCGTTTGATCTGTGCTGCTTCGCCTGTGCCGCCTGCGTCGCCAGTGTCGCATGTGTCACCTGCGTTTCAGCCTGTGCCTGGGCTAAAGCCGGTGTCACACTCTCCGGCGACGCCGTTGCGGCTCCTTGTTGACGACAGCAAACTCTCTCTTATTATGAGTCATCAGACTCGAAAGGTGTCTTCAAATAAGGTTCTGACGCCATGTGATTTTATTAAGATAATAGAACTTATAAACATCATCCAGCCGCATCCGGCGCTGCCGCATAATGTGACACCGAATTAAGCCGCTAAGTCAGTGAGCGTCCATGAAAATAATTATTAAGTTATATTCAGACTTATTCCTGCGGTTTGGGGTTGTATATCAACGTTAGATTTTGACAAATTGTGACGAAATTTGCACGTGCAGTATGAATATTGGACATTCAAGCTTGAGCCAAATATATTATGTACAATATGTGATGAATATACTTATGAACGGATATATATGATTGTGTGTGTGTGTGCGTATGTATGTGTGTGTGTGTGTATGTATGTGTGAGTGTGAGCATAGCATACATCACTAGTGTACACCGATAATACATTATCAACTCTTAAAGCTGTCAAGACCGGGATTGAACTCGGACTACGAAACCGTTCTCTCTGTTATCACTACTCAACCAAAGAGTTCGAACTTCATAAGATACTTATATGCAGGAATTCAATGCCGATCGAGATTACGATCTGAACATTCGTCTTGTATCCAAGAAGGCAAGAAATAAGCATGGATTTTTTTTACCGATAGAGTAGTTAATGAATGGAATAAACTTAGGAGCCACGTACTGAGCGCTGAGACAAGTGGCTGTTTGAAAAGATGATGATATAACTATGGATAGGGATACAAGTGGTAAGGGACATGGAACTGCCTAGTGTAGGCCTTATGGTCTCTTGTAGTCTCCTCCTTTCTTATGTTCATATGTTCAATGCTCAATCCCACCAACAGACGTAGGAAGATATGAACATTACTTTTATTTGCTAATGTACCTGTACAGTGTCCGGGATCGAACTCGGGCTAAAGAATGATCAAACCAGTCCCTTACCAGTGTACAAGCAAAGGATTAAAAGAATTGGAACCTATATATGTATGTATATGTGTGTATGTACAGTAAGATTGTATGTATGTATGTATGTATTCGTTATATGTAACTATATGCATATGCGTATGCGTATATATATGTACAGTAAGAATGTATGATTGTATGTATGTGTGTGTATGTACATGTATGTTTTTGTTATAACTATGCATATACGTATGTATATATGTATATGTAAACGTATGTATACATGTACATATGTAGACACGTTTATTTATGTTGTTTACATTTACACGCGTTTGTAATGTATGTGTGTGTGTATGTATATATGTATGTACAGTAAGATTGTATGTATATTCGTATGTATACACGTATGTATGTGTGTATGTACATATATGTATTTGTTATATGTAACTATATACATATGCGTATGCATATATGTATATGTAAACGTATGTATACTTGTACATATGTTGACACATTTACGTATGTATGTGTGTGTATGTATATATGTATAAAGATATCTACGTGTATACACGCACATTTGAATCTCCGAATGCAGCAGTAGCTTATAGAACAAGGCCACTCGCCTGAAAATTCAGATAATGTTATCCCACAATATATCAGTGGATGTGGTGGGAATGATGAAAGGCGGCAGCCATAAGACCGAAAACAAATAGAAATTGTTTTGAAGTTTCGTCCTTAGCATTCATCACGCGTTTTTTCCGACGCTGCGCTGGAAGTATAGTATGCACACACGCCACGCTCGTTCATCTTCCTTTTACACAACACACACACACATACACACACACACACACACACACACACACACACACACACACACACACACACACACACACACACACACACTACGTACGCAGAGTACGCACACACACACACACACACACACACACACACACACACACACACACACACACACACACACACACACACACACACACACACACACACACACACACACACACACACACACACACACACACACACACACACACACACACACACTACGTACGCAGAGTACATACTTAAAGGATATACGTAGAATACACACGCACACAAACACACAGATACTCGTACAAAACAGACATAACACACACAGAATATATACACAAAACACACACACATAAAAGACACAGCACACAAACAATATCACAAATAATGCAAAAACACAATACACACGCACAATACACACACACACACACACACACACACACACACACACACACATGTGCGTGCCCGCACACATACACACGTTTATGTATATATGCATATATATATATATATATATGATATATATGATAATATATATATATATATATATAATATACATTTATCAACCACAATTCACTTCAACTCTAAGCCATCAACATCGAGAACCTCGAGGAGGGATACATGCAGAAATTGAAACGTGGTACAGCTAAGGACTCGAACCTCCGCTTGCACGTGGCAAGTGATAGTGACTTAACTGATTCAATTTACGCATGTATACCTCCTCGAGGTTCTTGATGTTGTTGGCTTAGAATTAAAGAGAATGGGGGTTGATAAATGTAAATCTGTTCACTGGGACCCATTTAGTGTTGTACAAATGCTTTCCCGCAATGTATACTTACCGATTGTACTATCATGGCGGAGATGAGTTGAACGCAAAGTTTTGTGTACGTGTGTGTAACTCGAGCATACAACTATATAAGAAAAAGCTGCGCTCAACGTGTATATCTCTTGATAGCGCAATCGGTTAAGTCACTATCACTTGTCACGTGCTAGCGGAAGTTTGAGCCCTTAACTGTACCACGTTTCAATATCTGCATGTATGCCTCCTCGAATTTCTCGATGTTGATGGCTTAGAATTATTATTAATTGTGGTAGATAAATGTAAATCTGTTCACTGAGACCCATTCAGTGTTGTACACATATATATATATATAATATATATATATATAATATATGTGTGTGTGTATATATGTGTGTGTGTGTGTGTGTGTACACACATGTGTAAAGATGTCTTTATATTTATATGTATATATGTGTGCGTATACACACTCATATGTATATATATATTATATATATATATATATATATTATATATGTATATATATATAATATATATATGTATATGCATGTGTAAATGTGTATGTATGAGTATGTATGAATGTGTATATATTTATATATATGCATATATATATGTACATTTATATATATATGTGTGTGTAGTTGTAAGTCTAAAAGGAGAGACGCTGGACGAAGTGGATAGCTTTAGGTATTTGAGGTATATGGCAGGAAAGTGAGGAGTGAAGGTAGAGGTAATTTGTAGGTTGAGGAAAGCGAGTAAATACCTTGGTGGATTGAAGATTGTTATGAGAAAGACAACTGGGAATGGATGCAAAGAGGAGATTGTATGGAGGGGTGATTGTGCCGATGACTTTGGAACAGATATTTGAAATTGAAGAGAAACAGAGAGGAAAAGTTTAGATGTGTTTGAAATGAAGTTTCTGAGAAGTATGGTTGGGGCTACTGGGCTGGATAGAGTGAGAAACGAGGAGGTGAGGAAGAGAGTGGGAGATGGCAAATAGAGTTGATGAATGATTATTGGGATGGTTTGGACACGTGGAATGAATGAATAATAAAAGATTGGTAAAAGATGTGTGGAAGGTGGAGGTGGAGGGAGTGGACTTGAGGGGACGACCGAGGATGAGATGGATGGATGCGGTGAAGGGGGCGCTGAGCAAGAGGGAAATGCCTGTTGAGTAAGGAAGGGAGAAGGCAGGAGATAGGGATGAGTGGAGAGTGACTGTGTATGGATGATACTGTTGTGCAAGGAGGGGGAGATGGGGGTAGGGGGTGTTTATGTGTGAATGATATTTTGACACAGCCGGAAGGGATTTCTCCCCGTCTTCTCTTTTTCTGCATGAGGGGACTGAGAGGGGAGCGTCGCCGGTTAAATGAAGCGGCCTTGCTGTGGATGCACTGTGCCTTGCTGCATTGCGTTTGACCCAGGTCAGTTGGTGGATGCAGGGATGACCCGTCATCCATGAGGAGCTAAGATGGAAGGGGTGGAGGGAATGGTGGAAGGGAGTGAAATGGGTGGAAATAAGCATTGCCTCTGACTTGGCTACCTCCCTTGTAAGGGGGAAAAGCTCTCGCTATATAAATATATGTACATATATGTGTGCGTGCATATATATACATACATAGTAATAGTATATACGGGCAGATTTTGTCTTATACATACTTCATTGAAAGTGATGGCTAATTGTGCATTTAAAAAGATAATAAATGCACAATTAGCCAACACTTTCCATAAAGTATACATTTACACTATTTATATATTTATATATATATATATATATATATATATATATATATATATATATATATATATATATACAGTATATGTGTGTGTGTTTATATAATATACATGCTTGCATGCATGTGTGTGAATGCACACACCTAGTTTCAACTCGCCAACTGCTACACAGCGACCCAGGGTCATAAAGTGCCCAACAAAGAGAGGTACATCTAGCGGCCCCCGTTTGGCGTGCGTGCAAAACACCATTTAGTCTCGGCAGTGTGGAGGGACCAGCATGCGTGTATAGTGGGTACATGGATATACGTACATATATGTATGTACGTGTCCATGTATACACCTATGTCTGTCTGTATGTTATGTATGTATGTGTGTATGTATGTATATATATGCCTGTTTGTTATGTATGCACGTGTATATGTTTGTATGTATGTTTGTATATATGTATGCATGAACGTGTGTATGTTTGTATATATGTATGTATGCGTGTATGTATGTATGTATGCATGAACGAGTGTATGTGTGTGTATATGTTGGTACGTAGTGACAGGTTGACATTGGTTAAAAGAAGAAATAGAGGAACCACAAACATATTCCTTCCACATTAGTTTGGCAATAATCATTATTTCAAAACTAGTCATGAATAAACTCTGATGCATGCATGCATGCATGCATGTGTGTATGTATGCATAAGTTTGTTTGTATGCATAAATTTGTATGCATGCATAAATTTGTGTGCATGCATAAATTTGTATGTATGCATAATTTTGTATGTGCATGAATTTGTATGTATGCATAACTTTCTCTGCATAAGTTTGTATATATGCATAAATTTGCATGTATACGTAAATATGTATGCATGCATAAATTTGTATGCATGGTTTTGTATGTATACATAAGCTGGTATGCATGTATGTACGAGTATGTATGCATTTATGTTTGTATGTAGCTATGCATATATGTGTGTAAGTATATACAGGTATGTATGCATGCATTAGTATGTACGAGTATGTTCACATATATATGTAGTTATGTACATATATCTAGAAGCGAAAGGAAATAAGCCTGTGTAATAGCGTATACTGTAAATGAATCTTTATATGCATCTACCCAACTTTTTATGTTTACCTGTGTTTATCTTCCTATCTATCTATCCATCTGTCTACCTTCCTATCGATATATATATATATATATATATATATATATATATATATATATATATATATATATATATATATATATATATGTATATCTGTAGCTCTACCTCTTTATCTGTCTCTCTATATCTATCCATATCTGTCTAGTTATATCTATCTAAATACATTTATACATCTGTAGATTTGTGCATATGGACAGCTAGACATCAAGACAGCAAGTCATCGGGGCCCAATTATCCATGTGGTAGGGTATAGGGTACATAATCATAGAAAGTCGATACCTTAAAGATCGCAATGACACCCTACATCAGCGTTCCTCAACCCTTTTACCCTTGGGTAACCTTTGAAATGAATTGCATGTCTCAAGGAACCCCTGCGGGGAAAAAAAAAAAAAAATCCATATCTTTCTCATTTTATTTTCATCGTAATAATAGGTTAAATAGGATGTTGTCTATATTGCATTATTACAATTTAATTATATTACGTATATGGAATTAAACGAAAAACCAAAAGTGCATTAGTTTATCTCACTTGTTCTCGCGGAACCCTTAGGGACATTTTGCGGAACTTTAGGGTTCCGGGGAGCCCTGGTTGAGAAACGATGCCCTACAGACTAGAGTCACGGCGTCATACCTCTATGCTCAGAAACAGGTCTTCTTATGGAGTAATCCTGAGTCATATTTATAACTTTTACTCTCTGATCATAAATCTCCTCTGGGATCCAATGGCTGGTATCTGCTTGTGATGGTCTGAAAGATGGACATCGGAGAGTGTCTTCTCCTTGCTAATCCTATTTTCAGACCCCCCACCCCGTCACCTTGATGTGGAGGTGCAGCCTCGAAGGGTTGTCATTCGGTCCCCGGAATGGGCTTAAGGTGTTTCTGTTAATTTCAGTCCTGTTCCATCCAGATTTTCACATCAAAGGCAATAGTACAACTCTTCTTGGAGATTTGTAGAAGAACGAAAGGATCGTTGCCAGACACTACGGGGTTGTGGGCTTTCATTCCTTGAAATTCCAGGCAACTTTAATCATTATCTTTTATTATTGAAACTGTATCACTCTTAAGACATCAACTTTTCTGTTTTCATGTTTCTGTCGTGGAATATAAGAATGCCGTCACTATATCCCCATACATGTCATAAAACGTAACCAAGTATCGTTTTACACGTGTCAACTTTTCGCCGTGCGCCGTTCACGGCACGACGTCGTGCTCTCAAATAAACATGGGTGGTCGTGACGTATGAAAGCGTCCGTAGACATCCATGGTTATTGGTTTGAGAGGACGACGTCGTGTCGTGGACGGCGCACGGCGAAAAGTCGATACGTGTGAAACTAGCCTAAAAAGGCTAGAGTGACGGGACTTGGGATTCCCATTCTGTATTTATCTCCAGTGAAGTTCAAGGAATCAAGCGATTTGACTTGGCCATCTTTTACAAGGTTGAAAATGTTTATATATGAAATGTGAATTTACATATATGTGTGTTCTTGTGTGTATGCTTAGTCTGTGTTTATGCATGGTAGGAAAGTTGCTAAGTAGGCTGATATATATGAATATACGAGTATATGTATGTACGTGCCATCTTGTACAATGTGGAAAAGGCCTTCATATATATATACTGTATATACACACATGTGCGAGCTTGTGTGTGTGTGTTTATCCAAAACATAAAACTTTTTAACCAAGTAGGTTGATAGGTCGATATAGGTGTATGAATACATGCATGAATGTGTACGTATGTACGTGCACAGGTGTACATGCATTATGTATGTACGCAAGTATACACACGTGCTCATGAATAAAGAGTTGGTCGCGGGCCTTATATAGTATTAGGCCCAGGGTCACCCTCGTGACGTCACACATCGTCAGGCCTCCAATGCGTCCTGATGACTATTGCAGGGACGGTCGGAACGTCGTCGCCGCCGCTGTCGACGAGTGGTCCGTACCGCCGGGTCTAAATGATTTACCGCACGCGCACACGAAGAAGCACGATGAGCGAGCGCGTGTACGTGTTTGCGCAAGCAGGGCTCTCTCCCTCTGTCTGTAAGCAAGGTAATAGATTTCCTTGTGCCCTGAACTGCTGAAGACTACACGAAGTCACAAAGGAACACAAAGTAACACAAAGTAACCCAAAGGAAGAACAAACAACAGCAGGCCTACTGTCCCTAACGAGGCTGTTTTTGTTTACTATACTAAGCTACAATTAAGAAAACAGGGCAACTAAGAGATAGAAGATGAACTAACACTACTGCTACCACTATCCTATCCAATTACCTTCCTAGTGTTCGTCTTTAGCTTTGTTGATAGGATAGAATGGTCTCCCAGAACTAGCTAGATTATGTTTGAGGTTTGTATAACCGGATAGATCCTGTTTAGGGCCCTTAGAATTAGTTACGTCCTTCAGACGGGGCCCCCCAGAAGAAGGTACATCCTGTTTGGGGCCCCCAAAGCTAGTTAGATCCTTCTTCGGCCCCCAGAGCCCAGCACGCTCGTGTATTTAATCAAACGTGAACAGGTTCCCATAAATCATAACGTAAACAGAACAAGACAAACGATCGAAAAAAAAAAACAAATCAACGAATTTCACTTATTTTCATTCTGAACATTATCTTGTGGGGAAAATTTGAGATTTTACTTGAAGAAACGCCTTGGAAATGTTCTTTTGAAAGCGGGATTTTTTTCTGAGCGCAAACGAAAGAATATGAAACGAAGTGCAAACAATAAGAAACCGGACAAGGCGGTCCCTGAGAACGATAGTAGATAACGCACAGAAGCCATTACTGGGCTCCTTGGTAGACCGAGAGATACATGGTAATGATGATGGCGGTGGTGATGATGAAGTTGAATGTCTTCTTGGTGATGAAAATGATAACGACGAAGACTACAACTACGACAAAAAAGCTACGACGATGACTGCAATTACGACAAGAACTACGACGACAACAAATACGACAGAAACTACGACTACAACTGCAATGGAAACTACTACTATGGCTAAAACTACGACGAATACGAATACATTTGCGAAGGCTACAACTACGACGAATACGACTTCAACTACGACGACGACGACAACTACAACTACGATGACTACAACTGCGACGACAACTACAACTACGACGATAAATACAATTACGACTACAACTACGACGACTACAACTGTGACGACTACAACTGCGACAACTATAATTACGACGACTACAACTACGCACGAGGATGGTAAATACTACTACCACTGCTGCTACTACTACTACCACTGCTGCTACTACTACTACCACTGCTGCTACTACTACTACCACTGCTGCTGCTACTACTACTACTACCACTACTACTACTACTGCTGCTGCTGCTGCTATGACTACTACTGCTGCTGCTGCAACTACTGCTACTACGGCTACTACTACTACTACTACTACTACCACCACTACTACGACTACCAATACTACGACGACGACTACAACTACGACACGACGATGGCAAATAAAACTACTGGTGGTGCTGCTGCTACTACTACTACTACTACTACTACTACTACTACTACTACTACTACTACTATTACTGCTTGTACTACGACTGTTACCACTAATACAACTATTACTACGTCTACAACTACTACGAATATCACAACTACTGTTTTAGTACTACTATCACGACCTCCATGACTACGACCAGTACTATTATGCACGACTCCTATTACTACCAAATTTCCACAGTCGCCGCCGCTGTGACTGTATATCCCAGCTCAGAAGGTGGTACCTCTCGTGCGTGCGTGCGTGCGTGCGTGCTTCTCACTCAAGGAAACGAACAAGAGGGTTCCCCACCATGTGCAAGGTCGGGGCGGGGGTGGGTGGGGCCGAGGGGTTATGCGCGTCAGGGTGGAGTTTTGCCGAGGCGGCCCGGGGAACAGGAGGGCTGGTGTCGATGTCGCGTAGAGGGAGAGAAGAGTGGACCTGAAGAGCGTTTTTCAAGAGAGGTCTGAGGATATGAGTAGCAGGTGGGGTGGAGGGGGGAAGGAAGGGAGGGAGGTAAGGGGGAGGAAGGAGGGAGGTGAGGGGGAGGAAGGAGGGAGGAAACAGAGCTTATGGTCCTCCGCGAAGGGTCCGTTGCGTCTAGAGAGGTCCGCGCTTTCGGTTTTCGACAACTGTAATCCTTATCTGCTACCTGTCCTCAACGAGCTATTGAATTCATCACTCCGTACACTTCACCCCACTCGTTCTCCTCCTCCTCCTCTTCCTCCTCCTCCTCCTCCTACTCTTCCTCCTCTTCCTACTCTTCCTCCTCTTCCTCCTCTTTCTCAGCCTCCTCGTTTAAATTCTCTACCTCTTTCTCCATCTCATTTTACACCACCTCCCCCTCCTCCTCCTCTTCCTCCTCTTCCTCCTCAGCCTCCTTGTTTAAATTCTCTACCTCCTTCTCCGTCTCATTCTAAACCACCTCTACTTCCTCTTCTTCCTCTTCCTCCTCTTCCTCTTTCCATATCCCTTTCTCAACCATCTCCCACTCTTCCTCCTCTTCCTCCTCCTCTTCCTCCTCAGCCTTCTTGTTTAAATTCTCTACCTCCTTCTCCATCTCATTCTAAACCACCTCTTCTTCCTCTTCCTCCTCTTCCTCCTTCCATATCCCTTTCTCAACCTTCTCCCACTCTTCCTCCTCTTCCTCCTCTTCCTCCTCTTCTTCCTCCTCAGCCTCCTCGTTTAAATGCTCTACCTCTTTCTCCATCTTGTTCTACACCACCTCTTCCTCCTCTTCCTCCTTCCATATCCCTTTCTCAGCCTTCTCCCACTCTTCCTCTTCCTCTTCCTCAGCCTCCTCGTTTAAATTCTCTACCTCTTTCTCCATCTCATTCTACATCACCTCTTCCTCCTCCTCCTCTTCCTCCTCTTCCTCCTTCCATATCCCTTTCTCAACCTTCTTCCACTCTTCCTCTTCCTCTTCCTCAGCCTCCTCGTTTAAATTCTCTACCTCTTTCTCCATCTCATTCTACATCACCTCTTCCTCCTCCTCCTCTTCCTCCTCTTCCTCCTTCCATATCCCTTTCTCAACCTTCTTACACTCTTCCTCTTCCTCTTCCTCCTCAGCCTCCTCGTTTTAAATTCTCTACCTCTTTCTCCATCTCATTCTACATCACCTCTTCCTCCTCTTCCTCCTCTTCTTCCTCTTCCTCCTTCCATATCCCTTTCTCAACCTTCTTCCACTCTTCCTCCTCCTCCTTCCTCCTAAGCCTCCTTGTTTAAATTCTCTACCTTCTCCATCTCGTTCTAAACCACCTCTTCTTCCTCTTCCTCCTTCCATATCCCTTTCTCAACCTTCTTCCACTCTTCCTCCTCCTCTTCCTCCTCAGCCTCCTCGTTTAAATTCTCTACCTCTTTCTCCATCTCATTCTACACCACCTCTTCCTCCTCTTCCTCCTTCCATATCCCTTTCACAGCCTTCTCCCACTCTTCCTCCTATTCCTCGTACGCTTTTTCTTCCATTTTCTTCTCCTGGTCCTCTTCTTATTCCATTTCCTCTTCCTCCTCCTCCTCCTCCTCCAGTTCTTCTAACACTTCCTCTCCCCCTTCCTCCTACATGTCCTGGAACCTTCCTCCTACATTTCCTCTTCCCTTTCCTCCTCCGCCTCCTCCTCCTCCTCCTCCTCCTCCCTTCTATTTCTCCGTCCTATTTTTCTCTTGTTTTTCTTCCATTTTTCCTACTTTTTTCTCCTCTTCCTCCTCCCCTTCCTCCTCCTATTCCTGCAAATGCTCCTCCTCCACTTTCAAATCGTCCTCCTCTTCCTTCACCTACTCCTCTTCCTCATTCTCACCTCTTAATCCACATCCTACTCTTCCTCCTCTTTCCACTCTTCCTCCTCTTTCCACTCTTCCTCCTCTTTCCACTCTTCCTCCTCCTTCCACTCTTCCTCCTCTTCCTACTCTTCCTCCTCTTTCCACTCTTCCTTCTCTTTCCACTCTTCCTCCTCTTTCCACTCTTCCTCCTCTTTCCACTCTTCCTCCTCTTTCCACTCTTCCTCCTCTTCCTACTCTTCCTCCTCTTTCCACTCTTCCTCCTCTTTCCACTCTTCCTCCTCTTTCCACTCTTCCTCCTCTTTCCACTCTTCCTCCTCTTCCTACTCTTCCTCCTCTTCCTACTCTTCCTCCTCTTCCTACTCTTCCTCCTCTTTCCACTCTTCCTCCTCTTACCACTCTTCATCCTCTTACCACTCTTCCTCCTCTTCCCACGCTTCCTCCTCTTTCCACTCTTCCTTCTCTTTCCACTCTTCCTCCGCTTTCCACTCTTCCTCCTCTTTCCACTCTTCCTCCTCTTTCCACTCTTCCTCCTCTTCCTACTCTTCCTCCTCTTTCCACTCTTCCTCCTCTTTCCACTCTTCCTCCTCTTTCCACTCTTCCTCCTCTTTCCACTCTTCCTCCTCTTTCCACTCTTCCTCCTCTTTCCACTCTTCCTCCTCTTTCCACTCTTCCTCCTCTTTCCACTCTTCCTCCTCTTTCCACTCTTCCTCCTCTTTCCACTCTTCCTCCTCTTTCCACTCTTCCTCCTCTTTCCACTCTTCCTCCTCTTTCCACTCTTCCTCCTCTTTCCACTCTTCCTCCTCTTTCCACTCTTCCTCCTCTTTCCACTCTTCCTTCTCTTTCCACTCTTCCTCCTCTTTCCACTCTTCCTCCTCTTTCCACTCTTCCTCCTCTTTCCACTCTTCCTCCTCTTTCCACTCTTCCTTCTCTTTCCACTCTTCCTCCTCTTTCCACTCTTCCTCCTCTTTCCACTCTTCCTCCTCTTTCCACTCTTCCTCCTCTTTCCACTCTTTCCACTCTTCCTCCTCTTTCCACTCTTCCTTCTCTTTCCACTCTTCCTCCTCTTTCCACTCTTCCTCCTCTTTCCACTCTTCCTCCTCTTTCCACTCTTCCTTCTCTTCCCACTCTTCCTCCTCTTCCCACTCTTCCTCCTCTTTCCACTCTTCCTCCTCTTTCCACTCTTCCTCCTCTCCCTACTATCCTTACTCTCCAACTTACCCACCTCCTATTTTTCATCCTACTTCGAATCTCCCTATTCTCCTTTTCATCCCTTTCTCTCTTCCCCTTCCTATTTCCCTACCCCTTCCTGTCTCCTTACCCGTCTCTCCCACTGCTCTCCCTACTCCTCTCACCCTACTCCCCTCTCCCAACACCACCTAAACCCCTCTCCCTACGACATCCCTTACCCCTCTCTATAATCCTCTCTCCTTACCCTACCCCTCCTCTCTCTACCCCTCTGGCATTACCTCACTTCTGCATTCACTTCAATGTCCACCTCTTCCATGAGTTCCCCCCTCCCCTTCCCATCTCCATCTCCTTCCCTTTCCCTCTTTCCTTCCCTATTTCCTCCCTGTCCCTTTTTCACTCCCCCACATCCTCCCCTTCCTGCCTCTATCTCCCTCCCATCCCCCTTTCCTTCCCTATTTCCTCCCTATCTCTCCCCCCACCCCCACCCTCCCCGCATCTCCCTCCCTGGCCACAACTTCTTTTATTTCTCGACAGCCTGTGGGGCTCTCTATCCAATCAGATCTTCCCCCCCTCCTCTCCTCTCCTCCCCCTTCCCCCCCCCGGTCCCCCCCCCCCTACCTCCCTCCCTTTCTCCCCCGAGGTGCCCTTGAGGTGAGTAGGGGCACCTAGGAGCTCCCGGAGGCGCTACTTCTCCATCCTTGTTTGCCCCTTGAGGACGAGAACGATTTTTTTTCCTTCTCTCTCTCTCTCTCTCTCTCTCTCTCTCTCTCTTTCTCTCTACTTATCCATCCTTGTTTGCCCCTTGAGGACGAGAACTATTTTTTTTTTTTAATCGGAAGAAACGCCATTGTGAAAACGCAGCCTTCGGCGTTATCGCTCTGGGCTTCTACGGGCTTCGCCAGCGTCGACAATTGAGAGTTCGGTTAAGTGAAAACGACTTCGGTTACGATTATATTTTTTTCAAATCTCCAAATATCAAATTATCTTCACGTCATATATAGCAAAGCTGAATAGTGAACTAAGAGGTTGTAAACCTATACGAATGTTAGATACAATGTCGAAATGTTCTTAGAGAAATCTAGATTTCTTTAAGCGAAGTCATATTATAGTCATTCAAACGGAGGATGGAGGTAGAATGTCGGAGAAAAAATAGCCCAATGTGATGACCCACTTAGTACAACGTTTCGTTTGTTGGACCTTTACTAACAAGCCTGGTGGCGTAACCGGAAGCGTGCTGGCCTCGCATTCGCTTAGTTGTGGGTTCGAATCCCGCACTCCTCTCCGATTCCCAGCAGTGACTGTTAATTGCCCCCAACAGTCCCCAAAGCACATAGGTGCAAAGGTGACTGCTTCGGCCGCAGCTACTCAGCGCCTCCTGGCGAATGCTCCTAACTTTTTTTTTTTCCTATGAAGTTCCAACATGGGAAATGTCTTACTAATAAAGGCTTCGTAAATATTCGCCGTAATGCAATTGTATTGGAGAATAAATTAGATTTAAAAAGGAAACAGACAAGAACTGGTTTACGATGTACCGGGTGGCTAGAAGGAATGAAAGTCAAATAGTGGGAAGTACACTGTAATCACTGTTACCACTGACAACTAATGCGTGTGTATACAAAGAGAGCTGGCTCCGAACTGACGCCAAGCTACCAATGGCGCGAAAAGACGTGCATCGCATTTGCGATATCCAATATAATTACAATTATACACACTGATTACACATAATTACAATAAATAGTAAAACAAACAACAAAACATATGACAATTTTACAAAGAGGGGGAAACATATAATTCCCCCAAATAAGCAACACACAATTACAATGTACAACAATAATGGTATGATATACAACATACCACGCTAACACAACCACCAGTAGAGTGGTTAACGAATGGAATAGACTTAGTAACCATGCAGTGAGTGCTGAAACAATTGGTTGTTTTAAGAGAAGGTTAGACAACTTTATGGATGGGGATGATAGGTTGTAATGGACATGGAACTGCCTAGTGTAGGCCTTAGGGTCTCTTGCAGTCTTCTCCATTCTCGTGTTCTTATGTTTCGGTTTCACATGGTGTTTCTTTCGATAGACTTGTCGGAAGCTGCTGATTACACACACAAAAAAAAAAATGGTGTAAAACTAAATAGAATATTCTTGATTGATGTCCGTACTTCTGAACCTTCCACCATTTCTAGCAAATGCTATTTACCATTAGAAGGTAGAGTTTTACCTGATGTTCTAGTTAAGTGTATTTGTTTTGTCAGTTTATATACAAAA
The DNA here is from genome assembly GCF_046742065.1 of Oratosquilla oratoria. Taxonomy (NCBI): domain Eukaryota; kingdom Metazoa; phylum Arthropoda; class Malacostraca; order Stomatopoda; family Squillidae; genus Oratosquilla; species Oratosquilla oratoria. The sequence continues at coordinate 59,152,367 of NC_134801.1, forward strand.
CCTACCAATGTTTTTCGTAACTCTAATTAACAAAGTTAATAGAATTCTTCTTTCTAAAGGTAAAAGTCGATCCTCAGGAATGGCGGAAGAGGTTACGGTCCTCAGTCTTTGCCGCACTTGTTTCTTCCGTATACATGATCTTATTTTATCTATTTATTTGATTATCTGTTCATTCATTTATTTGTTTATTTATTTATCTGTTTATTTATGTGCTTGTTTACTTGTTTATTTATTTGTTTATTTATAAGTACGGCCCTTAGAGATCTATTTCCACGAATGGCTTCCTCAAATGAAAGACGAATTTTATTTTATTTATTATATATATTATTATAAAAAAAATTATTTATCTATCTATATATATATATATATATATATATATATATATTTTTTTTTTTTTTC
>NC_134801.1:59157765-59162765 GCF_046742065.1 Oratosquilla oratoria
TATTCAATTTATTTATTCTTCATCTTTATTAATTTGTTTATTCGTTTATTTATTCATATTTAGTTATCTTATTAATTTATTTGTTTAATTATTAATTTATTATTTGATTTATTTATTAATAAAAAAAATTCATTAATTTATTTATTTATATTTAGTTGTTTTATCTATATATTTATTTTTATCTTTATCCAGTTATACTTAATTATATATTTACTTATTTTCTTTTCTTTATTCGTCTATTATTCCGGGTGTGTAGCAGACAAAGGATTTGAGGCTTTGTACCATCACTGCCATCATGCAATGGCACCGTCTCTCGAGCTCCCACGCACCCCACCCATCCACCTCATCCTCCTCCGGTTACCTCTAGAGAGACCTCGCTCCCCTGAACGGGAAAATCAAAGGAAATTCCATTTCCTTGTTTTGACTTGCTCAGCCTCTGTTCCAGTTTTCTTATCCTGTGTTCCCATGCCTCCATGTTCTTCTTCTTCCACTCTCTTCTCCTCCACTTCTCCAATTTCTCTATTCTTGTCCTCCTGAACATCTTTCCCAACTCTTTTCTCTCTCCTCTTTCCTTCATCCACGTTTCACGCCTTTTCTTTTCCTTCCTCATCTTTCCTTCCTCTTCTCCTGTTGTCCTTCTCTTTTCCTTTTCTTCCCTTCTGTTTGTTCCTCTTGTTCTTCTCTTGTTCTTCTCCTATGGTTCTTCTCATTCTCTTCCCTTCCTCTTTTGCTCTCTCTCTCTCTCTCTCTCTATCTCTCTATCTCTATCCCTCTCTTCCCTCTCTTCCCATACCCACACCAACTCTCTCTCTCTCTCTCTCTCTCTCTCTCTCTCTCTCTCTCTCTCTCTCTTTCTCCCTCTCTCTCTTTCTCCCTCTCTCTCTCTCTCTTTCGCCCTCTCTCTCTCTCACTCTCTCTCCTTCCCCCCTCCCCTCTCTTCCCATACCCACACCAACACCCTCTCACTCTTATTCGCCTTCCCCTCATCTGTCTTCTTCATAATCTTCCTCATGTCTCTCCTCTTCCTCGTATTTCTCCTCTTTATCCTTATCCACCTCCCCTTGATTGTCCTTCTTCTCCTCCTCCTCCTCTTCTCTCTGTACCATCAACTTTGCCTCCACCTGCGTCCATTCTCGTCCATCTCCCTCTCGTCCATTCTCGTCCATCTCCCTCTCGTCCATTCTCGTCCATTCTCGTCCATCTCCCTCTCCACTTTTTTTTTCCCCTTTTTCTCCTTTCTCCCCCCGTCCCTTCGGGAGATTCGTCCAGCCCTTTTACATGTCCACATTTACACCAATTTCCTCTCCTCACTTATCTTTCATTTCGGTCGAAGGCTCCGGTCACTCACACAGACGAATTTCTTCACACATTGATTCGTGTCGTATTTACATTTTGCACCGTTACGCAGGTTTTCATGAAATTGGAATTGATGCTTTTTTTGCCAGAATTCCAATTGGGGGATTACTTTCAACATGGGTCAGAAAGAGAGGAGGATCTACACGATGTGCCTCAATTATGAAGCCATGTGTTTTAACTTGAGCTCTGGGCCTGTATTGTGTAATTTTCAGGTTTTGTTGGATATTCTGATCTTGTTTTGTTGTTTTTGATGCATATTTTGGTCTGTGTGTTGCCACTGATATTAGACTCATTAAACAGATGTTGTATATAATGGTTCTATATAATTCATGTACATACGCACACATATGCATACACGCACACACACACACATACACGCACACCTACATTACCTAGTTATGCCACTGAGATAAGTGGAATAGTTTGACGGTGACCAGAATAAAATAGAAAATGCCATCCGGTACGGAATGGGTCAAGTAAGAACATAAGACTGCAGGAGACCCTAAGGCCTTTACAAGGTAGTTCCATGTCCTTTGCCCCCTATCATCCCGATCTATAATGAAGTTAACCTTCTCTTAAAACAACCGATTGTTTCAGAGCTCACTACATGGTTAACTAAGTTAATTGCTTTCGTTAACCACTCTAATTTTAAACCAGTTCTTGCCTATTTCCTTTTTAAACCTAAATATCTTGACATTAATTGGGAGACATAATGCTAATTCAATTTAATTTTTGATCCATTGATGTGGTCCATCTACATAAGTTTAACCTTGTCTCTGAGGAAGGAGAAGGCTTCCTTAGCTGAATAAAATCGCCTGGCGACAGTCACAATACAAAGATAATTCTGAAAATGCAAAGTGTTTACATGACAGTGGGTATCCATTGGGTATTCTGAAGGCGCTTAGGGTGTGGTCACTTCCAAGACACAGGTGCAGCGGGTGCTCCACCTGGAATCCTCCACTTTGGCATCCTCCACTTAGACATTATCATCCACTTGGCCATCACCATCCACCTAGCCATCATCCTCCACCTAGCCATCGTCCTCCACCTGACCATCGTTCTCCCCCCGGCCATCATTCTCTATCTGGATCCTCCACTTCAGCATCCTCCACTTGGACATCATCATCCACTTGGCCATCTCTCTCCACCTGGCCATCATTCTCCACCTGGGGATCCTCCACTCGGCCATCATCATCCACCTGTCCGTCCTCCTCCACAGGGCCATCACTCTCCACCTAGCCATGATCCACTACCTGCTCATCCACCACTTGGGGTTCCTTTACCTGAGGATCATCCACCTGGCCATCCTGCTCCATCCACTGCCACGTATGGGAGTGGTGGAGTTCAGCGAAGTCCCCTTTTAGTTGAGGTTCCGAGAGACCAGGATCCGCCGGCCGGCCAGGCCGCGCCTTCAGACCTTCGTGTCAGATGAGGAACTCGCCGAGAGGAGACCTTTTGGTCCATAACTAGGTCGGGTGCAAAAATAGAATTATAATGATAAATAAATAAATAGATAAATAAAAAATGTAATAATATAGATAATAATAAACCAAATAAAAATATAATATAATAAAAATGAATAAATGAATAAATAAATAAGTAAAGTTAAATAATAAACAAACAGGTAAATAGTAAATAATGATAAATTGACAGATAGTAATAATTGATAATCAAGCAAATAATAAACAAACAGACAAATAATAACAAACAAATATAAGATGAATGGCAAGCATTACAGCATCATGCATAGGTGTTTATCTAAACGAATCTTAAAGCTTCGTCCTGAACTACGTTGCCCATCAAGAATGTGGACCATGTGATATTATGAGAATATATAAGTTCTCCAACTGTGTAGTCCTGTTAACAGAATAAGCTTAAGATTGGTCTTGCTCTGTGTGTTTATTAGCCTATTATAGTGTACAGGGTGGCCAGTGAAACAATATCAACAATGCAAAATACTGTATTAGTCATAATGTGAGAAAGCACCACAGATACAAGCGTGCGGTAGCTTCGTAAGCAGAATCGAGACTGACTTTGACGCCAAGCCACGCCACCAAGCTCAGACTTGGCTGGAAAAACGTACACGCTTAATATGAACGTTTGGTTATCTCAATAATACATTAAATATACAATAATAAATAAACAACATTACAAATACGTATGTACAACACACAAGGAATATTATACGTCACCATTATTATAGCCATGTAGCGCGTGTCCAACCTGGCATCATGTTTGGGGAAATGTGCTGGTAGATTCGGTTGAAATAATCAGTTTCGTACTTTGCAACTGGAAGATAAAGACATAAACAATAAATAATGATAATAATAATAAATGAATAATTATAATAATAGTAAGTAACTAATCATAATAATTGATAATAATAATAATAATAATAAATGTGCTTTGGAAGATAAGATATAAAAAAATAATAATAAATGAATAATTATAATAATAGTAATAATAACTAATAATAATAATAATAATAATAGTAATAACAATAATAATAGTAATGTGCTTTGGACACACTTTTAACGATCATCGTTGAGCGATCATCGAATCGAGCAAAACATACCTTAACGGCAGTGACGATCGTATGAAGTTTGAAGTTTAAAGATTGTTGAATAAACACAGCCATAAATATGTCGATATAATTTCTCTATATCTTTATTAGTTTATTTCCATAATTATATTTTCATTTATTTAATTGTTTATTATTTTTATCAATATCATACTGATTGGTGTATTGATTCCTCATTCATTTTTTTCATTAAATGTTTAGTTTTATTAATTTATTTATGTATTTATTTATTATTTATTGATCTTATTTATTTGTGTATTTATTTATTGACCAGATTATTTATTTACTTATTAAACTATTTATCTTCATACATATTTATTTATATTCTTTATTTGTTTATTTATGATTTACCTATGTACGTATGTTCATTCATTCTTTTAATTGTTTAATTGTTTGTTTGTTATCAGATATTTCGGTGTTTGCTATTAGGTACTTGTGTATTGTATCCTGTGCATTATGCGCTTAGGTTTTTACTGTTCTTTATTTTTTATTATGTATATGTATTTGTGTGTGTGTACGTGTGTGTGTTTGTGTCTGTCTGCGTCTTTGTGCGTGTGCCGCATATGTTTATCTTTGTGTTTGTGTGCCAATTGTGTTTTTTTATGTTTATTTGTGTCTATGTATTTACTTGTTTATTAATTAATTTATTAATACATTTATTCATGTATGTGTGTTTGTATGTTTGCTGGTGGGTGGGGGATGGTGGAGCCGGGGGTGGAGCTGGGGTGGAAGCAGGTGGAGGGGGGCCGGGGGGAGTAGCCGGGGTGGGGGTGGGGTAGCTGGGGTTGAGGGGGGGGCACGTTTTTTTTTTTTTTTTTTTTTTACGAAATTCGGGAGTGAAGAATCCCTCCCACGGGCTTTGTTTGAGCCCGTGATCATCCCGCGCGATCTGAAAGTCATGAAAAAAAATTACTCAGAATATTGGAAACTGTTTTCACGAAATTGGAATCGATGCTATTTTTATCAGGGTTCCAATTGGTGGATTACTTTCAACATGGGCCAAAGAGAGAGAAGGACCTACGTGCTTGTATTATGCGGTCATGTATTTTAACTTGAGCTCCGT